>NC_025689.1:31454754-31491661 GCF_000633955.1 Camelina sativa
TTTTTTTTTTTAATATTACAAAACTTAATATAATTAGACATTACTTTTAATGATTAAAAAGATGATAGAAAAGAGTATGATGAGACATTAGACCTTATAATATACTTGAAAGTTAATTTTGTTAACTTTTGAAATTATTTTGATGGTTTTTATAAATTAAATATACAAGGTTGTGACAAATTTGTGACTGATTTGCTAGATAAATAGCATATTAGTCGCAAATCCATCGCAAATTAAGAAAATCATAGCAATTCCCTCGCAAATTACAACTTCAAACCCTATACCCTAAATCCTAAACCCTAAACCCTAAAGACTAATTACATTACTATTAATGATTAAAAATATGAATCCAAGACTTATAATCACAGATAGGGCAGTGCAACACAAAATATTTGGAGAATTGGACAATTTTGGGATATTTGTCAAATATTTGTCTTATTGTAATTAACATATATAGGAAGATAGTTAGAAGATAGTTAATGATTAGAGGAAGATGCAAAATTGGACAATTTTAAAAAGTTTGATGATAGAAAAAAGTATGATGAGCCTATTGGACCACATAATATACTTGAAAGTTTGTTTGACTAATTGTTTTAAATCATTTTTGATGGTTTTTATAAATTAGAGATTGAAGGTTTGCGACAAATTTGCGATGGATTTGCTATTTGCATAGCAAATTACTCGCAAATCCATCGCATATCTCTTACGTCATAGCAATTCCCTCGCAAATGAACCCTTGAACCTAAACCCTTAAGACTAATTACATTACTATTAATGTTTCAAAAGATGAATCCAAGATTTATAATAAAAAAATAGGGCATAAATGACAATTTTAAAACCTAAACCCTAAATAAATCGCAAATCTATCGCAAATCTATTGCAAATGTCTCAGTTCATAGCAATTCCCTCGCAATTTCTGGAAATATAAATTACATATTTTAATACGTTTGCTAGGGATTTGCGAGGGACCGTAGCTAATCCGTAGCAATTTTTGCGAGAGACTTGCGACGCATCGTTTTTCCTATATAAATAGAAAAACCTAGTTTGAGCGAAGCTCAAACCTCGACTAATCCACAGCCGCAAAAACCCTCGAACCCTAATTCCTCTATTCTCCGATCAATCTTCACCTCTCTTCTCCGATTAACCACCTCTCTTCTCCGGTTACTCAAATCCTCCACCTCTCTCTTCTCCGGCTAATCTCCTCGTCCTCGGTTAGTCTACTCCTCCTCTCTCTTCTTATGTCGGCTAGATCTGTTTGCGAGACAAAGGTTTAGGATTTTAGGGTTTTGATTTCAGTTTTAGGGTTTTGATTTCTTCTCTGATTTCTTCTCTCTTCTCCGATCTCTTCTGTCTCTTCTTTCTTCTGTTTTTAATTCGATTTTAGGGTTCAAAATTGGGGATTCAATTTGGGTTTTAATTAGATTTTAGGGTTTCGAATTTGGGGATTCAATTTGGGGATTCGATTTGGGTTTTAATTAGATTTTAGGGTTTCGAATTTTAGGGTTTCAATTTTAGGGTTTTGATTTTTTGAATCGATTTTGGTTTTAGTGGTTAGGTTTAATTTTGATTTTAAGGGTTATTTAATTTAGGGTTTCAACATTAGGGTTTTTATGTAATTCGAATTTAGGGTTTTTACCTAATTCGAATTTAGGATTTAATCTAATTTGTTTTTAGGGTTCTAATTATATCGAATTTGAGGGTTTTAATTTAGTTTTTTGGAATTGTTTTTTAGATGTCTTCTCAAGAGAACCAAAATCATTCTGGTGGCCAAAACGTTTACAGAAGATTTATATCTTCTCAAGGGCTATCTCCTCCCATCCCTTCTCGAAGGTTACCTTCTTCTACCTCTGCTCCAAGGGTAGCTTCTCCCGCCTCCTCGCAAGGTACCTCACCGGTGATCCAAGATAATCGTCAAGGAACCTCACCGGTGGTGGAAGATCATCTTCCTCCACAGCATTCGAC
This sequence comes from Camelina sativa, assembly GCF_000633955.1. Classification (NCBI taxonomy): domain Eukaryota; kingdom Viridiplantae; phylum Streptophyta; class Magnoliopsida; order Brassicales; family Brassicaceae; genus Camelina; species Camelina sativa. The sequence goes on from NC_025689.1 coordinate 31,456,717, forward strand.
TTCGCGTGTCAACGATGTGTCTCCTCAGACCTCTTCTTTTACTTTGGAAGAGCTACTTGCAAGTCCCGGTCGTGCTAGCTTACAGAAACTGGACCCTAAACGCCCTCCGGGTACTCTATGGTAAGAATGTAGTTAGGGTTGTCTAATTTTTTAGATCTATTTTCATTGATCCTCATTCCCTTTTTTCTTGTGTTTTGTAGGTTTGCCCAGGATCCTCAGGTTGCTGCTACTGTTCGGGCCATCTTTGAAAGAGATTTCAAAGAAGTTCATGCCAATTGGACCCAAACACCAGGTGCGGTTGTAAACCGGTGGTTTGAAACATTTGCGGTAAGTTAAATGTTTGTTGATGTGTTTAAATTACAGATTTTGTTTTTACTTACTTGATTCTGATTATGATTCTGATTCATGTTATGTTTTTACAAGCAAACATATAACTGGGACCACTCTATCAATGGGAGAGTTCGAGCCGAGTTTGAAAGCAAGTTGAAGACCCGGATGACTGATCAAGTGTCTCGGTGGAAGTCTAAGTGGAGAGTAAAAGGTGATGATGCAATGCCGCGGTGGCTTGATCCTAAAGTATGGGAAGGCTTGGTCAAGTTTTGGTCTGAACCAAAATCTGAGGAAAAGAGTATCAACAGTCGAAATGCTCGATACAGTGATCCTGATGGCAATGGAATGCATAAACACCGGTCTGGTCAGACCTCTTTTAAAGCCCGTGCACGAAAACATGTAAGTATGTTAAGTTAGTTATTTAGTACAATTACTTATAAATTCTTGCTTTAGTCTAATACTTTGTTGTTTCATATCTTTGTTTAGTCGGAGATGACTGGTGAGGCACTTCCTGATTTCTTGAAAGTCCTAGAAGATACTCATAGGAAACCTGATGGGTCGTTTGTGGATGGACTATCTGAGAAGGTATACAATGAAGTGTCATCGAGGATAACTGAGGCTGAAACTGGGCTATGCTCAGGGGACAATATAGAGAGTAGTGCTTCTGGCGGATTGTCAGTTAGTATGAAGAACCAAATTTTTGCTGAGGTAAATTCTTGAACTTTACATTGTGTTTTGGTTTTCACTTGTTTCATATCTTTGAACTTTACATTGTGTCTCTGTTTTTTGTTGTTTGCAGGTTGCTCCGAAGAAGAAAAACAGGATATATGGAGTCGGTAATATGCAAACTGAAGCATCTTCAGCTCATGTTGTTCTCACGCCTACTCCGACTGAAGATCCAGTCATTCTAGCTGAGAAGCTTTCTCAGGCCGAAGCTGTTCTTGCGAGTCAGTCTACTCAGTTAGAAGATTATGCATTGAAGTTGCAACAAAATACTCAGAAGATGCATTGCTACGATGCCTACTTCGATTATCTATCTGAGAAGGACCCTGAATTTGCTGCAAGATTTCCCCGACCTGAGACTGATGCCACCATTGATACCGGAGCAGGAGATACCACGAGACCATCGTAGGGTCTCTTGTTCTTGAACTTTACTTCTGTGTGATGGTCTCTTGTTCTTGAACTTGAACTTGTAGTTGTGTTTCAATTTATGTTTTGAACTTATGTTTGTGTAATTTTAACAATATTTTGTAATTTACAAGTTTGTTTTCAGTTTTAATTAAAAGTTTTTTGGCTAATTATGACTTTTAGTTTGCATAATTAGAAAATAATCATAATTAATTTGCATAATTTGAAAATAATCATAATTACAAAATGTATAATTCATCATGTTGCGACGGACATATAAGTCGCAAAGCCATCGCAAAGTTTGCGAGGGAATTGCTTGAATGAAGTTGCTAGGAATCTGCTATTGATATTGTCCCTCGCAATTTGCGTTGTTTTTGCGAGGGCAAATTTTTCCTCGCAAAATTTGCGAGGGATTTGCGACGTTGACCAATTTGCGAGAAGCGATTTGCGAGGGAAGTGTGTTCCTCGCAATTCCCTCGTTTTTGCCTATTTGCGAGGGATTTGCTATGAATTCTTCCATCGCAATAGGCGTGTTTTCTTGTAGTGTATGTAACAAAATTCGAAGATCTGAAGCAGGATTGTTGTACCAGGGAAGAATACAAGAATTAGAGAGAAGATAGAGAGAGCTAGTCACTGGACTTGAGGGTTTATGTTAAGGTGTTTCTCGTAAAAGAAGATATTGTGTGTCAAAGAAAGGAGATGAGATTGTGTAATTGTGTGTGTCGTTTAAGTGTTTAGGTCAATTTTTTTTTTAACTTAATCATTTTTTTTTGTTTGGGCGGACAACTTGAGTTTAGATACAATTTTCGTTAAAATTTTGGCGGACAATGAAATTTTATTATTCATAGCGTTTATCACTTTAGAAACGCTATAAAAAAATAGACATAGGTCAACCATAGCATAAACACATAAACCGCTATACTAAAGTGCTATTAATACTCATTTTTCTTGTAGTGCCTTATTCCCAAAATTCCGACTTGGTTCATCTTCATATATATATTTCGTCCATGTTTTTGCTATTCAATGGAGAACATATATTCTACGGTCCCTCCCCGAAAAATTCCTCTACAAAAATATAATGTGGAGAAGCATATATAAATAAGCAGTTTGGGTTGTCACGAAGATGGTAAGTGAGTAAGAGAAGAAAAATTAGCAAAGACACATAACACATGCATGTAAAGTCAAATGTCCCCTTAAGTTCCCTTAAACGCTTCACTGTTCATACTTTGTTTTTAAGATCTATCGATGGATAAATTAATCTGATGAACACTGAAGTGTTTGGGGGGACTCTAGGTGGCATCTGGCACCCAAAGGTGTGACTTGTGAGCGGTACTTTCAATGGTCAGGTGAGTTACGTACGAGCTATTTCACCTAAACAGTAATGTTATTGTTATCTTCTTGGTTAACGTCTCTAGATTTTCATCGTCAAATTCGTCATCGGCAAGACTTTTTTCTCTTTCAGCGAGACATCTACTCATGTCCTGCATCTTTATCTCCATTTCGTACATTTGGAGATAGCCAATGAGCTCTTCACCTAATTCATCATCTTCATTACATCATTGGATTTCATCATTGCGGTCCTATTTTGAGCAAACTTTTTGGGAAGAGACGTCAGGACATTCATGATCATGTCGATCTCCGTATATATGACTTTCCAATAGCATACGATTCATTTGTGATATCTCTTAGTTCTCTGTAGAATTCCACAATCGTGCTGTCATGTTGCATTAGCAGACTATTAAATTAAATCTAGATTTAAGCATAATGAGTTTGTTTATTTAGCCTTAGATGTGCTTTCTAAAAGGCACACACGATTGATATTATATCAGAGAAGCCAGAAAAGAGAGTTTTCCAATGTGTTGATATCAAGTTTGAAGGATCTCATGAAAACAAGATATTGTAAACCACATATGAAGGCTCTAGGCCTGGGCATTCGTGTCACACACCCCACTCCCAAAATACACCAAAAGAAAATACAACTTGCATAGTTAATCACATTTCTCTCCTGACCTGAAGAAGAGAAAAGAGAAGGGGGTGAGTAAAACAAGTTTACTCAGTGAGGAGATCAATTCTGCCCACTGGTTATACAATAAAAACGCTTCAAACATAAACACGACCATTACTTAGCATAGAATCAGAATGTCCAACCATCAAATAATCATGACATCGAATATGCAACACGTAAATCTTTAATACTCTTCTATATCATTCATGCACCTTAAATAACACACTCAGAGCAAGGCCCTTGTGGCACAACTACTCCCACACTCAGAGCAATGCCCTTATGGCACAACTACTCCCACACTAACATTCTCATTCTCGTTCTCATGCATATGCTTTTACAATTCGTAAACTTGTCTTAACATGCATCTTTAAACATTAACATCACACATTCAAGTTACTAACAACCTAACTTCATCATTTAATCACAAACCACCCAAAGACAATTTTCAAGCCTATACTCAGCAACTATCGAAAAATATATAAGGAAAGAGGCTACTGCATAACCGCAAATACCACCCTCACCTGGACTGGACGGAAACTGGAAGGAAAAAGGCTTAAGCAGCTGGCAACGGTCTGATCCCTAGGTAATAGTTATTTTGTGTCTTATTTTTTGTGTCTCATTTCAAGAGTAAGGTTTCTTTGTGTCTTATTTTTTATCTACTCTTCTGAAAGTGAAAAGGTTTTTTTTTTTTTTGAGTCTGTATATATACTTTTGGTAAGTGTGTTGAACAGTTTTGTACTTTATTTTGAGATTATATCTGGTTGAAAATGGTAGATGTATATGTTATGGAAAACTTAATAGGAATCATATGATTGATGGACTGATGGACAATATATCTTTAGAAATACATTTTCTCATCCCTAGGTAATAGTTATCCCTCTTTTCAAATCTGAGATGGAGTAACTTTTTTTAGTAACAATGACCGAGGTCGGTGATTGCAGAAATACCAATGACCAAGGTCGGCGGTTACAAAAAATTTGCTGATGGAAAATAGGACGTACATAATGAAAAGAAAAGTACAAGAAAAAAAGAGTTAGGGTTTCGAGCTAAGCAAAGCTTCTCTCTCTCTCTGAGTAATGACTTCTTGTCTCGATCCCCTTCTCCAAGAGTATCTTCCGCTAGTTATGAGCTAAATTTTTTTTCTTTCTCCCTTGTGATTTTCCTTTTTTTGTCTTCCTAGGCGGGGATGCCGCCTTAATAAGATAAGCCGGTTTTCATAAACAAAATCTATGTATAATTGTTTCTTTGAAAGACAATATATGTAGTTGTTTATTTGGTTTTTAATAAGTAAATTTTAGTAAATAGACATGTTATATGATGTATTTAACAATAAATATTGTTAGTCATAAAAACTAAAAAGTATGTAAAGGTACCATTTAATACACATGGATTGATATTACTAAATGACATCCGGAGTTCCCCAAACACTTCAGTGGAATTAATTGTTAGCTAATAAGAATAACATATTTCCAATGAAGTGTTCGGGAGAACTCTAGAAGACATCTAGTTGAATTATTGTTGTGTTGTTGTTGTGATTTGGGTTTGAGGAAGATAGAAGGAGTAAAATTTTAATTTATAGTGAAAACTAAAGAATCTCATGTACTTTAGTGTGAGGGGGGGAGGGGAGTGTGTGAACCTGGACGTAAAGTTGGATTCAAGAGTTGTGACAAGAGAATTAGTCTTTATTTTCCTTGGTGTCCTTTCACGAGATAGAAATATACGTTTCTAAACGATCTCTGGATGGTCGAATAATAATCTAGATCGGTTTAAATCAGTCAACTATTAAATGAAGTCGCACAATATACCATTTTTATTAGTGCCAATAGCTTCTTCAGGTCGAAATTAAACCACATCAAATAAAGTTTCTTATGATTTTAGTCCACTTTCTATTGCTGAGCTTCGCATCCAGAACATATATATTTTTGATGACGAACTTATATTGTTTTGCTTTCTACCATTACATATGGATAAAATACCAAACTGGAGCGGATAATTTGTCCAGATTTAGTGTGTACTTATGCATTTTAATGTAGAAGATATCGAGCAACTTGTTCCACACATGCTATTGTTAGTTCCAATGATTTATTACGTCCAAAACACGGACCAGGTTCATCTTGGTAACATATATAAACGTTTTGTACACGTCCTGATAAGAATCTAAACCATGATGCTCCTTGTGGCTATTGGACATATTGATCAGTACGAAAGGCAAGAGTCATATGTCCCTTTGCCCTTCAATGTATAATCAAACCATATACTACCTTTTCCTCATTTTTGAAAATGATGCGATTCCATAAGTTCTTTAATTTACATTTTTACGTCAAAATATAATTAGTCATACAATTTCATTGACCTTTAAGTTAATGTTGTCCTGTTATACTAGTCTTGAATAGTTTACACTTTACAATTACCAGCAATATTAACACCAATTTCGTTTTTATTTCTATAAATGATTACAGAGTTCTAAGAAAATCATTACTTAGTCATGAGTGGATCTGTCCATTGCTTTCTTCCAGGGTTCTAGAGATTTAGTGTAATCGCACTTGTGACTTCTAATTTTTACACTATTCACAGAGCATCAAGCAAGCATATGTCACTATCTCAACAATTCTTTGTTTGTTCTCTACATGTACTAGATTATTATGACCTATCAGCAACATTTTCATTAATTAGTACTAGATAAAGTGAAATAAATTGTTCTTCATGCGCACAATAATTTGACATAAAGCTCATGTGATACAAGAGCTTCTACAAGGATTAAACTTTAATTGTCGCTACGAAATACATGTTAAATTTAATATCTTACCATTTTCAGAATATATCTCATGATTTTCAAGAAGTCATATGGGGTCAATCCATCATCCATGCATGTAATTGTCCCAGATATGGATCTCAATTTTTGTACACCATTCCTCGACTTGACGATTTGTAGATAATGGATGACATATATAAATTAAAGTAAGGTTTCTTTGTGTCTAAGTTTTTATCTCTTGTTTTGAAAGTGAGAGAGTAATTTCATACAAACGAGAATAGTGACGTTATAGATAAAAGAATCCTTCGGGAACAACCGTTTAAACCGTTGGCAAAGGTAAAGGAAACTCTTACTAACTCATGTCGTGTAAGGGGCATAGGTGGAAACGAGGTGGGTGTGGCTAGTGGCACTCTAAAAAAAGAGTCTGTTGTATCACAAAACTAAGTGAAGTAATTTAAAATTACTTATTAATAAGTGAAGTAAATATATACAAACTTAGAATCAATTATAATTATTTAATTTGACATCAATTAATTAAAATTGATTCAGTTATTGTATCTCTTTTGAAAAAAAAATCGATTCAAAAGAAAAATTTACATCATTTAGATAATTGATGTATTTATTCATGTTTGGTATAAAATCATTTTTTAAATCATCTAAAACTGATGTTAAATAAATTATATTAATATCATTTAAAAATTACATATATATATATATATTTGGAAAAAATCAACGTAATTAGAAGATAAATATTGAAAAAGTTGATCGATAAAAAATTATAGCAGATCATCAGCTAAACAAAGCAAACCTAGTTGTATCTTTATTTTCTTTTGCCCAAAAAAAAGCTATATCTTCATTTCCGTTGGATTATTAAGGATCCTTATTCATCATCATTAAGTAAGTTGTATGATGAATTGATCACTGACCATATGATTTATTTTCATTGGAATAATCCATTTAATAATCAAAGAGAGAATTAATAAACTAAAGTGTAGTTACTCATTTTTATATGTTGCTGATAATTGTTTATATTTAATATTATTTTTTCGTTTGTAAAGAAAAATCTATTATCCCACATCGGATACTTTTTAAGTTGTGATGACACAACATCTTCTATAAATACCAAATTAGTTTGCATATTTCAAGTTAACTGGTTCCATATATTAAGCTTTAAAATCAGGTGATTAATTGAGTTTGTTTTTATCAAGTTAATTTATTTTAAAGATTCTAGTTACCGTCCAACTAAACTTATCCTCAAATATTAATTATAAATAAATGAATATATTAAAAACGATTGAAAGTTATAAATAATTAAATTTAATATTATAATATATTATATTGAATTTAACATCAATTTTTTAAATAATAAAAATATTTTGCATTAGTTTTGAAAAATGATTCAAATATTTTATATCAATTTAGTAAAAATGATGTAAAACTTACATCATTTTTTGTAATTGATGTAAACAAACATCAATTTTATTAATTGAAGCATATATTTATCTCAATCGATACAAATTATTTATATAAAAAAATATAAATTATTTATTAAAGTGATTTAAATTATTTTTAAATTATTTAAACATGATACAAATATATAAAATAAATGATGTAAATCAATCATTTATTTTAGTGTGGTTTCCAATATGTCAAGCTTTTAAGTCAATCGAAGCGGATGTTTGATTGTATTTACGATTTGTGCATCTTATGTACTTTTTTTTAACTACTTGAATAAATGAGGTTGACTTAAAAAAAGAAAGTTAATAATAATAATAATTATGACCCCATGTTCACATAAGAAGGAGACAAAGAATAATCCATAGTGCCTACTTAAAAACCTTCCATTGCAATACACATTACACTAAAAGTAGTCTAACAATTAAGACTACTAATAACAAACAGAGATACCGTTACATTAAACTTCCATGGGGACTCAAACTAAAGAAAATAGATGCATTAAACTAGAGACTAGATGCATACCAATGTCGCACTCAGTTCCAATGGCCAATATTGTCACCAAGTACTTAGTATCAGAACCACGCTTCTTGAGTTTAACTTGAGTATGATGCTCAACGGAATGTGCATTAGTCAAAACTCTTCTACCATCACATAGTCGGTAGAGTTTCCATATATAACTTAAATGTTTAATTCCATATATTCCATTTGCAGTTGAAGTAATTTTGTGTAAGTATGATAGCTATACAAAGTTAAGTAATTTAGATCCTACCAAAAAAAAGTTAATTAATTTATATTGTTATTTTAGTTCGTCCTACATAGTTATGATGAAGGACCTCAAGTTATTGTATATAGACATGATTTAATTATGTTTGCTTATCTCAAATCTATATATACATTTTTTAACTACATTTTGGGTTCTACCTTTTATTTGTACTTAGTTATAAATTTAATCCCTAAACAATTTCTAAAAATAGTATTACTCCAGATTTTGTTTCCTAAATATTTTACATTCCATTCCAACTAAAAAAATTACAGCAATCAATATGAAAACATAAACTATGATATATTTAACCACACTTTCTATTATGTTTTGAAAAATATTTCATCTCTGAATCATTTGCAACAAAGAAAACAACAATTCGATTCTCATTTTGTTTTTCAAAATTTTTGAGCTTTGATTTTTAACATAAGAATAACATCGATTCATATTTATTTAAATATTATGATTAATATATATATATATATAAACTTATTAAAATTTTAAAATATTACGAATATGTAAAATTAAAAAATTTTAAAATACTATATAATATTGTTATGTAGTAGATGAGTTATAAAGAGGACATGTTGGAATTAATAAAATATCATTAAATTTATGCTAACACGGGTTAAATCTTCATTTTATTATTTGTCAACATTATTAATATTAGAATATTTGGTATATAAAATCAAGTTGATTTAACTAAGATTGTGTAAAATAATTTAATCATTAAGAAAAATGTGACTTAATTATAGCGTATAAATGACTTATTATGTAGTTAGATTCCTTATTTTTTGTTATTATAATTAAAAATCAAAATAGAATCTCAAACACTAAACAAAACAAACTAAATATAACAAACAAATGGTCATTAAATATATTACGGGTTAAAAAAATTATATAAAAATTTAGCCGCACAAACAGTCGGAAATTTTGGTTATTCTTCTTTTTACAAAACATCCAATATTTAACAAATAAATACAATATAAAATATTATTAATAATAAAAATTATATGCATATGGTGTACTGCGGGTTAAAATCTAGTACTCACTTAAAACAAGTACATCGGAAGACACACATTAAAAAGGTACAAATAATTCCCGATCGAGATATGTAAATAGTGATCCGAGGCACAATTGTTAGGATTTGTAAAATAAAAGCCACATATTTTTATAAAGTTGTTCATATTCTTTGTGAAAGTTACATTTACAGTTTTAATAAATCATCGCTCTACAACAAATGAGTTCAACGCCCAAAAAAGGGAAAAAACCTGAGGATATATAAACAAATACATATATATATATATATATATATATCTCAAACACTCGAACTACATATACTAGCAACTAAAACCTCAAAAGATACATATCATTCTGCGAAAGCAATACGAACTCCCCGAGTCAATATTAGATAAAGCGTTTTAGCTAAAAGGGCGAAACTGAGAACTGTTAAAAAGGGTATATATTAACAAAACGATGTATAGACTCCAGTTTATCTCCCTATCCTTTCATTTCATTTTTCGCACTTGTAATGTTGCTGGCTCTTTAGCAACAGAGGTGTAATCCGTTTCGTGATTAATACAACTGTTTGCTCAAAAAAAAAAAAAAAAGACAATAGGGTGAGTAAAGTAAAGGTACCGAAGAACCTGAGAAAATAAACAAATAGAAACAGTTTAGCAAAGATGATATTAGTATGATATTCTATATTACTTGATCCCTTACCTTATATATATATCGAACAAATATATGTTACACTTACACCAAGTAACACTGGGTCTAGTAAATTAAAACTATCGAGCGAGTCCAGGAGTTCCCCCAAACACTTCAGTAGAATACAATTTAGTAGACAATGGTATCTCCAATGAAGTGCTCAGAGGAACTCTAGGGAACATCCGACCAAAACGATGTGTTTCTTATATTAATTGAACATATACTTCGGTGGAATGGGCAAATTGGGTTTACAAGGGTGTTAGGGGTTTGAAAAAAAATGGAGACATTGGCGTTTCATATATACAATTGGAAGCATTATGAATGTAGACGTGAATCCAGGTTAAGGGCCTTTAAGTGTACGTACGTGAGGGAATCATTTTGTTTCAAGAAAAGTGCACAAGTCCTTTCTCCATTCAGCTTTTTGCAAGATACATTTCTATACACGTTTAGATGCCAAAGAATGTGCATGCACACTCATATACATGCAAATGTACACATGATTTTGTTTGCTTCTTCTTGTGCGCATCAGCGCATATACACACCGCTACTTAAACTTTGTGATATACTGTAGACTAGACATAAAAAGACAGTTTAATTTTCGCTTTTACCACATTAACAATACATTATCATCTCAACATAATCTTAATAATTATTAAATATACTACTCCCTCCGTATCCCTTTAAGTGATGTTTTAGGATTTTTTTTTGTTTCGGTTCAAGTGAGTTTTCAAAAATCTATGCAAAATTTTAATTGTTTTTGAATTTTTGACCATTTATATTCTCTATTATGTTTTCTCATTGGTAAAATTAGTTTTAGTTAATAACTTTGTTAAGTAAAGAATAAATTTTACTATGTGATTTCTTGAAAAAAGTTTGTATTCTTTCACAACAAATGAAATAGAGAGAATATTGTGAAATTCGTAATATACTTTCATTATTATTTTTGTTTCGGTTCAAGTGATGTTTTCAAAAATCTATGCAAAATTTTTAATGTGTTTGATGTTTTGACCATTTATATTCTCTATTATGTTTTCTCATTGGTTGAATTAGTTTTAGTTAATAAATATTTGTTAAGTAAAGAATAAAATTTATGTGATTTCTTGAAACAAGTTTGTAAAGCTTGAACAACACTTAAAATGAAATAGAGAGAATATATATTATAAAATTCGTTATATACTTTCACAGTTTTCTAGACTTTTTTACATTTTGTAACTTTCATTATTTTTATTTTGGTTTTCGTAACTTTGTTGAAATGTTCTTGGCTTTAAGCAATTACAACTTTACAAGGAGAAGAAAAAAGAGAGTAGAAGAATAAGAAAAAAGAATAAGAACATCTACCGGAGGAAAGATCTTTGTGAAAAATGTGCTTCTGTAGCAAAAGATGATATTAATATTCTCTTGGCTCCTTATTCCCAAATTCCGACTTGGTTCATCTTCATATATATATTTCCCTCATGTTTTGCTATTCTATTCAATGGAGAATATATATTCTACGGTCCCTCCCAGAAAAATTCCTCTACAAAAGTATAATATGGAGAAGCATATATATAGATAAGCAGTTTGGGTTGTCACTAAGATGGTAAGTGAGTAAGAGAAGAAGAATTAGCAAAGACACATAGCACATGCATGTAAAGTCAAATGTCCCCTTGAGTTCCCTTAAACGCTTCATTGTTCATACTTTGTTTTCTATCGACAGATGAATCAATCTGATGAACACTGAAGTGTTTGGGGGGACTCTAGGTGGCATCATGGCACCCAAAGGTGTGTGCAGTTCTTTCAATGGTCAGGTGAGTTAATTATGAGCTATTTCATTTTTATTTTAATATTAATGTTATTGTTTATCTTCTTGGTGAACGTCTCTAGATTTCCATCGTCATCTTCATTTTTTTTTTCGGTTGTAACATAAGAAAGACTTATTTCAATGTTTCAGCGAGACATCTACTCATGTACTGCATCTTTATCTCCATTTCCTACGTTTGGAGATAGCCAATGAGCTCTTCACCTTAATCGTCATTACATCATTGAAGTCTTCTTTGGAGCAAACTTTTCGGGAAAAGATGTCAACACATTCATGATCAATTGATCATGTAGAACTCCGTATTTGCCATATCTCTTACTCCTGGTTTTTTAGGTCTCATTCTAGGTTGTTTCACACAGACAATATTAAAAAATTATAACTTTATTTAATATAGAGTAAATAAGATAATTTTATATTAAAAAGGACATTAGAAACCGAGAACGGCAAGTAAACAGAACCAAAAAAATTATGTCTAGAATGACAAGTAAAAAAAAAGGTGGGAGTAGTTCTTTGTAGAATTCCACAATCGAGCTGTCATTTTGCATTAGCAAACTATTAAATCTATATTTACACATAATGAGTTTTGTTTATTTAAGTTTGATGTTATATGATATGTTCAAATTAATCCTAGAGCTATAAACAAAACTCATTATACGTCATTATACAAAAACTATTATATATCATTATTTGGCCACTGCACTAAAGTGAGTTAATTTGGCCACTGCACTAAGATCACTTCACAAAAACTATTATATATCATTATATCAGAGAAAACCAGATAACAGAGTTTTTAATATATTGCTATCGAGTTTGAAGGATTTCATGGAAAATATATTGGAAACCACATATTAAGGCACGTCAAGTTTATCACAAACTCTGTTTTTTCGTTTTTCTACCTTTTAGAAGACACAATATATCTTTTCTTATAGAAAATTTACCCACCACGCTAACGTCTCTTTCTTTTCTCAATATGGAAAAAGATCAATCACCACTTAATACAAAGAACTTTAGAGAATAATATCACAGGAACAAGAAAAATAAGAAAATCTTAATAAAACCTTTTAATAAAAAGGAAAAAAGAACAATGCAACATTAGTCTAATTAAACAATAGAAAACCACAATCTTTAAAATAAAGTTTCAACACTTTACAATTAGAGATAACTCTTAATCAAGTTCATTAAGTTTAAACTTAAGAAGCTTCAATTGATTGCAAGTGCATGGTTATCCGCAATAGTACTAAACGGTAGATCCCACAAAAAAGTAGTTCTAACACAAAAGTTTGGTATATGTCTACAATAAACTAAATTCTATAACGTACGACTAGCTATAGATTATAAGTCTTACCGGTAATGGAGAGAATCATGGATTATACGTATTTTCAAGGTTGTAGAGATCAAGTGTTATCACACTTGTGACTTATAATTTTGGACTATTCATAGAGCATCCAACAGTTCTTAAATTTAAACACAAGAACATTTTATCGTTTTATAGCTATCCACAATGCCATGGTCATGTAACTTTATTATCTTAATGTAATAAGGGTAAGCCTATCGAGAGTTCTAACCTGTAAAGACGCACGCCAATCATTTCATATGGGATACCAATTTCTCTAACCCATAGTACGAAGCTAGTGACAAACGATCATTTTTCCTACCCAAAATCGGACCTGTTTCTACAAGAATAAAAATATTATTAACGCAGTGAGAATATCTTTACTATTTTTCGAATATATGTCATGAATGGTGGCAGAGCACATGAATTTTCAAGAAGTCATTATGGAGAAATCCTTGTATAACTTGTCCCGTGTATGGATCTCAATTTGTGTGTTGAATAGTTTTGTACTTTCTCTTGATATTATAGAATTTCTGGTTGAAAGTGTAGATGTATATATATTATGAAAAGCTTAATAAGAGCAGTCATATGATTGATGAATAATTTTTCTTTAAAAATACAATTTCTCATACTTCTTTTTTTCCGTCAAACTACAATTTCTCAAACCAAGGTAATAGTTATCCCTCTTTTCGAATCTGAGATATATGGAGTAACTTCTTTTATTAACAACTAGGTTCGGATCCGCAGGTAACGTGCGGTATTATTTTCGCATAATTTGTTTAAAAATATATAATTGTCAAACGATCAAACCCGTCTAATATGTCTGATTGCAACGTTTAAATTTTTTTAACCCAAAAAAAACTCCGTTCCTTGTAATTCACATGAGTAAATAGTATGTCCGCATATGTTCTGTTTGAATTTTTGTTCCCAAAATTCTCGTCCCGTATTTTTTCATACATGAATATACCCACACAAAATTTTCATAACCTGATTATTATGGAACTAATTTGAACGATTTTCTAAAATATAATAAATCTGTTATTTCATCTTTCTTTTTTTCTTTTTAATATGTAAATTGGGTCAGTTTGGCAACATGTATATTTGATTTGATATTTTTTAACCCTTAAGTGTTCCCTAATTAATAGTATAGATTTCCTTCAATTATTGAATGAAATATTCCTTAGTTATACTAATGACAATTTAATGTAAATAATATAGTAAGATAAGGGCAAATAATAAAATGAGATATAAAGCGTGAGTATTTTATATAGGAGATACCAGAAGGTATTTTATTAAGGAGAATTCTATTAATTTAGATATTATTAGTTTTTTAAGTAATATATGTGTCCGTAATTGATGGAGAAATAAAATTACAAAATTGTTTCGTGAGGGAGAAAACTATAATTGGTCATCAGATCCCTTATATAATTGGTCTCAGTTACTGTATTATATCACTGGCTTTTATAAATTCTAGTTGGTCATTAGATCCCTATATATCTCAGCTATTGGTATAATATTATTACTTGTTTTCATTTCTATTAGACTGGATTTTCTAAATTTTAAGATTTCTGTAAAAACACTATAACTACACATTTATATATAGTTTTTAACTACATAGTTATCCAAATTAAAGTATATATTCATGTCATTTCAATTGGTGATCATATGTGTTTTTGGGCAAACATAGTTATTATTTTTAGCAAAAAAAATAAACATTGAGCCAGTTTCAAATGATCTTTGATTCTTTCACCATTAGAGCTTTATAAAATTATTAGAAAGGTAACATTATTTATATTTCTACAGATATGATTTTAAATATATATTTTTTACATCTCATAATATAGTTATATTATTATATTACAATCAATAGTGAAATTAATTTAATTTTGAAAATATGTAAGGGATAGTATTTATCAATTTTTGAATAATATTTACTAATTTTAGAATTTATAGGAGTAAAATATTGTGTATATAAATGAATTGAATAGCAGTGGCAGTTGACAAAAAAATATATATATAGCAATGGCAGTTGAAAAAAAAAAATACATATATAACAATGACAGTTTTATTTAATTTTATGGAATACGAAACGTGAATAATAAATTGGGTATGGAGCTATGGAGCTCTCTGGCGACGACACGTCAATTTTTCTCCAGAATGCTTATCTTTTTAATATATAAGAGATAAATGAGGTCCATGATTGCAGAAGTTCCAATGATTGAGGTCGGTGGTTACAGATACTTTGCCGATTGAAAAATAGGACGTACATAATGAAAACAAACATACAAAAGAAAACGAGTTAGACTTTTGAACTAAGCGGCACTTAATTTTCTCTATCTGGATAATGACTTCTGGCCCCGATCCTTTTCTCCGCTATTTATAGGTTGCTCTCATGAGCTAAAATTCTTTTTGTCTCCCTTGTGATTCTTCCTTTTTGTCTTCCTACGCGGGGATTCTGCCTTAACGGACCGATCTGACTAACGATGAGTCGAATTATTGTTCTGCTAAGTTTAACGCGCTGACTTGTCTAGCGATTGACCAAATCGTCATTTTACTAGGCTTAAAAAGGCTGATTTATCTAACGATGAATCAAATCTTCGACTATTAGACTTAACGAGCCGACCTAACCGAGATGGGCCAACCTGCCAGTTTTCCCTAGCAGAAGTCATATTAGTTCAGCCAGTCTTTGTCCGGGCCGAATTGGATATATATAGTGAGCACTTGTCCAACAGAAGGGATCATGCTAGATTAATTTTTAAAGAAAGATTGAATTTACTTTTAAGCGAAATAATAATATTATTGTCCTTATGTATGCAGCCTAATTATAAAACGAAGCATGCAAATTGGAAAATATATTACAAGATGATGGGAACAAAGCTGTTACTTAATAGAAATTATTCGGACCAAAAGTCCAAAAATCTGATCCATTTAGCTTTCTAAACAACATAAATTGTTATAGTTAAAACATCAAACTTGTATTTCTTCTCTTTCTCTTATGCTTTATACATAAGGCGAAGGAACTTGGACAAAACTAGGAAAATAAGTGAGAAAGTTCACCCTAGCCGTCTCTCCTCTCTGGCACAACCACCAAAGTTCTCTCCTTCGGCGGCGCCGAGCCCGATCGGCATTGCTGGGACCTCTTTTCTTCATCTCTGCTGCCTCCTCTTCCCTTGTAGTATGTTCGATTCTAGTTTCAGCTTTACCGGAGGTCTTCTGAGATCCCAGATCTCACCTCATCCCATGCGTCAGCTTCAACCATCCTCTTCTCCTCCGCATCTAGTAACTCTCCTCGAAGAGTTTATCCCATCGAGTCCCCAACCCCCTGGTACTGCTACCGAGATCCAGGAGAGTCCCTCTAGGCCCAATTTCTGTCAGTCTCACCGCCTCCTCTTGCCGTCAACGTCAACATCTTTCCGCTCCTCAGATCTAGATCCTCTCACCAAGTGTTTTGCTTGGCTGCAGCTGGACCGAAGCTTTGATTGATGTTGGAGCCGGTGAACTTTACGACAAAAAAACCTTCATCATTGGCGACCTCTGCTTCTTCTTCGGTAACCCTTTGGTCCAGATTTAATCATTATTCTTATCTCGAAACCCTGGAAGATAGTTTACCTTGGATAAACTATAAGTCATTCCTAACCTGGAAGAGCAGTAGACCTATGAGTTTTAACTTCATATCAAGGCCAAATCGGCTAGTATTAGTGTATTATGCTTGGTAAAGTCGAGTTATACTCGGTAGCAGATCCCTAGATACTTCAGTTTTGCTTGAATTTCCTTTGTGTCAAGGAGAGTTGAATAGCTTGGTTTGGAAGTTTGCACTGCTGTTCTTTGTTAGTGAATCTGAGCCAATCGATATCTTTATTGTTTGCTTTCCCTGACCCTTTATCCTTCATATTACCAAGAGCTCAACTGCTCCAGTGTCGTCTTGTAACTATGATTAGGCTGGAATCCACTTTTCTCCTATCTAGCCAACGGTTGTTTAGCTTAAGGATATCACTAGTCGGAAGACTGCTAGTGAACCTTAACCAGCCTCTGTTGCTAAATTGGTCTAAGAGTCTTTTGAGAACGGTGTTACTAGATCCACTTAAGGATGACCCTCTAGAAGTAGATAGCTTGGTGAAGATTGGAATTATGATCCCACCTCTAAATAGTGGGGCTTACCTCTGCTTCATCAGCCTCCTCTATCTCCATCACTATTGTTTATGGTTTCCACTCTACATCATCAACTTCTTGAAGTCCCCTCAGTTAAGTCTGTTGACTAGCGACATTATGATCTCTACTCAAAGAAATAGCGGTTACCGCAACCTCACAAGCTACCCTCACCCAAGCCCCGAATCGCAACCACCTTTGTAGTTGTCGGTTTTCAGAGCAATACCAACCTTGCTCAATCCTTTTGTGAAGCTTTTCTGAGAGTATCAGCTTTGGTCGTTCCTTTGCCACTCAATCTTTGTTTCAAGACAATGACCATTATCTCTTCCCTTGACCTGCTCATGGAAGATGCATCGATATACCTTGATCTCACAGGTTCCAGAACGCCATCAAATTTTTGGTTCATAGCTCTCAAGCTCCTAATATTTGTTGCCCCTATTTACCTTTGTTGCATTGATGTTTTAAATTCTGGGAAGCCCCCACTTATGTTATTTTTTAATCTATCGTATGTACTTTGTATGTTAGTCTTTCTCTAAGGAATGATAACATCTGTTTGTTCAAAAAAATAAGTAGGAAAATAAATACGGGGGAAAGGATGATACCCAACCACATCTTTATAGTTTCCAATTTCTGTTATACAGAACATTCTTATTTTAGCTATTCCTTTTTCTATTCTATTAATTTTAACCAAATACTCTTCTGTTTTTTTTTTTTTTTTTCAAACATATTCTTCTGTTTTTGAAATTGAAAATAAGATATATACTTATTACTTCACTTTTTTCTGCTCAAAGATATAAACTTATTAATTATTTGATTTAATTGTATATTTAATATTTTGATACAATATGATTATCTTTGTTTGTTTTTTTTCTTTTTCCAATTAATAGTCTCTTCTGTTATTTGGAGATGCAATATTTAGCGATCAATAGTATTGAGGTAACATATTGTCCTTGAATGGAACTTTGTATTGGGTTGCTAACAGGAACGGTTATCATGAGTGTCAATTGTCATAATAGATTCATCCAAAGCTTTGACTCTTCTATGGAAGAATTCAAACCTGTTTGGGTATTGTGTGGCAAAAGCGTTCCATGCATTCTACGATTTTAGATCCCTCAAGGTTTTCAGGCAAGATCGATTTTACATCAATGCTATGAAACAAAGGATATAGAGATTTGGGTGACAAAGAGAAAGATTGAGAATGTGGATGGAGTGGATAAAGTTCATGAAAACGTGTTAGTTCATTACTCGTCGAGTTTGAGATATATGTTCAGTAACAACCAGCAAAGCTACCAAGAAGCAATAGCTCAACTGGTAAAAATGTAACTCACAATGATATAAATAAGGTAGAAGATCTTGTATATAAAACCTAAAAATTAAATATATAACAAAAATATTGTCAGTTATAAAAAACTAGAAAGTATGTAAAGGTACCATTTTATTCACGTAGCTTGACATCACCAAATGACATCCGGAGTTCCCCCAAACACTTCAGTAGAATTAATTGTTAAGTAACCGGATAACAAATATCCAATGAAGTGTTCGGGAGAACTCTAGAGGACATCTAGTTGAATTATTATTGTGTTTAGTGTGTAATTACCACCGTAGATATATATATATATATATAAGTTGTATATGGAAGAATATTTATAAGAGGAGAAGATACATATATAAGTTCATAGATCTCTTTGGGTTTGAGGAAGATAGATGGAGTGACATTTTAATTTATAGTGAGAACTAAAGAATCCCATGTACTTACTTTAGTGTGAGGGGAGAGTGTATGAACCTGGACGTAAACTTGGATTCAAGAGTTTTGACAAGAGAATTAGTCTTTATTTTCCTTGTGTCCTTTCGCGAGATAGAAACATACGTACTTACACGATCTCTGGGTGGTCGAATAATAATCTAGATTGGTTTTAATCAGTCAACTATTAAATGAAGTCGCATATATACTACCGCTAGTTGTGATTATTAGTGCTAATATAGCTTCTTCAGGTCGAAACCATATCAAATACATTTTCTTTTGATTGGAGTTCACTTTCTATTCAAATCCTGAACATATATATCTTATGATGATGAACTTATTTGTATTGCTTTTTACCATTACATATGGATATCAAAAATTTCGGACTGAAATAAACACCAAATTAGAGCACTTGTTTCAAATTTGTCCAGAATTAGTGTGTGCTAATGAAAATATAGAAGATATCGAGCACTTGTTTCACACATGTTATTTTTAGTTCTAATGAATCATTACGTCCAAAACACGGACCATGTTCATCTTTGCATGGTAATATAAAGTTTTGTACACGTTCTGATAAGAATCTAAAAACTATGATGGTCCTTGAGTTAAATTCCACAAGAAAGGAAAAATCTTCAAGATATATATGGTGGCTATTGGACATATTGATCAGTAAGAAAGGCAAGAGTCACATGTCCCTTTGCCCTTCAATGTATAATCAAACCATATACAAACTACCTTTTCCTCATTTTTTGAAAATAATGCGATTCCATAACTTCTTTAATATTACAATTTTACGTAACATTATAATTAATTATACAATTTCATTCACCTTTAAATGTTGTCCTATTGTACTAGTCTTGGATATGAATAGTTTACAGTTACCAGCAATTATTAACATGATTGGATCTGTGCATTGCTTTCTTTATGGAAACCATTGCACAGTTCCAAATTTCTTTCTCGTACGGGCCGCTAGCCTGTTGTGGCTGGCCAAACCTCAAAAACCATGTGACGTGCACAGATCTTTACAATTAGAGAAATCTTAATCTAGTATTTAAATTTTAAGTTTATGAAGGTTTAAATTATTGCAAGTGCTCGGTGATGCCGCAATAGTACTAAATATGGTTCGATCCAACAGATTTTGGTGTTAAAACATAGACCAAAGCTAAGTTTTGTCTTACCGGCCGGTAATGGAGAAAGCATGGATTATACATATATTTCCAGGGATCTAGAGATTCTGTGTAATCGGACTTGTGACCTCTAAGTTTTTCACTATTCACAGAGCATCAAACAATTTTTACCCAAACGTCGCATAAGTCACTATCACAATAATTCTTTGTTTATTCTGTCATGTACTAGATTGTTATGACCTATCAGCAACATTTTCATTAGTACTAGACAAAGTAAATTACATTTTCTCCATGCGCACAATAATTCGACATAAACCTTATGTGATACAAGTGCTTCTGATCCACACACATCTTCTATACTTCGACAAGGATAAAACTTTTATTATCGCAACGAAATACATACATGATGAATAGAATATCTGACCATTTTCTGAATATATCTCATGAATTTTAAGAAGTCATAATGGGGTTAATCCATGTAACTTGTCCCGTATATGGATCTCAATTTGTGTACATCCATTCCTCGACTTCCTCCGAATTGAAGATTTATAGATAGTGGAAGACATTCTACAGTAAGGTTTGTGTCTAATATTTTATCTCTTGTTGTAAGTTGTAACTTGTAAGTGAGAAGGTAAGTCAATACAAACGAGAATTGTGACGCTTACGATTATGGCCGATAATGTTGTCCATGTTTACACCATCACATAGTCGGTAGAGTTTCCATATATAACTGAAACATTTAATTCCGTATTCTTCCATTTTCAGTTGAAGTAATTTTGTGTAACTATAACAGCTACAACTTTAGTAATTTATATTGCTATTTTAGTTTGTCCTAGGTATGATAAAGACCTCAAATTGTATAAACATCTATTAATAATCCACTCCATATGATGTTGTCTCATGGAATACTGATTGTTGTTCTTCAAAATTCATAAAGGAGACTTCTTAGAAATGGTGTATAAAGCATATATAAGATTTACATTTAACATACGTTTGGTTATCTCAAATACTCACTGAAAACAAGTACATAGTATGATAGTAGACACACATTAAAAAGATACAAATAATTCCCCGATTGAGATATGTAAACAGTGATCCGAGGCACAATTGTTAGGATTTGTACATCCCATCCAACATTAAAATAAAACCCACACCCACACATATATATATATATATATATATATATATAGTTGTTCATCTTCTTTGTGAAAGTTACATTTACAGTTTTTAAAACATCTTCGCTCTACAACAAATGAGTTCAACGCTCAAAATAAAGGGAAAAACAACATGAGGTTTTAGTTGCTATTACAAATGAATACATATCTCAAATGCTCGATCTACGTAATAGCAACTAAAACCTCAAAAAATACATATGCTTATGCGCAAAAACACAACTCCCCGAGTCAATAGATGAAGCGTTTAAGAACCTGAGGAAACAAAGAAATAGAAACAGTTTAGCAAGATAATATTAGTATTATGTTATATATTACTTGATCGCTTACCTTACCAATATATATATATATGTGTGTGTGTGTGGGTGAATTAAAAATATCGAATGAGTCCAGGAGTTCCCCCAAACACTTCAGTAGAATACAATGTAATAGACAATGGTATCTCCAATGAAGTGCGTAGAGGAACTCTAGGGAACATCCGACCAAACTAAAACGATGTTTGTTTCTTATATTAAACATATACTTCGGTGGAATGGGAAAATTTGGTTTACAAGCGTGGTATAGGGTTTGAAAAAGAATGGAGACATTGGCGTTTCATATATACAATTGGAAGCATTGTGAATGTAGACGTGAATTTAGGTTAAGGGCTCTAAGTGTACGTACGTGAGGGAATCATTTTTTTCAAGAAAAGTGCATAAATCCTTTCTCCGTCCAGCTTTTTGCAAGATACGTTTCTATACACGTTTAGATGCCAAAGAATGTGCATGTATACACTCATATACATGCAAATGCACACATGAATTTGTTTGCTTCTTCCTGTGCGCATATACACATCGCTACTTACTTTATGATATACTGTAGACAGACACACAAAGAAAGATTAATTTTCGCTTTTACCATATTAACAAATAACAATACATTATCATCTTAACATAATCTTAATACTTATTAAATATACTACTCCTTCCATATCACTTTAAGTGATGTTTTAAGATTTTTTTTTTTTGTTTCGGTTTAAGTGATATTTTCAAAAATTTATGCAAAATATTTAATGTGTTTGATGTTTTGACCCTTTATATTCTCTATTATGTAAATATTTGTTAAGTAAAGAATAAAATTTATGTGATTTCTTGAAACAAGTTTGTAAAACTTAAACAACACTTAAAATGAAATAGAGAGAATATATATTATAAAATTCGTAATATACTTTCACAGTTTTCTAGACTTTTTTACATTTTGTATCTTTCATTATTTTTATAACGGCTTTCGTAACTTTGTTGAAATGTTCTTGGCTTAAACAAGTACAAGGAGAAGAAAAAAGAAAAAAAAGAGTAGAAGAATAAGATCTACCCGAGGAAAGATCTTGTGAAGAATGTGCTTCTGTAGCAATTAAAGATGATATTAATATTCTCTTGGCTCCTTATTCCCAAATTCCGACTTGGTTCATCTTCATATATATACTTCCCCCCATGTTTTGCTTTTCAATGGAGAATATAAAATCTACGGTCCCTCCCAGAAAAATTCCTCTACAAAAAAATAATATGGAGAAGCATATATATAAATAAGCAGTTTGGGTTGTCACTAAGAAGGTAAGTGAGTAAGAGAAGAAGCATTAGCAAAGAGACATAACATGTAAAGTCAAATGTCCCCTTGAGTTCCCTTTAACGCTTCATTGTTCATACTTTGTTTTCTATCGACCCATGAATCAATCTGATGAACACTGAAGTGTTTGGGGGGACTCTAGGTGGCATCATGGCACTCAAAGATTTGAGCGGTTTTTTCCAACGGCCAGGTGAGTTAAGAGCTTTTTCATGTACACGAATTAAGAAATCACATAATATTTACTTCTCTTTTATAGTAGTGTGACTCTTCTCATTTCATTTCTTAGTTAGCAACTAATTAATTCGTCTCATTGGAGTTTAACTAGTTAAATATACAGTTCACTAATTAGATGTTGTTTAACCACTCAAATGAACAATAAATACATTATGATTGCATAGGAAACCAATCTAATAAGTAAGAATCATCTAGACAATATCAGCTTTATCTAAGACTTTGCTCAAACGTCTGTGAAAAAACTTAAGAACCTAACTAAGTTCTTGAGACAGAGCATTATGTGCTTTGTCTTGTTCTGTTCATCTAAATCACCAACTGATTAAAACTCCACGATTTGAATTGCCTCCTTATTAAATCGAATCTAAACAACTATAGAATCCATACTCTATATTGAATTGGTGAGAGACACACAAACACAGATACAAATTGAACAATCCAGAAAATAAATGTCACTTATCCAAACATTACAGTACATATATATTGAACTGAAGGCATGACACAACTAACTTTCGAAAACTGATAAATGTCGCTCGTTTTTCACCAGTTTTGATCGCCTTCACTTCTTCAAATGTTACATAATCCGAGCGCAGAAGATTTGGTTACCCGATATCAATCAGCGGTCCAACTCTGTTCCACAATCTCCTTCACCCGTCTGTTGTATTCTCGCTTGTTCTCACTGAATAAGCGGGCAGCTTCTGAGTTTGCAGGTGAGTTCGGGTTGGGATCACAGAGGAGTGACTACAAATCGAAAAAAAAAACCATTCATCCATTGAAAGGGATAATCTCAAAAGATGAAATGATACACAAGGATTGCTCATATACCTGGATAGATGTAAGGATAGCTGCAACATCATAAATAGGACTCCATTGGTTCTGTAAGATGTCAAGACAAATGCTCCCATCTGCATAGACTGAACAAGACAACCAAGGAGAAACTATAAGATCAAGTAACATGTATAAGAGCAAAGCATAATTTCTCTGTTTACTCATATAGCTTACTATTAGGATGAAACATCCGAGAAACAAAACGAACAGTTGGTGGTTTGTTTGGATAGTCCTCTGTAAACTGAAGGGTCAACTTAAAAGTACCTGAAGGATAAAACATATACAGGTGGAGGTAACTTAATAAGGACTGGATCTATGTAAGTTCATGTTTCTCTAGTCTTATATGCAAAAAGGAATACACTTTAATTGTACAAACCTCCATCCCAAGGTGTATCATCCGGACTGCAAAGTTCCATGAAGCAGATCAGAATCAACACAAGAAAGAGAAAAAAAACAAGTTACTACCATAAAAAAGCATATGTTTATACCCGAAGATAACAGCGTTCCAGAGCAAGATGTTGTTGTCTTGAGGAGCACCACTGATTCCAGCAGGAGGATCTTGCTGCAACCTTTTGAAATCTCTCATAAGCCTCTTCCTTGCTGGAGTTGACATCTTCTCTCGATGTCTTCAAAAACCACAAAGATGCCAACACAAGTCAGAAACAAAACTAAGATTAAACAATCAAACGTTCCCAGGATGTCTTAACTGCAAAATCTAAACAGGGGAAGAGGATAGATTCATATCTTAACATGAGCTAGATCAAACCCAGAACAAGAATTACAAATAAGGGTCTCAATGAAAATGGCAGAACCTCTCAATATCATAAGCAACCCTAAATCAATCATATCAGATTCTAAAAAGTTGTCTCAGGAGCAGAGCACCAAAACAGGATTTAGAAAATTGGACAAACCTGAGATTCTCAAGATGAAAAAGGGATGAACTTTCGTAAAGATGAGCCGAGATCGAACACTTTTGAGGTAATCGGAGGAGATAGAGATGTTGGGAAAATTAGGGTTTATGTTGTGGTCTAGTAAAAAAGACAGGGGATGATGATATTGGGTCGCCGAGGCACCTGAAGGTGACAAGTGACAACCAAACCATGCATTCAGGAAACGCTCTTCTTTTTTTTTTTTTTTAATTTAATACATTTCATAAAGTTCCATATTTATTTTATATTTTTCCTTGGTCAATAAAATTCCAAATTTTATAGAAATTATACAACTCATAAATAAATTTTTGTAAAAAATTATAAATAAATTCTTATATTATATATATGTTTTTAAGAATAATATGAATTTTGTGCGATTTTGACTAAACATATTTTACCGAAAACATATTAAATTACATTATATCATGTTGTTTTTGTGTAGTTTTATTTTCGCGCGAACTTTAACTAACTAATATATATTTTATTTTAAAACATATTAACTTACAATATCACATTATGTGCTTAAATTCCACTCATTTATATATAAAAAGTTACCACCACATATCTTTTTCTAATTTTCCATTTTTCTTTTTTTATATTATAACCGAGTTCTAAAATCTCCTAACTTTTGCCAATCAGTCAGTTCACATCAAAACCAATTTTGTACACTCATGTGCTGCTGTTGGATGGCAAGTGTCATCCTAATCTCCTTTTATCAGTGTTAAGTTCCAATCATTATCCATCTCTAGGCAAAATTCCAAGTTTATTAAATTTTTCTAAAGATAAATCACAAATGAAAGAACTTTTAAAACTCAAAATGGTTACAAAATTTATAAAGACAAACAACTTCAGATTCTAAACCAAGAAGGAACAACACAAATAAAGACAAATAGTAAAGCTGAAAAACAAGAGATGATCATCGGTTAAGCATTTCTTTAACCGAGAAACCTAGACAGTTCTCAAAGTAGTTTGGAGGTTCTGATACGAAACAAGATATCACATCCCTCAGTGTTATAACCCCATAAAGCTCATTCTCATCTCCATCCGCTACATAAACCCGATGCACCGACCTCGAAGCCAAACTGTTTATAACATTCCCCAAAGTCGAATCAGGCCTACATGTTATCGCAGGAACCGCTAAACCATACTCCTCTCCCGAGGTAGCAATCTTTGTCGCCAAACTCTTCACCGTAAGTTGTCTTTATCATAATAATAAACAAAGAAATCATTGTTAGTAGTTGAACCAGAAGTTGAAATGGTAAACAAGCGAGCAAAGTAAATTAAGACCTGAAATTGGAGAAGAGTTCAGGTTGTAGAAGCAAATATCTAATGTCTCTCATGCTTATGTTTCCAACAATCTTCTTGTTCGGTCCTTCGATTACAGGAAGACCACCAATGTTATTGTCTCTCATCCGCTTAAATGCTTCAAGAATAAGTTCTTCACTCTCAATGCTAACAACCTGAACCCAATAAGTTCGATTTCACACCAGTTTGCATTGAGAGTTCTTAAAGAGTTCATAATTCTTTACCTCGCTGGGAGACATGAAAGGAAGGCCGAGATCAGCAATAGGGAGAGCAGAAATGTGATCAAACCAATCTCTACCTTTACAACCTTCAAGACCTTGAACAACTGCAGATTGAGTAATGTAGTTCTTGATATCAGGTTCTCCTGCTTTAATAACCGGCACATTTCTTAACCGGTACTTGGAGAGTAGCAACATAACACTCAACATTGAACTCTCTGTTGAAACAGGAAGAAAAGGAGCCCATCTAAACGACTTAAGTATCGTTCTAACCTGACAACAACAACAACAACAACAAACATAACCATAACAATCAAACACTGTCCACTAAGCAAACAAAGCATTTATAGTAAGTTAGTAACACTTACAGTGGTTGATTTGAAAGGCTCTTCTTGAAGAATAACTTGATAAAAATCTTTCCCTAATTTATCAGCAGCAGTAGGAGCATCTTTACCAACCCCACGGTCAGCTACAACACCACCAGCAACAGCAGCTCCAACCGCAGCCGCAGCTAACCCCGCTGCAGCAACGGGACCAGTGACACCGAGGGCAGCAACACCAAGAGCTCCAACAGCTCCTGCACCAACACCAGCAGCGGTTGCAGAGGTGGCAGATAACGCGATTGCAGCAAGCTCAGCACTCTCTAGTACCCATAAGATGATTGAAGAGTAATCAATGATTCCTAGGTATCTGTCTCTCCAATCTAAAGAAGTCTCGTGATCTGTGTTGATCACAGGTGCTGAGAGTATCTTGCTGTCTGATAAAATCTTTACTGCTTCTGAGACTGGTGTCTCCGCTGGTATCTCTATCACTGTCATCAACCAAAACAAATAGAATCTAAACAAATGGCTAATATCTAGAATTTGAGTAAAAATTGGATCTTTGTAATTACCTCTGCCGCCGGGGACTTGAGGGAAGGAGGAGACGGGGATACCGGCGAAAGCAGAGTTAAGGGTTTCTTGAAGGGATTTGGGAAGATTCTTCCTTGACTGAACTTTATCGAAATAAGCCTCACAGCTCGAAACTGTTGATCTTATCTTCTTATCTACTACTTCTTCATTTCCCGCCATTTCTTGGTGCCGCTTGAGATCGATTCAATTGAAACACTCGCAAAGCAATCTATGGTGATTCCAAGATTGGAAACGAAGAAACCCAGAAGAAAAAAAAAAATCTTTGAGGAAAGAGAAAAAAAAAAAAAAAAAANAGAATCGAGAACAGTGGAGTGGTTCGTGGTCGGATAAGCGACGTGTCGGGAAGATGGAACCTTTGGTTTCGCATTGACTGGCGGTTACGCGCGCCCTGATGATGTGCATTGACACGTGGCGTTACATAAAGTGGTCGTGTGTCAAAGAATGTAACAGCGCTACTATCGGAGCCTCTGACGTGGATGGGCCGATTTCTAAGAGAGAAGTTGGTTGTAGTATGGGCCTGAGCCCATAATTGAATCGTGAATTAGAAGCGAATTGATAACACAATAAGAAAAGATCATAGTGTTTGTGTTTCATATGTTTTTAAGTTTTTTTTTGTTGGAGCACAAAGTTTCTTTCACCAGTGGAAACGGAAGTGATTTTGGAATCCATTGCGATCGGAATGCCAATATATTCAATGTCATATTTATAAATTGTCAAAAAAAAAAAAAATGTATTATCGGAAATAAATAGTCATATATAACTTGGCGAGCCTCACAAGTTCCACTTTTAAACATCTTTTTCACCATGAAATAATGCAGTAGAAAGCATAAAACATATACTGTTGAACTTGCAAGAAGTTCAATAAGAGATGTAGAGTACTTAACAACTACAAATTTACATGTAAAGGAATAGCTTACACTAAAACGTGATGGTTATTCTCAGAAAGCATTTAATTAGTCACATTACATTAATATGTTGCATATTATTCATGATACAAGGCCATTATTTCACCAAATATAAGACGTTATTTTACCAAATTTCACGCTATTTAAAATCAGTCATGTTACTTGCATGCATGATCGATAATTTGTCAAATAACACATTATTTTATGTGATACCAATTTATTTTGATTAATTGGTTATCTAAATGGAAGAGAATAATGTATATGATTAGTGCTAAACGTGATAAACAATCATGCAGCTCTCTTCCAACGAGAAAATAACATAAAGATAATTTAATTTCTACGTGATTCAAGTGAGTTATTTTGTAAATTCACACAATTTCACAAAAGTATAGAGTAATAAGGGAGATTTTGTCAGTCCGCATGGAAACCTCTTTTACTTACCATTTTGTCACCATATAGTAATTTACTTACAGCTCGAAATTAGACTACCTACCTATTCACCCAAACATTAATGTAACATTGTATTTTCAAAATTTATACAAAAACAAATATATTTTGTGTAGCAAATTGTTTGTAGGACAGTATACATTTACAAAAGCTTCATTATATGATTGGTCAGCCACTAATTTAGACACTTGAATATCTACAAGTATACATGCAATTTGCATATCATGCCAAAATGTACCAAATCTCTCTTTCGGAGGCTGAAAATCAAATGAATGACAAAGGAAATGGAAATATATCAATTACTTTCCGGACTTGTATCCCTATACCGATATAGTTACTGTTGTCCTGAAAGTCTCATTCGATAACGGGCCATTAGGGAATCTGTATTCAAAGGAGCTTGTGTTCGCAAGCCACCAAAGTTCAAGGTGTGATCTTGAGATGATGGAGGTGGAGGTTCAGAGGAGGAGAAGTTGAGACTGAAAGAGGAGGAAGATATTGGTGATTGATTGGTATAGTTTGGTCGTGTGAGGTCCAATGTCACGGTGGGGTGGGCATTAGTGGTGGAGATAGAGAAGTGGTGATAAGGGAAATAGTAGCTTAGGCTCGCTGAGGTGGTCGAGGAAGAGGAGGAGCCAGATTGTAATAAAGAGGCAGCCGCGGAAGTTCCAGCGGCCATGTGGGTTGCTTCCATGGGAAGAGGATGGTCGTGGTTTCCTTCGTATGTTGTCATAAAAGCGGAGGTATCTTCTTCTCCACATCTTTGCACCTATACACATATTTATATTTTATGAGTTCTAGAAACTCAAGACCAGTTGACAATGAATATAAATATTTTATGAGTTTTTTTTTACTCAAAACCACAATGAAAAAGATTGTTAAACAATGTAGTATACCTGTTTTCTGACCGGACAATTTGACGACATGGAGCAACGATAATAGGCTCGTGGAAGAGGATTGGTTTTTGCTGTCTTTTGACCGTACTTCCTCCATTGGCAACCGTCGTTTATCTATGCATTCATGTAATATATACCAATATGATCAAACTAATTAGATTAGATGTTACGTGCTAAATAAACACATATTATGCATGGTTTTGGTGGTACGTACTGATGGGTCTTCACATGTTGCTTTAACACAAACCCTAGTTTTCTTCAAACTTGTTTGCTCATGCTCCTCTTGATGATTTTCATTTGTAGCTGATTTGACATCTTTCCTCGAAGATACACATTTATTCTCTGCGTTTACATTCTTAACTTGTCTACAAAGATAATCTAGTTTCGAGGTTGAGTCTTCACAATTTTGGATCTGAAATCCTAACCCCAGTGAAGATCTTTTCTTTTTTGATCTTTCCTCCTTCTCATCAGAAGCCTTGACCACCTTCTCCTCTTTTCTAGAGATCGTTTGCTCTGATGATCTTCCCAGCCTAAGTGATATATCTACACCAAAATCATTATCTTCGCTTTGATCACGATCAACCTCTAGCTCTATAGAAGCTCCTTGTTGTTGTCGGAGAACTTCGGAGACATGCATTTGAAGAGAGTTGTAGTTATTAAGAATCGTCGAGAGCAAGAGCTTTAATTTCTCATTTTCTTCCCTAACTTTCTCCACCTTTGCTTTTGTTGCATCAAGCTCCTCTTCCTGTAAATATATGCACATACATTTATAATCACGTTCCTTACATGTGTTTTTACAGACAAAGGTGAATAATATTATCGAAAATGAACCAACTTTTTTTTATACGACCTATACATAGTTAGAGGCTAGAGCGGATCTCATATAATCATGTTTACATATGTAAAAAAAAAAAAAAATACCGGAATAAATTTTGGTATCCTTGAGCATTCAATAACCGACAGGAATTAATTAAAAGCATGCACCATTTTCATTTGTGTTTTATGTTTATGCAAAGCATGATACCACTAAATAATGAACTCTTCGATACGATCGAGACCATTTCTAAACAAGCAAAGTTGACTTTTATTAGATGCAGCAAATCATTAATTTCAAACATAAAAGTTTTATGGAAGTAACTATATGTAAATGAAATCTATATCAAAAACCATATGAACATGAGATTAATTCTCACCGATTGAAACACCAGAAGGAGATTGAGAAAACAAACAAAAAAAAAACTTAATTTGAGAAAATATGTGGTTTAAAACACTTAAATCAAGAAGTAGTTTCAAGATTTACCTTATCAGATTCTCCCATAACACCATCGAAAGGTTGGTAGCATGAAACGGTCTCCTCTTTGATCATGATATATATTATGATTCAGATGCGATCTTGAAGATCAACTGGATCTGCTCTTTTTCTTCTTTGCAACAAAAATAAAATAAAATAAAAATTATTGTCTTCTTTTTAGGCCTAAGTAGGTTTATATAGGGACCCAAAAGCCTATAGTATTTGACTTTGGATTATAATAAGAGGAAATACAGAACTAATAAAGTATTGTTTATAAATGGTTTATCACCACCACCATGTGTTACCAGCTCTGTCTATAGTCTTGAGTCTTGAATGATCCCAAACAGACGACTCAGCATTATATAATAAAAGTAATTAATGCGCATCATCATATTGTAATTGTGGTCATATAAATAAATTATCAATCTTTTATAATTATTCTCATTAATAATATCAAATTGTATTGCAATCCAGATGAATCTGGCCTGAACATTAATACTTTGGAATATTTCAATTTCTTACAAATTTACATCATAATTAAAGCATCTATGTATATAGTATTATAGTTCATATTAGGTAACTAAAAGTAAGTGTTTACTTTCATCTTATCAATAAATTGCAAGATTCACTTTAATATATCATATTTCATCTTATCATTCTTTTTTATATATGTTAACTAGTTTTAATGTACAATATCTATTAAAAATTTAGGATAACAAAAAATTTATTAGTGTATTATATTTAACCTTATATAAAAACTACACATCCTATATAGATTTATAGCTAACAGAAGATCAGAACAAATATTTTAATCTTATCATTTTTAGTGTGCTAATTTTTTTTATAGGATCTTAATGTCCCTTAAACTTACGGTTATCTAAAATTTTTAAATCGGAGTAAATCAAATAACGAATCAAAAGCATGCTACTTATTATAATCATCCAGCACTAGGACACCGCATGTGAGTGAGTGCATTTGTAAAAGAAAGTTTCAGCCGTACAACGCGTGTTGAGTATTTGACAGCACGGTTCTAGATGTGCGGGGTCGATTGTGGTGATCGTACCCAATCAAAATATGACATCTCGTCGATGCATGCTAACTTAATTACGTTACTAATTTCATGTTAATAATAGACACCGTATGAATTTCATAAGATAATAATGAAATGTTAAATTGATGAGTAAGGATGGAAAGAACTTTCTATGTTTGAAACATATATATAAAGTAAGGGGTTATTGAAGTTTACTACTATTATATTTAAGGCTGCTCTAGTTTGAATGATAATACAAACAACGAATGTGGTCATTTTTTATTAGGTGGAGGACACTAATCGAATGCTTTTTAAAAAGTTTTGTAAGACATCAAAGAGTGTTTAACCATAAACTATGTGGCCGGCGTACATGCCAAATTTATTATAGAAAAAATGTCAAGGGAAGATACAGACATTGTCGAGAGAGATGTATAGGCGCCTTCACCCGCAATACGCATCCTTCTCATAATATCATCATCACACGAATCATCAATGAGATCATCAGCCTAGTGTCTTGTTTGGCTCCTCAATTCATCTTCCACAATCTGAGTAGGCTCTTCGAGTTCTTAACTAAGATTTAGTAAAAACTTCACTTTCTTCATTTAATGATATAATCAGAAACAAACAAAACACTATCAATAAATATTGCTATTCGGGATCCATTTGTATCTGGATGAAGTGACCTTAGTGCAGTGGCAGGAGGTAAGTCCATTTGTAGAAGGCACCATCACACCCGGGATCGAGTCCCGGCTCCTACGTATGTAGGAATTTGGCTAATAGGCCGGCCAGTTGTGGCCCAATGGTTGAAAAAAAAATATTGTTATTCGGAATTCTAAATCTTCGGAGTAGAAAATTTCTTAGGTAATTACACGTTTACGGAATTTATTTGAATTCAATGTTGTCATATTCTTTTGTATCAATTATAAGTAATACAAAATATTAAAAATAAATGATACAAAATAACTTTTTTTGTTGCATGCAATGCTTCTCAATCTTTATAATTTATAATATCTCTTCATTCGAAATTAAATATCGTTTAAATCTTTTCATCCATATGTAAAAAGCAATTCTATATTTTTTTACTTGTTATTAGTAAATAAATTGTATTTTTTGTTATTGGATGACATATTAAAATAATGTAGTAGCAGTACAACTAATTTTTTTAAAGAAACTATATTAAAAATTAAAAATATATATTTATTTTTCAACAAAATTCATGTTTTAAAACGATATTTAGTATTTAACCGAGAAAATATGCTTAAATATCTGTACAAACATTTAAATGTTTTTAATTTTAAGTTCAAACATTTGCGCCAATTCAAATGGAGTATGTACTTTTAAAATTAACCTTTTTTTTGGACAAATATTTTTTTATTACTTTTTGCATATATGATTTCGTGGCCTTTAAAGTCTAACAATGATAAGAAAAAGGACCGCAGGATCCGGTAAGTAGTCTACCATATAATACATATATTATGTCATTACAATCTAGACTATCTAGTAGTATAATTATAAATAATAAGAGCCTTATTATATATCTAGTTAGTTGAAATATTTATAATTAATAATAATATGCGATATTACTTTTATATCACACAATAATGACATTATTATATAGCCAATGATCTCTCACATCGTGCTCCAGAATCTATCGCATAATCAAATCCTCTATCATAGTGGCCAAGTCATTTTTTGGTATAAATGGTTACCTTACTATTTAGAGCAATTTTGTGTGATACTATCTCGCAAAGTGTTCTTTGAAACTCGGATCCGACCAATCCTCTATTGCAACGCGAATTGACTAATAAATCTAATCCAATTAGATCTTAACATATCAGAACGATGCAGACAAACAATGCTATATGTAGCTATCTTTAACCAAATCCACGATGCTGCTTCCACATTTTCACTATCTTATTAAGTTATTAGTAATTAAGACTACAGGAACTTACGTTTATAATTTTAACTTCTCAAACCATATATCAGATCTGCAGTAACAAAATGTACATAATTATTTTTTCTTCATGTTTTTTTGTATATTGTAAAATAATTATAAAATTTTGCAAGTTTTTGACCAAAGTTGTAGAAATATACAAGTAGCAGGAATTAAAAACGAAAGCTAAAGATAAATACAAAAACTATAACACAACACAACATCAAGGTAGCAGAAGTAAAAAACTCGAGAAAAAACATAGATTCTAAACTGCAAAACACGGACATTTATGTGGTTTCCTCAGCTGTAGAGAGTTTGAACCCTTATCGTTATTGTCACTAGCAAACCCTGACCTAAACCAGCCCTCAACCCTCTTTAGCAAGGTTGGTGGATGTTTATGAATCATTCCGACTTTGACTAATATGGAGTTGGGCTCCATTTATCTATTTTTTTCCGATTGTTGTTATTTTTCTAACCGTGTACTTTATGTGTTGATGAACCGTATGCTTTTGTTAATGGACGTTGGTTTTGTTAAGTTTTATATTTGATTGGCCTGTTTTGTTAAGTATTTTTATTCTTTTTTTTCTCTCTGTCTTTCTGATAAATGTGACAGCCTGTTTTTTGTTTGTTCAGCTCACAGCCTTTATATACTGTATATCTTTATAGTTTTTTTACACACGAGATAAAACCTAATTTAATGTATATGGGTTGCTGAAATGGTAAAAATAGATTCTGATATTCGTTTGACAAAAGAAGAAAAAAAAGATTCTGATATTCAAGTCAAAATTTTGTCAAACAGTGAAGTGATTTTAGTGCAGTGGCAGAAGGTAAGTCCATTTGTAGAAGACACCTCACACCCAGGATCAAGTCCCGATTCTTACAAATATACAAATATAGGAATTTGGCTCATGGACCGGCCAGTTGTGGCCTAATAGTTGAAAAAAAAAAAAAAAAAAAACTTT
>NC_025689.1:31492297-31528596 GCF_000633955.1 Camelina sativa
AAAAAAAAAAAAAAAAAACTTTGTCAAACATTGAGAGTCCTAGTCAAGTGACAATATGGAACAACCTCATAATGAAGGGTTCGTGTACATTTCACATTCCTCATTATGCTGTGCACTGTGCAGCTATAATTAATCAGAGCATACTCTACTATCCGCTATTCCAGTCAAGTTCTTATGCTAATGCTTATCCAAAAATGTCATTTTAGATATATATATCTTTGACCATATATATTTGCTGTAAGAATATTCTTTATTTGAAAAAAATATCATTACAGATTTGGAAATGTTTGTAAATGTATCTAGTCATATTTGAGGTCTACCAAAGTCTCCTTGTTAGCTATAAATTCACTCATAGTTGTAAGAAAAAATAACTTCAGATAAGAAAATGGCATCTAAAAAGGTTTCATTCTTCTTTATTCTTTTTCTATGTGTTCTCTCAACCACAGGTAATCATTTTATTTGGCATATGGTTCCCTTTAGTCAAATAGATTTACAATATCAGATATTCTTCAGATTTATTTATTTTTAGTTGGAATTATTCATAATATATTGTAGACATTCAAAAGTTAATGTGTTTGCCTGATTCATAGGAAACATCATTTCTTATTTTCTTACTTTAGCAAATAAAACTACTAATTTTCCTTTCAACATACTGATAGAATTTGGAGAAGCACAAACCCCAACGGGAAAAAAATGCGAAGATCCAAACGGCGTGGACAGAAAAGCGAAGTGTTATACTTACTGTAATGAACAAGGTTTTCTCGGTGGTTCTTGTCAAGGATACAAAAATCATTATATGTGTGAGTGTTATGAAGGAGTTTAAACAAACATCTCATTGATTTAAATTTCTACTCATATTTAAACATAAGAAATTGTGTGAGTGTTCTGTAACTGTTGGATATAATTTTATTATCTCAATTAATAAAATAGAATTTATTGAATCAATGCATATTCTAGGGATAAAGTCAACGAAAATCTGAATTTATCATATAAAAGAAAAAGTCTTGTAATCGGTTCGGTAAACCGAGAGTCTCATAGCCGACTCTGTCATTGAGTCGAAAGTCTCTTGACTGGCTTGGTCAATTGCCCAAAAGTCTCGTGACTAAATCTGTTAATGGATCAAGAGATTTTACCAGTGGACCAAGAGTCTAATGATTGACTTTACCAGTGACCTCAACAAGAGACATCATTGAGACCAAAATAAGAAAACTAAAACACAAAACACATGACTCAATTCTAGAACATCGGATAGAGGTTTTTGTTGTGCCTTAAATTCTTGTATTTGAGCTCGAGATTTTGATCAATAAAAACGACTATTCAACATCTATTTACTGTTTTTTGTAGTTTTTAAACAAATCCATTACTTTTGCCCCAATAGTAACTCTACTCATATTTAAACTCATTATATGTGTGAGTGTTATTTGTAACTCTTCTCTTCTCTTGGATACTAGTTATTATCAAGTTCTTATCATATTTTTATGATTTTCCAACTAATGCCAATGCCATGACCATGATTTTTTGAAATCCTACAATATCTTTTGTATGTACCAAATGAAATATGTTTCTATTATTCAAACTTATCAAATCTAGGAATGAAATATTTAATCTTCTTGGTTCGTTGTCTATGTGTTCTCTCAGTTGCAGGTTATCCATTTCTCTGTCATATATTAATTCTCCTCTAAATAACTTACAAATTTAATATATAAGTAATTTATCCTTATCTTTCTTTGAAACTATTCATAATATATACTATACATCCAAATCCGGTGTGTTTTCCTGATTGATACAAAACTAGGTACTAATCCGTGGAAAACCGCGGGCTGAGCTTTATTTGATGAAAATTTGTAATAATTTATTTTGTTATTATGTTATTTATAATAGTTTGTGATTAAAAATTCGTTTGCTTATATTAAAATTTTAAAAATGTTTATTGAAAAACCTGTCAATAAAATATTTGCATGTAATGAATAAAATTGTTTAGACCTTTGTCAATTAAACGTAATTCTTGCTATAGCTGTGAAGTAAGTAAAAAAATATAACTGGCATGTAAAAAGAGCAACTAAATATACGTAGTGAAGGTTCTTAAAAACCTCTTTGAAAACAACATTCATTGTTTTTTATGTGGCTTCCCTTTATTGTCTGTAATAAACACCTTCCAGTATTGAATATATTTAAATCTCAACTTCGTTTTATTTTTCTAAAGAGAGGTAAGTCCAATTGTAAAAGGCAACATCACACCAGGGATCGAATCCCGATTCCGACGAATGTAGGAATTTGGCTAATGGGCCGGCCAGTTGTGACCCAATGGTTGACAAAAAGTATATATATATATATATATATATATATATATATAAATTTTTAAAATAGATAAGATACTATATCTATATCTTTTATTTATTAATTTTTAAAATTAAGCCATTAAACATAACTATTATATATTTTATTCGATTAAATTTTTGATAAAAATTTTAACCGTGGTGGAAAAGTTTTTTGATAAAATTTGTGGTTATATAGATTTTATTCGATAAAATTTTTAAAATCTTAGCTGTTAATTTTTTTTAAAGTATGAATTATGTTTGATTCTAATAGATTTTTTATTTTACTTTTCTACAATTTATTTTATTTTATGTGTCCCCCAACTTTCATTTTTAATTACTAATATTTATTTATTTAATTAATTAATCATAATTAAGTTTTCTAATGACAATTGAATGTTATTTTTTTACATATTTTAAGGTTAGTTTCATATTTGTACTTGCAATTAATATAGTAATTTGTACTTCCCAATTAATATAGTAAAGATATTATTGATTTTTTTTTTTTTTGTTCAGCAAAATAAACATATTATTTCTTTTGGACATAATTCGATAGAGTTTAGAAAAGCACCAATTTCAACACGACAAATGCCCTCCGAACGGCATAAACATAGATGCAAGATTGCTACTCACATCACCTTTAAACTATGTATCTTCTCCAGGATACATGTTCTTGTCAATTTTTATCATAATAGTAAGAATAATTAGTGGGATTTATTTGGAAGAATTAGAAAGAGAGTAAAATATTTTGTAATTTTTGTTTATGAATCAATCATACAAAAATATTGAAATATATAAGATAATAAAAAAAATTTATCTTTAGAATTTTGTTTATGAATCAATCATACCAAAATTAATGTATATCTTCTTGACTTTTTTAGTCACCTAATCACCTTAACACATGCTCTTCATATATATGCATACACTTTACAAGCAACCAATATCAAACTATATGAATATTCTCTCAGTATTGTAAAAATTGGGACAAATCTTAAATCTGGTGTTTAGTCCCACCACACCCAACAGGCTACATCACAATTTCCAGGTAAGCTTATTTCTGGTTCTTCCCTGAAATAATATATATAACAATTTCCCTCCAGGAACATTTTTTATTTACTTACTACTTCACCACACACGTACAAATTTTACCTGCTTCTTAAGATGATTCCCACACCTTGTAGTCTCTGCCTTCGACAGCTACGGACCAGTTTTTGGATCCGTTTGGTGGTTCGTAATGCCCTGGTCCAATCTTCATTGCAACTTTATCATCTATTATAGCTGCATAGACATCTCTCTCGCTCTTGTCTATATTCACCTTTATAAACCCCAAAAAACAAGAAAACAAATGAGGCTGGTTTCAAGATCCGTCGTATTTAGTAAGATACATGTTTAGAGAGTGAGTTCCTGAAAGTAGTTTTACCTCGCTCCGACAGTGGAGTTTCTGTCTGTTCCTGAGCGAGAGAAGAGAAGCAATCTCGGAATGATAATCTGAGAAGATATGGTCGAAGAACACTGCTGGTGTTCCTGGATGAGTCAAGATGTAAGCATATCCTTGCATTTCCTTCCCTTCCGGAAATCTCCAGTGGCCCTTTAGAAACAGGGAAAAATAATCATTAAAACGGCTTCAAACAGAGACTTGGTGATAGTTGAAATGGTGAGAAACAAAAACCTGAGTAGAGCCAGTGTCATGATTCTCTATGAACGTTACAGCACGAGAAGGCCACCATCCAACTACACCTGGAGGCTTCCCTTTTGGATCTGAGAGTCTCCAATACTCACATTTTTGAAGAGCCTGCACACAGAAAGTTACCAGATCTTATTTACCACAAACCCCATTGTTGTATCAAACGCTACAAGATGGATATTTTTAGTACCGCATGTAGAATTCCTTTGGTTGTGACATCAAAAGCACCAGCAGCTCCACTAGTTGCATTAATCCAGTCAACAATCCTCTGACGATGTGCGTCTTGATTGTAGTCCATTTCTCCATACGTGTAACTTAAGGAATCCCAATATTCACCAACAGCAAAGTACGGTTTGCTAGCATCCATATAGTCTTTCACATAACCTCCCCAAAACCCTCTTACAAAATCAAGCCTCCATCCATCATAACCAACTTCTTCTCTGCAGGTGAATCGAAATGGCGGATGATATCAGACACCAAAACCAATCAGTAGAAAATCAAAGAAATGACAGAGTAGAAAATCAAAGAAATGACAGGGGAACTTACCTCATCCAGCATAGCCATTCCTTAATATCCTTTCTAACAAAGTCCTGTGAGTGATCTATGTTTGGTGCAGCATGGAAATTATCTCCACTGCTCTTGTTTCCTCTACCCTGAATCAATGTATAACCATCAAGGATAATAGAGACCATTAGCATCTTATCTCCCTCAAAAGCATTACCCAAAATCAAATATAGTATACTTCAGCGAAAAGGCACATTTTTCTATCAAAGAATTTGCTTGCATTTTGTTATATAGCAATAAGATCAAAGTTCTATTTATTTTTAAAGGAAATATATACCTGAAAATGAGGGTCATCTGCAACTACTGCCCTATCATCCCAGTTCAAACGTCCTCCAAATAAATTCCATACACCATTTTGATTCTTGAAGTGTGCACAGCGGTGATTCA
This sequence comes from Camelina sativa, assembly GCF_000633955.1. Taxonomy (NCBI): domain Eukaryota; kingdom Viridiplantae; phylum Streptophyta; class Magnoliopsida; order Brassicales; family Brassicaceae; genus Camelina; species Camelina sativa. The sequence goes on from NC_025689.1 coordinate 31,497,248, forward strand.
AAACTGCATCACCTAAAACTTTGATCCCAACCTTGTGAAATTTCCTCACAGTATCTTTTAGCTCATCAATAGTTCCATATCTGAAAGTTAGCAACAAAAACAAGTGGAAAAACAGGTATTCAGATACATGCTACTATATTGTTTCTTATCTGATACACACTACCACTGCATTTTGTAACTGTCATAAGATAAAAACATTTCCACTCTGGCTGACCATCAATTAAGACAACAAAAACAGTATTGAACCAGAAGTTCATTTAACCCCACTTGAAGATTGAACCACCCCAGATTCATGATGAAATTTCAAGCAACTAAGCGATAATAGACAGTTTAGTAAAAATGGAGAGCTCACCTGGAATTCAAGTTATACAGGTCTTTAGGCATGTACCCTTCAGGTGACACAGATTCTGTCGGTGGAGGTAACCACAAAACGGTGAATCCAAGTGAAGCTAACTCACTGGCTTTTTCTTGAAGTTCCAGGTACCATCTCCCAGATTTATGGGACTCCCAGTTGAATCCCTGGCATAATATCTCAAATCCGGAGCCGGTTCCTGAGGAGATTTTAATTTCAGGCTTTTCAGCCTCTGATTCTAAAATACTTTCCTCGGTAAAAGTTGGAGTTGTGCTTCTAAATATGCTATATGCCTCCGCAGCCAGTTTCTCAATTTCTTGTAGAATGTTTTCCTGCACTTCTTTTACGTTTGTCTTCTGATTCTTATGATGGGAAATGTCAATGGCCAAGTTCCTAATCTCAGTGATGATTTCATCAGTAAATCCACTGGCAGACACTTCTTTATCTGTTTTTGGTGTGTGTTCACTCACTTGAGCAGCTTCAGTTTCAACAGGCGAGCTACTTGAAGTAAGGAAAGGGACATAGAAGTCTTCCCCCCTATAATTTAGCCAAGTATTTTCATTTAACTTAAGAACAAAACATAATCCTTCAAGCTTTCCATCCAGAGAGAATAATCCAAACGATCCAGTTCCATCGTCTTTTCGCTGCAGAATGTTCATATGCATAAACACTTAGGTAATAATTTCAGTGATAGAAGCAGAAAGTATTCTAATAAGAAAGGTAAACAAAATATTTGGATGACATCTGGAAGCAGGCGCAAAGACAGTGACAGGATCACGTGGTATAAGTATGACGGCCATTTCTAATAGGGTGCAAAAATTAAGAACCAAATGCATTCTGTTCCAAACTATCCTAATTCTAAGTTAAAAACCAGGCATGCAAAACCTCAAAATTTCTTGGACAGTTACCAATATGCCAGGTGTTAACCAAGAACTAATTTGAATCTCACCGACTAATATTAGAGAGACACAACAAAACTGATTTTCGCCAAATCTGAACATGTGAATCTTGCCAAGGAACATACTTCTACACGTACCTGTAAACGAGTGCGTAATGCCTTGTTCTTAAACAACGATGTTTCTTCGGGGTAAGGTTCAGAAGGAATTTCCCATCTTTTACTGCCGTTTTTGCAAACTCCCCAGTGGACAGTAACATCACCCGGTAAATCGGTTTCAACTGATACAATGTTGTTAGATGTTTCAGGGCATTTCCTTGCGGTGACACTGACTGAGTTATCATCAGCAACACGTTTACTAATTGGCATCTCCTCGTAAAACTCTTGAAGACCTTTCCTTTCTATTGTAGAATCGGATGAGCTCTTGCTCTCTTTTTCAACTTCTACACCAGATTTCTCTTGTTTGAGAGGGATGTTTGAAAGCTGACCAATGGCACCTAGAGATTCAAGAGAAGCAAGTCTCGATCAGTTTGAAGATTCAAGAAAGTAACTTGAAAAAGAATAGTTCTACATTAAAAAGTAAAGGAATGCCAAAGTATAAGAATGAAAAATCTACAGTCGGGATAACAGTGGTAGATATAAAAATCCTAGCCACTTACCAAACCCTTTCTTTGCTCCGATCAGATTTCCATTATCTGGAACATCATCCACAAGAGGAACCTTAAAATCTCTCCCTTTGTGCTGATACCATGCCCCAGTTTCTTCGTCCTGGAAAACAAACAGTCCCAAATAAATGCACAACACAACTAAGGGTAAACGAATCCATCTTTATAGCAAAAGGTTAACAAAGAGAACCTTCAAAACAAAATTGAGAGCAGCTACTGAGCTTTCTAGATTTAGTTTAATAGTAACTTCAAAATCTCCTTCGGATAACTTCTCCAAAGGTGTCTCTATAGCATAGTCCTGATCCATACCAGACAAACAAATGTTACAGTTTTGCAGAAGTACAGTAACATTTGAAGAAACTGTACAACCAGTACCAAAACCAAAAGTGAAAATGCCGAGTAGTACCTTGATGGCAAATGAACCAGGAGGTCTCATATCTTCCGGAGGTTGATCCCATTCACTGTCAGAATTCAAAAAGTAGAGAACATCAAGGGAATAGAGATTTCCCCATTAGTCCATTACTACAATGAGGATACCAACAAAAAAACAAAAGGTTAGAAAGGAAAAGGAAAGGACCTGCCAGTGTCACCCACATATGAAACTCCCCAATGCAAAATCCATTTCCCAGGGATACTACATCCAACACTCAGCTCCCAATCATTCTCCTTCACTTGCTTCAATCGTACATAAATCTTTCCTTCTGCCTACCATTCCAAAATCGAAATCAAAATCCATAAAATTCATCAAAAACACACACACATACACAAACTAAAACCTATGATCTTTAACCTATTCGATCCACAAATCAATCAATCGAGTCGATTCAACTAACAACAGCAAATGTGAGTGTGATACAATACGGGGGATTGAGAAAACCTTTTCGATTCGCTGAACAGGGAAATTTTCCTTGAAAATTACATCATCCGACTCCGATTGAGAGGTTTCCACGACGGCAGTATCGGAAGAGCTAGCACGAATCGCGACGTACTTGGAGCTGCGAAGACCTAAGGCACTCGTGGCGGAACCAATCGATGAGTTTAGTACTAGTAGTTTGTTGGAACTAGTGAAACGAGAACGGAGATTTAACGAGCAAGGCAAGAAGCTTCTAGTTCCGCGGTAACTTCTCGAGTTGTGACGAAGATGAGAATGGTGTAGAAGAAACTCAATGGGAACGGTGGACATGGCAGCAGCTTCGTGAACGAGAGAGAGAAGATATTTTTTTTGTGCAGCGAGAGAGTGAAGAAGAGGTTAAGAGTCGTTGAAAATTAATATACAATAAAAATATATATATATATATATATATAAATTACTTTTAGGATTTGCTGAAAGGGAAGATCCCTTTATTGAGATTCGAGTTCGAGTAATGCGTGGACTTAAATAATTGAAACATAAGCCACGTAAGCTTAAGCGGGCCATACATTTTCGTGATCTCTGCCTCGTCGGTAAACTTTAATATATTCAGTATGATTTTTTTTTTTTTATGAATACAATTTTGTGTTTAGTTGCGATGATTGTTTTGTTTCTGAATCGTTAAGCAAAGATCTCATTGGTTGGTATCGTAAATATCTAAAAAGTAGTAACAACTTTTTGTTAAACAAGTTATTTAATTTGTTTTATTTTATTTCTTTTTTAAAAAACGCTATTTGGAACTTATATTGAAAATTTTGGGTTCTTATAATCAACTAAAACTTATCATTGTGTAATCCTATGATGAGTGATGAAATTATTATTTTTTTCATTTTTTTCCACATAGCATATAGCGTATGTTTAACAGAAACAGAAAACAATATTGAAGAGAAGACAAAAAAAAAGATGAAAAACATATCTTTAATAGAAAACAATCATGAAAAAATGATAAATCACACTAAAACCCGAAGTGTGTCAGATATTTCAAATCCCAAATCATATCCACAAACCAGTCTCACAACAAGCCTAAACATATTTGAGGAACTCCATATAAATTTCGTAGATTGAAAAACCAAACGCTAAAGAAGAAACTAGAAGTAGCAAACACAACTCTAAACCACTGAAAAGCTTTTGTACTTTGAGAGACCTCTCTCTACTCAGCAGCGTTACCCTGAAGAAGACCATCCCTGATCTGTGTAGCAATGTCCCTAACAGCACCTGGACCGTGAGGTATGAACACCGAGTTTGACTTCGAAGACGCACCGATTTCCTTCAATGTGTCAAAGTACTGAGTCACCAGAACCATATCCATCACGTCTTTAGAAGATGTCCCTGGAACAGACTCAGAGAAGGCGAGCACGCTGTTTCTCAGACCGTCCACAATGGCTTGTCTCTGACGGGCTATACCCATACCTGAAAGGTATTTCGATTCAGCTTCTCCCTCGGCTCTCTTGATCTGCAGAATCTTCTCTGCCTCAGCTTTCTCAGATGCTGCCTCTCTCATTCTAGAAGCTGTTTTTTTTTTTCATCAAGAAACAGAACAAAACATTGCAAGATTCTCAGCAAATACTAATAGAAGTCGAGAACTTGGATATCAACAACAATTGAGCTTACCAGCATTGATCTCATTCATTGCCCTCTTGACGTGCACATCAGGCTCAATATCCACAATAAGTGTCTGAACAATCTCATACCCGTAATGAGACATAGCCTATATTATACACAACAGCAGTTAAGAGTCTAATCTATGTACATTATTTTTCCAAGCAGAAAATACAAAATTGTTGCTTAGTGAGATGTACCTTTTCGAGCTCATTCTCAACGGTTTTTGCAATGTCATTCTTTTGCTCAAAGGTTGAGTCAAGATCCAGCTTAGGTACACTTGCTCGAATCACTATGCAAAATCGATTAGTTATCATTAGGCAAAACAGAACAACATCAAGAACAAGAAGCAAAAAGTAAAGGAAGGATATTTGAAACAAACCATCAAAGACATAAGCTTGAATCTGATTCCTCGTGTTGCTGAGCTTGTAAAAAGCATCTTGAGCACTCTCCGGTTTGGCACGGTATTGAATGGAAGCAACAACAGTGACAAACACATTATCCTAAAAACAACAAAGAAAGCCAAAACCATACTACCACCTTCATTAAAACAGTCTCAGAAACAGTACATCATGAAGGATAGATGAAGTGTCATATCAACAGACCTTAGTTTTTGTCTCGCAGCGAACATCAAGCTGTTGAACACGTAAGGAAAGGTGACCAGCGACTTGACTCCCCAAGCACCATGGCAGACAATGACAACCAGGCTCAAGAACTTCGTCAAATTTCCCAAAAGTCTCTTTGATTGCTACATTCGACTGATCAACCTGAATACAACCCAAAGCTTGACCCATGTTTGTTTTTCTTTCCTGAAACAAATACAAGAAAACAAAAAGCATCAGAAAACATGAAAATTCCAAAACTTTACAAGTCAATCCATCAGTTTATGTGATAAAAAACAAGAAGTAAGCAACAAGGGGACTAAACAATACATCAAGTCAAAGAGAAAGGTTTAAAAATATCATATCTTGAAGCAATTTTCAACGACAAGTAGACTCAGATTCTACAAGATGACCTTAAATTTTTTTTGACTCTGCTCTTAAAACAATATTATAAGGTTTGGTCATAACGGAACATAAGACCTAAGAATTGAACAAAAAAAGACACAAAACCCTAACAGTCACCAGAGAAATAAGAAATCAAAAAAACCCACCACTACACAGAAGAACGAAACCCTAAGATTGATGGAGTCCAAAAGGGTCCACGATTCAGAGAAAGAAACAAAATCAACGAGTGACGAAACAAAGTTAGATTACAGAGAGACAGAAGAACAGAGGAGTTTGAGAAATTTACACACAAGGAGAGAATAATCTTATACGGCTGCGTAAGGAGGTCAGAGGAGGAGGAAGCAAAGTCGCAAATTATAAGCAAAAGCAAAAAAAAAAAACAGAGCAAGTTGGAGGAAATTACCGAGGAAGGTTCGGCGAAATTGCTTAAGCGATTTTGTGATAATTAACGAAATTAGTATAAAATCGTTTGGGTTATTATTGTTGGGATTCCTTCGTGACAAACCTGGTACTAATATACCTCGGATTTATCTGTATTTCTATTTAAAAGAGATTTTAGTTGAGACTACTTTAAGAGTCGTACTTATCCAATTCTTTTTTTAATAATATTATTCTATTTTACAAGTATTTATGTTAGCATTAATAATTTTAAAGTTGGGGTTATATCTATAATGGTTTGTTACTTTGTTGTTTACAACATCCATTTTTTCTTTTTCATCCTTCACATCATCTTTTCTTTCTTCCACGCAACGCGTGAATTGTGGTTTAGTTGGCACTTTCTTGTTTTTTTTGGTCTTTTTCGTTTTCTCTTTTGTATTATTTCGTTTTAATTAGGCATATACGGGCTTTGCTGTCACTTTTATTTATACACTATATGTTTATACCATTTCGTTCAGATGTGTATAATTGTGGCGTTTATTTTTTATGAATTATGAAGATGTTGTTTCTTGCTTTTGAGGATCCAATCTTATCATTGACTGATATTGTTTCCAATACATTTATTGTATTATAGATTTTCTAATTAACTGCTTATGTAAACCCTTCATACGTTGATGTTGTAATAATAAGTTATTTTTTTAAAATATCTTCCGTGTAAGTGATTATGTTTGTATGCCCATGTTTTGGTCTAATATCAATAAGATCGTTTCTGTTTTTCTTTAGTTGGCTTTGAAACCAATATTGAGTTAAGCAAATAATGGGTCGAATTATGGTGTTAATAAGTAATATAAATTCTTATGTATATATATTGTATATATGTGACTATAAATTTAGCTAACTAAAAAATTATGTAATATTTAAATACAATCTTGAACATATATATATATATATATATATATATTTTTGTTTGTGGGAGTAATGTATTAAATTATTGGATATAAGTTATTTTTGAGTTAAATGACCTTTAATGTCTTTAAAGTGAGTTAAATATTAATAAATTTTTATATGTGTCTTGACTTTTTTAAAAAGGAATACCAAGTGTTTCCTTCCAAATTTGAAGTGATATAGTATTTTAGTTTTCTTATATGATTTTATGAACTTCAATGTAAAAGTTTTTCAAAGTAATAAGTACACTCACTGATTGAATTATAAAATTTGGAGAAATGTTTATTTCGTTTAATCATCTGCTCTTTTAAATAAATTAAATAAGTATGTTGTTATTCCTACAAATAGGACAACATATATTATAGTTTAACCATGGAGTTAAGCAATGGAAATGGAACTTGTGATTGCAAGACAAAATGCTTATATGTTACACATTGATCGTTTAAAAATGAATAGGAACATCTAATTCTCAAATAAAGTTGATTGTTTTGTTAAAACCAACATATGTGAATTAAAATTTAACTATGCAAATTTAAAAAATAAATATGAATAGATTAGAAAGGCAAGAAATATAAAAGAAATATTTTTTTATATAAATAAAATAAAAATTGAAAACAATGTTAAATATATATAATACTTTCTACATTAAAATATAGAATCAAACTCTTACAAGTTACAACACATATGAGATATAACAACATTTGATATTGGTAGGAGAGGAGGAGAGAATGTTTACTATAAGATGGTAATCCAAATTAGATAATGGAGATGAATCTTTAATAAATAGAACAATGTAATATCTATATATATATAATACTTTCTAAATTAAAATATAGAATCAAACTCTTACAACACATATGAGATATAACAACATTTGATATTGGTGGGAGAGGAAGAGAGAATGATTACTTATAAGATAATAATCCAAATTAGATAAAGGAGATAAATCTTTTAAAATAAGAACAATGTAAAATATATATCATGTAGTCTCTAAAATTAAAATTTAGCATTAACAATTTACAATGATATTTCATTTTTTTTTACAACCCATACAACAAAAATAAGAAATCAAAAATAACAAAAAAAACGAAAAATGATTTGAGGTATTGTAGAAGAGAATGAGAGAATGTGAAAATGAGATAGTAAAAGAATGTCAATATGAGAGAATGATAGATTGAGAGAATGCTTATTTATATGATAAGAAATGATGGAAGTTACATTTAGAACTATGGAGTTACAATAGTAATTTATTGTGTTTGAATAAAATTGAGTGGTAGAATATGATTAATGCATAATTTATTTTATTTTCAGTTATAATTTTATTTTAATGTGTGAGTTAAATTTATTGTGTTTATTGGATCTTAAATATTGTTTAAAGCAATTAGAAAGCAAATAAAAAAATAAAAAAAAATTAGAAAACATTAAATGAAAATCAACCAATAAGGAGAGACCAAAACCTTACTTTTATATATATGATATATTGCTTTAAACTTTGAAATGAGAAATATATTATAAACAATAATTTTACATGAGAAATATATTAATTTAGCCAACCAAAATATGAATATAAGTTTAGCCAACCAAAATAAATAAAAAATATTAAAATTTAACCAAAAATAATTTCTCTTGAAAGATAATAAGTTAGTAGGAGGAATGAATTAATGTACAATTATTGGATAGGAGTTACATTTGAGTTAAATGGAGTTACATGTCTTTAATTATAAATAAATATTTTAATTTTTTATAACCTAAAATAAAAGGAATACCAAGTGGCTGAATCAAAATTCACATGATTTGGTTGTTTGTTGATATAAACTCAACACTTACACATAATATTTCAAAATAAAAAATATTACTTTTTAAGTGACAAACTAAATTAGTTTTCTTATAAAATTATATGAATTCTTCAATCTCAATAATTTTTAAAATCCCAAGGATAACTTATATTTTTTTGGTTTTCACTCATCAATTTAATTTATAGTGCTAGATTTCATACTAATGGTTTCATCTTTAGAGAATTTAGTGAAATGATATTTTTAAAATTATATTTTATTTTTATATTTAAGTTCCAGTTGAATATGTTTTTTTTTTTTGGATCATTTTTTATTTAGATTAAAGACACTAAAAACCAATTGTTTAATTATGTTCTTTTTGTTTTCAAAAACCTCAAATCATAAAAAAAAAATATATAGATATATTATATTGATCTCTGCAGATTTAACAATTGGATCACAAAACAAAATAGTCTTTATAAATGGATAAATGGATAATTATATTGATCTTTAAATATTATATTGATCTTTATAAATTATTAAAAATGATACATGAATATGTGAGATAACCAGAGACATAATAGATAATTACATATGGATCATTTCAACTTTATGATCTTATTGTGTGGTGAATATTGTAAGGAAGTATGAAAATAATGACTTATAAGATGTTAATATAAAATAGAAAATGGAGATAAACATTTTAAAAGATTAAAATAAATATATAAGATATACATATCATACAAACTCTAAAACTAAGCTTTTACAATGATATTTGATTTGATTTTTTATAACCCATACAACAACAATAACAAAAAAAATACAAAACAAAACAAAACAAAACAAAAAAGAGATTTGAGAGTAGTGGAAGAAGATGAGAGAATGAAAGAGTGATAGACTAAGAGAATAAGATAATGAGTATTTATAGGAAGAGAAATGATGAAAAATTACATTTAGAAAAATGAGAGTTACAATTCTAATTTATTGTTTTGTTTTAATACAATTGATTAATACAACTTAGTGGAGAAATAAAGTTAATGCATAATTTATAGGGAGAAGCTATAAAGATTTCAGTTTTATATTATGTGAGTTAAATGTGAAAATTAATTGTTTTAAATTTGTGTTTTAACATAAATTTTTTTTTTGTTAAAATTGCATTGCCAAGTGGACCAATAAGGAGAGATTGAAACTCTACTTTTATATATATGATTATAATTCAACACTTACATCACTTTTATTCCCTATAATAGTTTGTTTAATAAAACTAAAACATCATACCCTACCACCATTATTATTTCATATTTTCATTTTATTTTACTTATATTTTTGTGATTACATATTATTAGTAGCAGTTAATATCAAATGAAAGTCTACAGTCATTATACAGTAAAACCTCTGTCAATTAATACTCTATAAATTAATAAACACTATAAATTAATAAATTTTGTTAGTCCCAAATCGGGCCAGTGTAAAAAATAACAAAATTCGATAAGATAATAAGATATAATTTTTTTGAAATCTCCATATAAAATATAGTCCCAATGATATCATAAATTAATAATCATGTAAATTTACATATATATAATTTATGTTTTTCCTAAATCTCATATCTATAAAACAATTGTTATGTTGTATTTTCAAACTATAATGATATAAAATATTTTGTAACATGCCAACAAATAGCTAATTTTTTGAAATTTTCTAGATATTCATCATTGATATTGTGATAGTTTGATTGACTATTAAAATGCAACAATTGATATTATTATTCATAAATTTGAATTTATGTATGTCATGTGTATAAGTGAATTTGTCTATTGTATTTGTAATTTATTGTTAATAATGTTTTCTATATATTATAAATTCAATTCCAATACCATAAAATTTACAAAAACCGAATGTATAATTATATTTTGCTAAAATTGTCTCAATTCATAATTTTAAATATTCAAACTATTAAAATATATCTATAAATTAATAATTATTAATTTACACTATAAAATAATAATTATTAATTTATAGATAAATTAATATCACTATAAATTAATAAAATGTCTTGGTCCCAACATTATTAATTTATAGAGGTTTTACTGTAAAACACTTTTGAGTTTGAATTAATTTTACATTCATTTCAAAAAAAAACAAAAAAAAAACAAAAAAAGTAAATATTAAATAAATTTATAAAATAAGAAAAATATGATTTTTTGTGTATCCAAATTAAGTGAATCAAGTCTCTATTTATAGAGGATGAAAAATGATGAATTTTTTGGTATAAAAAAAATAAATAAAATTTCATATTCTATGAAATAATAGATCTCAAATAATTGGGTTGGATAAAAAGTATCTAAAATTTCAGCATCCAATAGAAATAAAACACATATTTTTATCTATATATTATTATATAATTAAAAAATCATCCACTTATTATTTGCCACATGGCAACCATGACCCACATTTTTGTGTTTCACCGGTATTGAATCTTTTCAATGCTGTTGTCTCCACATCAGCTTATTTTTTTATTCAACACCTCCATTGTAGTTATTCAACAGTTGAATAAATTATTCAACAGTTTAAAAAGTGACCATTGTAAGACCATCGCCACCGGGAGCAATCCTAGAGGGTTACTTAAAAAAAAAATTATTATTTTATTTATATTTATATATATATTATTTTTTATTAATATTCACCAGCAACTAAATACATCTGTCAGAAAAATCTAAGAAACGATCCTTCCGTAAGCACTCTGAGCATCGATTCTCTTCTTTCCTTATTCTCTCTCTTCTTTATATTAATTTTTTATTGAGAGTATTTTGATGAGTACTCGCTAGTGGAGATGCCCTAACTAGTTTTATTGGTTTGTGGTTTGAATAGAGCTTTAAAGGCTTTAAATGTTATGTAGAATCAATTGTTATTAGATCATGATGTTGAAAAATACTTAGGAGGTTGTATTCAATTTGACATTTTAATTGATTTGTGTAAAATTTATAAATTCTATGTTATTCAATTTTGGATTTTTAAAAGTTTATTAAAATCCGTTGTTATTAAACTGATGATTTAAAAATCTACATTAAAATCCAATGTTATTGAACTGATGATTTACAATTTTATTTTAACATCTACTGTTATTCAAAACAGTTTGCCTCCTCTTTTTCAACCAGTCAGAATCTTTTATACATTATTTCATTTAAAAAATAAATCAAACTTAAATTAAAAAGCAAAACAAATTTTGTATACTTTTAACTAAGGAAAGTTAAATATTGGCTTGATTTATATTTTACAATTAGAACAAAATTATGTGTCGGTTTAGGTTTACAAATAAGGTGATTAGACTTTAGATTTTACAATTAAAACGAAATAATATGTCGGTTTGAGTTTACAAATAAAGTGGTTAGGGTTTATATTTTACAATTAAAACGAAACTATATGTTGGTTTGGGTTTACAAATGAGGTGTTAGGGTTTAGATTTTACAATTAGAACGAAATTATATGTTGGTTTGGGTTTACAAATGAGATGAATAGGATTTAGATTTTACAATTATAACGAAATTCTATGTCGGTTTGGGTTTACAAATGAGATGGTTAGGGTTTAAATTTTATAATTGAATGAAATTATATATCGGTTTGGGTTTATAAAAGAGCGGTTTAAGTTTTAAATTTTATAATAATGATGTACAGTATATACATATTTTATTTTCTTATTTTATAAGGAGGTGAATGAAGAGGTTCACCCCTAGGGATGAACCCAAGTATTGTTCCAAAATTTTCTTAAACTCTGTTAAAGTTTAGTGTTATTGGATTGTGATTTTTAAAAAGTCATTTAAAATCTTAACAAATTTGGGTTATTGGATTCAGACTTTCATAAATTCGATAAAAGTTTTGTCTTATTCAATTAAAACAAAAGAATCTAGATGAATTCAATTATTATGCTATTTGTTCATGATTTTATACACTTTTCACAAAATAAAGTCATGGAAAGTATCACAAAAATACAGAGATTGTTTGGATCACTTTACAAGATGTTAGAAAATTAAACAACAACAATATAGAATACTCTCTACCAATTCTTAAAAATCTTTCACTTATTTACTTTTGATGATTTTGTTGAAGTCTTGAAAATTCTTTATAAGTTAGAATCCAATAATACCCCCCTTAAAGTTTTTACACACAAATTAAAAGAAATATAAAAACTAAAAATGTATTAATATGAACCCCAATTTAGTTTATCCTTTTTACATAAAATATAACTAAATAAAATAATACAACTAATAAAAATATAGTTTAAAATATGTTTGATAAAAAAAGTATTTACATTATTTAAAATAAAATAAAATAGAAATAGAAATATCTCGAAATATCTCAAAATTAGTATAATATTTAGAAATAAATAAGGGATTAATTCTTAGAAAAAAATAAATTACTTACCAATATTTGACTAACCCAAACCTAAATAAATGGGTTTGGTTTCATTATTTCTTGTAGGCCCGTATTAAAACTCGTTGGGCCTCGTTAGTCATCGTTTTCTCGGTAAACCACAAATGGCAAAACCACAGCATTTCCCTCATAATCAACTTCTTCTTCTCATCTTCTTCCTCTGCCCGGACTTGAACTCATGAGGTGAAGAGCTATGTCCTCAAACCAAATGAGCTAACAAATCCAGGCAACCACAGCATTTCCCTCAAATTTGAAATTTCACTTCTTTCGTATAAAGTTAAATTAGCTCACCTATTCAAAAAATCTCCAGTATCCACATTTGTGAATATTAAAGTTATCAAGCTTAGCTCAGCTTCGTAAAGCACAAGAGAAGAAACAATTAAAGTAAGCCTAAAGCAAGTTGAAATATCCATTCGCTGTACATTCATTGTCCAACGATTAAAAAAAAAAAAACTCCAAACCCCCAAATATTTACCTAACCACAACATCACTACTTGCATCCCCCCATTCATCTCTTTATATAACAGCCGGTCATGTAAAAAACATTTTCTTCTCTAATTATATATTAAAAAAAAGGCTCAGAAGTAAACGATTCGATATTAGCTTCTTGAACCAGTTGATCTATATTTGTAACGCATTGCCCAGAAGAGATAGTGCAAGAAGTTAGCTGCGCTAAGAACACACATTAGCCAGTAGAAGTAGTCTAGTTTGTAACGGTTTATGCTTTTTCCTCTCAGCCATGGTGTATTCCCTGAGCTCCCTGTGATGCTGTTTACTATCGATACAATCACTGAGCTTAGATAATATCCCATTGCCAAGGAGGCCCATGAAAGTGATGTCGCTAGAGACCTCATTGAAGAAGGTGCTTCTGTGAAGAAATACTCAAGTAGTCCAGCTAGTGTGAATAGGTCAGCTGACCCTAGGAAAAGATACTGAAGAGCAATCCATAGGAAAGTGACCGGTAAGGTTTCTTTTGAGTCAAGCAAGCCTTCGTCTTTAGACACTCCCTTTCTCTTAATCTCAACCAACGCTGCAACCGCCATTGCTAATATAGAAAGAACTAAACCTACTCCGATTCTTTGTAGATGAGTGACTCCTGTTTCGGTTTTGGTAGCTTTTCTAGCGAATGGGATAATGAGATGGTCGTAGATAGGTGCGAGGATCATGATGAACACGACGGGGAAGACTGGTAAGGAAGCTGGAGGAATCTTTAGGCTTCCTATCTTTGTGTTCATTGAAGCAGCTTGTTGGACAGAGAATGTTGAAAGCTGAGCTAAGCAACAGTTGAGCATGATGGTGCAAGCAAATATGGGAAGCATTTTCAGCACAACCTTGACGTCCTCAACTTGTTGGACCGTGCATTCTAACAATCTATGGACCGGTTTCTCATCCGCAGCTCCATTTAAGCATCTTAAACTGTTGGTTAGTTGTGCCTGAGGAGGCACGGCTTCTTCTTGACGTGTCTTTTCCACTTCTCCTTGTGATTTAACTTCTTCTTTTGTCCCTTTTGCTACGCTATGATTAGAGGGACTAACGGCCATATTCACAACTGCATTGCTTGAACTTGCACTAGTGAAGCACTTAAACGAAGCCGCAAGAAGGACCTGAGTCAAACAAATCATATAAAACATTACTTAGGGCACATTTTTATTCTCATTCTCAAAGTCAAAGAACTAAAAATGTAAAAACAAACCTTGGAGATTGTGGTGAGAGGACTTCCACATGGGATCTTGTTTCTGTAAAATCTTGATCCAGAGAGAAAGATGAGAATCGAGACGAAGATAGCAATTGTAGAGACACCAAAACCCCATTCCCATCCTTTGTTGTCTTCTAACCAAACCACAAACGTGACGGCCACGAGTGCTCCACAAGCAAGACAAAACACGTAGTAGTTGAAGAACGTTGACCTCTGTTTCCGACCTTTAGGCGTACTCTCATCAAACTGCTCAGCTCCGTGAGATGGTAACGACCCTTTTATCCCTCCCACTCCCAAAGCCACAAGGTATAATCCCACGAATAGCATCGCTTCCTTCGAGCCACTCACTTCTGCACACGTAGGACCATTGCAAGATGGAGGCATTAAGGACGGTGTTCGAGCTTGAATTGTGAGTACGATCAATCCCTGCACGTCACCCAAATCACATTTTAATCATATTTGATTTGTTAAAACTCATTAATTCGAAACAATTAACAGTTTTTTTGGGGGGGGGGGTTAATTAAAAAGAATAGTATGGGAATATGGGACCAGGGCACGTGAGAGTTTAACCCTTGTGGTTCGTGAGAGTCAGGCCAGCGACGTGATACAAATAATTGAAACCGTTACGAACGATGAGACGTCGTTATTAAATGAGGTATGGACAAAACCCTATTTTCGTGTGGTCGTCTCATTGGCTAATCCCTTTTCTTGAAGAAATAACTACGGTTACACTGACGTAACAGCAGGGGTTTAAAAAGATTGGACTCTAGTATATATTATCCAATGATATATCAATTCTAGATTAATGTATATATGACTCCATGGAATATGAATGCTCTTTATCATATACGTAAATGACTCTAATCAATTAAAAACAAAACATATAAGAAAAAACACTTTACTAAAGTGATAGTGAAATTATAAGCTAAGTCAGCTATATATATTTATGTGTAGTTATGAATTATGATAGGTAGAGCCATATATATTACATGAACCATCAAAATTTATCTATCCATATATAATGGTAAACAGATAAAAGAGTGTTTGCGTTTGCATCCGTATACGAACGCACAAACGCTACCCACAAAGCATTTAGAGCCCCAACTGTACTTTTACAACTACAAGTTTGTTTTGTCTTTTGTACCATTAAGTGGCAGAGTCACGAGGGTACGAGTGGCAGATTGTTATATAAGTGGACACTATAGTTTCATACCCTATCAAACGTAAAGACAAGATAACAAAAACAATTATAAAGGTTGTTGTGTTGCTGAAACCCAAGAAAGATGTTTTAAATTTCCTTTTTTGAC
Source organism: Camelina sativa (assembly GCF_000633955.1). Lineage (NCBI taxonomy): Eukaryota > Viridiplantae > Streptophyta > Magnoliopsida > Brassicales > Brassicaceae > Camelina > Camelina sativa. The sequence goes on from NC_025689.1 coordinate 31,513,205, forward strand.
CCTGAGATAGTGACAGTTATAACAAAACTAGGGTGTACGATATTTTTTTTTAATAGATGTTATCACGTATAGGTCGTGTTAGGATCATAAACATAACAAAGCATTTTTGCGTATAGATACGGATACGGTACCGTATCAAAGTCACGCTCCTCTTCTTGCTTTTGTCCTTTTTATCAGCATACCAATGCACGCATGGTTCGTTGGATTTTTGCTTACAACTATACTTTTTTTTCTTTCATATGTGATAATTTTGTTATATATATACTTTTACGATAGATATACATGTGGATCTATTATAATGTGAACGGATTTATGATTGTGGTGGTCTAGACAAAACAAAAAAAGTCAACGCTAATAACTTAGAACTTAAGCTAAACTAAAAGTAATCTAACGGATAACAAAGTTTCTGAATATTTTTATATAAGTGGAGTTTGATTTGTTTGTTTGTTTGTTAGTGTTGTGTTTATAAATTATAAAGAGGTTAACAAATGTAAAAGAATTGAGTGAAATGCTTACCAAGAACTCGATGGAGGCTGAGATAAGGAAGATTTGAAAAGTTGAGAAGAAAGCATCGGAGAGGAAACCACCTAGGAGAGCTAGGAGAAAAGCTGTGCCCATGAAATTGGTGACGTCATTTGCCGATTTAGATGGAGACATGTGCATGTACTCTCTTAGGTATAGCACGAGATTACTAGCATTTGCCAAGTACGCTAGATTCTCTAATATCTCCACCACTTCATAAGAGAAAAAAAAAAGTTATATATAAATCAATCACAATGATCCCATTAGAGAATCGTTTTAAAATATAAATGTGTGGTTAAAAGATGCATCAGAGAAATCAAGGGGTAAATATGGAATTTAGAAACTGACCTAAGACGAAAGAAGCGGCGAGCATGCCACCGTGACGGCCTTTCACGGCAGCTCTGTTTCTCCAGTCTGAGTAGCCTTCCCATCTTGAGACCTCTTCTTCCACTTCCTGTAAGTATACGGCAAAGAACAAGAAACAAAACTAAACTTTGAGAAAGAAAGACATATATTACTATTAAAAGAAACATCATCACACACTAATCATATATTTGATTTCTTGAAAAACTATGAAGAGAGCAAAAATAATGTGAGAAGCTTCAAGAACCCACCATTCTCTCTCTCTCTCTTTCTTTGTTTCTCTCAAACTTTGAGGTAGAGGAAAAATAAATAAAAAGGTTTAATGTAATATAAGAGTGAAAGTGAGAAAGGGGTATTAGCGGAATTTAAAGAGAGGAGAGGAGAAGAGATTTGAGGAAGGGTCCAATTGGGTGAGAAGAAAGGAGAATTTGGGCCCTCTTTATTATTAGAAAATGACTTCATGTTGTAGTTTTCTTTATTCTCTTCTCAGGAAATTACATTGTTTTTTGCTCCTCTTATGAAAAAAATAATAATAGCTTTATTTCTTTGTTTTTAGGACAACTAAAGATGATATTAATTCCTTGAATTGATAAAGCTAGTAGTAATATAGTGGTGGAATAAAGGCTAATCAATCATGTTTGTTTACCCTTTACTTAATTGGCAAGTTGGTTTTGAAATGGAGTTTTCGATACCAATGTAATTAACATATGTAGAATTGATTTGGTCTTTTATTCTCCACAAGGTAACTGTTACTAGTTTGTAACAAATTTTTTGGATTGATTGAGTATTTTGATTACTCACATCATAATATTCGTTTCACATTTACATGTAGACGAACCATAAATTCTTCTAGATTGTTTCACATAAGAATTAAAACGAACAATAAATTCTTCTAGACTGTTTCACTTAAATTTTACTTTAAGTCTACCACATTTTGTCTCGACATAATTCATTATCAAATAAAATACAACATATTTGGGTTTGGTTTGTTTAATGGAGAACGCATGCAAGTAAATCCAAAAAAAAAAAAAAAAAAAAGTTGAAGGGCAAGATAAAGGTGATGGAAGGAATCAAACCCTCCACTTAGTGGATTTAAAATAAATTTAGTGAGATTTTAACTTTTTTGACTAACACAAAAATGAGGTAGAACATTCACTTAATCTAGACCTATTTATTCCTCATCTTTCTATTCATGGTATAGTTTTGGCTTTGCAAAGTATATAGCCAATTAACTGTTGTTACTAATTACTTCTTTTTCAACCTTTTTAATTCATTTTAGATGGAATCATAACTAAATTATATATTTGTTTGTAAGGTTAGTAATGAACTATATATGTTTATGGCTGAAATTTTGGTGATCCTATATTTTTTAAAAAGATGATATGCATTGTTGTCTCTTTGATGGTTTCACCAAAAGATCTTGCTTTCGAAACTCCATTGGTTATAGATACGTGTAGACTACATATAACTTTTTTGTTACAACACACACACACACACACAGTGAAGAAAAACTTATTTAATTTAATATTTCTATATCATTTTGTACTTATCATTTTTTTTCTGCGGTGGTTTGATGACCGGCGGCTAAGGGGACGAAGGAGGAGCTATATATAGTGGCTAAAGAAAAAATTGTATTTGTATGTTCAGTATATCTAACATTCAAATTAAAAGTTCGTATATAGATAATAGACAATTAAAAGAACTATTTATCAAACGAAATAACCATTAATTAACGTGGCATAGATGCAAGAATATGCTGAAATTTAACTAATGTTTTTTTCGCCAAGTGCTATTCAACTATTCTCAGAATTGAATATTTTGATTATTTCAGTGCCATATATGAATACGTATCTCTGTGTACGTGTACATATGTCGAAGTATACGATTCAAATTCACAACGCTCTATTTAACTACCCATGAGGTCTTTTATAGCGAAGAATCTAATACTGTTTGGGAGGACTTTAACATTAAAGTGATCTCATGCAACTATAGAAAAAAGTTGCATAGACAAGTGTCGTGTTTTCTTATCCATGCAATATTTATTTTGTTTTCTAGATTTATTTCCTCTCCATTTTGGAATTTTAATGTAAACCTGATTCAGTCTCTATTACAAACTTTTTCTCCTCGGAATTTAATATTGTGGTTAGAATAACATAAACAGCAGATCATCTACATAAGTGATAGTGCCTTGAAACACGACACAACATTTGTCAATGCAAATTACAATATTCTGATGAAATATATAAATCTTGAAATATATTTTCCAATATTCAACTATGTGAATTCATTTATAAACAGTTATTGAATTTGACTAAACGTGCCTTTTCTTCACTAAAGTGTTAAAGACTCGAGAAAATTATTTCTTGATTTTTCAAAGCGAAATTGATAGAATTAAATATTCCTTTTCTTTTTTTGAACAACAGATAGAATTAAATATTCATATGTTTATAATTTTCTTAGAAGCAGTATTGTTTTAAAACCAATCTTATAAAATACCTAATAAACCATTTTAAAAGGTACACTGTGCTGAAAATAAAACAAAAAGATCTTCAAATTTAAGCTTTTTGAGGTTTGAAGGACACAACAAATACCAACCATTCTCCACTTCCGCTTAATTGTGGCAGTGACCGACCCTCTCTTTTGTATATATTATTTATTTCATTTTTCATTTCTTTTTAGAACTCTTTCTCTCTTTTCATAAAGCATACAACAAATTGACATTAAAATACACGAAATGTTCATAAACCAAAGTCTTTTAGACTGCCCGTGAAATTATATCTCTTTTTTTTTTTTTTCTATTTCCCTTTTACGATATCGTCTGTATATGAGCTGTGATGATATGTTTGACCGCTGACTTCTCCATTTCATGGACCTGACTTGAAGCTGGGGAGATTTTTTTTTATAAATTGCTTTTTCATTTCTTATATTATCAGTTCTAAAGTTGGGGCCAACCTTGTAGGCGTATGCAGACTGCATAACCAATGATATATATTAGAAAGTCATATAATGTTAAAAATCTTACATATATTTTATTGCACCTGAATTATTGGACGGTCTAACTAAGTCAGCACTCATTGAGTCATTGTCTATAAAGTAAAAACATTAGATGATCATCATGATTTTGTATAATGAGTAATATCTAAAGTTGGCTTTCATGGGAAATTGTTTAAAGTGATTGTTTCTATTTCTAATAAGTTGATTTTAAGAATAATTAATACATTATATGAATTTTCTAGCTTATAAAAATTCTAATTAAATAGATTAATGTGTAGTCCCTAATATATAATAAGGGTTTTACATAACAAAATCCAATTATTAATTTTTATTCTAATTTCGACGGAAAGTATACTTGTTTTCTTTAAATTACTAGATTAAAAAATATCTAATGTTGAAAGAAAAAAATTATATATACTATTCTCTTTTTTGACTTTGAGTAGATCATAGCTTATGTTTAAAATAAAATAAAAACTATATAGTATTTTTTTATAGCTATATACTATTATATAAAAGATAAATGCATTTTCCGATTTATCGTCGATTCGATTACTCTATAGAACCAAGATTTCTTTTACCTAGTATTTAGAGTCCTAGAAGGGTGCAATATATGTAATCCAGAGAGGTATAATCCACTTCAATGAAAAATTGTCAATGTACATATTTTTTTTTCGGTAAACATCAATGTACATATATGTCTACACAACAAACATATATCATGACTATGTTTGTTGAGAAGAACAAAATCTATGACATTATATAGATAAAACACGACCACTGGTACGTAAAAGAGTTGTGTGATTTTACTAGTCAACCCAAATAAATAATAAAATGAGAGGTGTTCCCATGGGTTCGTATTGAGTTTTAGTCCCAATAAGATAATGCAACGTTAGAATTGTATAGCTCACGAATATATTCTACGTATGGATAATTCAAAGTTGACTCTACACAATAACATGAGGATTGGCTGTTTCTTTTCGCTGTGAAAGAGAGATTTCTTGTAGGTACGTTAAATAATATCGCTTCATATTTTATGATGATGGTGATGGATATAATTGGCGTACGAAACCATTTTTATTCAGAAAAGATTAATGGCAAATTATCCTATATATTTTTTATTTAGAATTTTCACACTTGTTAAACATTTTACATATTTTTTTAACATCATCTGTTGATTCTTGAACTATAAGTGGATCACAGTTTTTTGCATAATATAATTTTATAGTTTGACGACTATTCCAATTTTTTGTTTGTTAAAACTACTCCATTATTTTTCGTTGATAATTATTTTTCTTATCAACTAGCTACTATATAACTGAAAATAGAGATGATTCTGTTGCCTTTTCATTCCATTCATCAATGTTATGTTATTATATATAGCTCAGAAGAGCTAGAGGTATAGAATCTTTATAAAATAATTAGTAAGTTGGAGAGAATCCTAAGCTAAATGACAAACAGATACGAAAAGTAAATATCTACGTATTTTCAGTTCTTCCTGAATTATGTAACTAAAAAAATTTCACAAAAATTTGAAATTGTTTAAAGTTTCTTATATTCAGAAAACAAATCAGTAATACTCGCGATTTTTGGATAGGATAATATGTATTGCTTCTATTTTTATTCAGATACCTAACACATATCGCATTTATATTATTGGTTTCATCCATCTTATAACAATGGATGATGTTTTCAAATATTAAATAAAATTAGCTTTAGTTCGTTATAAGTGATATGATCTTATTTATAATAAACTAAAACATAGATCAAAATTTTTAAATATGAAGTAATAGACAGAAAATAATCTTTCTTTAACAAAATAACTTTTAATCTAAAATACAGTACACCTAAAACTTATCAATCAAAATACCTAAATATCGAATCCAAAAATATCTAAAGCGGAATAATTTTTGTTTTAAAGAAAAATCCGAATAACAGAAAAAAAGAGTAAATTATAAACCAACCACACATATTAAAATTTTCGCATACACCCGTAAAATATGCTTGAGGATTTGGAAGAACCCGACAAGTCGAGAAAAGTCAACTATTCTGTCGCAAAGGTAAGAGCCATACGTACGCACTTGAAGCAAGCATGCAACAGAATCCAAACCACCACCTCTCCCTCAATATCTTATCTGCCTCTTGTTGTTTTATATATTTTTTAACTTCTAAAAATACAAATTTAGTTAATCATAATTAATTCTCTCTACTCAATCTATCCTCACCGTCCAATGGTTCGGCTCCAATGCTATCTTCAAAACCCAAAAGAAACGTGGTAGTGGGACCATTTTCTTCAGTCCTCACTACCCGACAAAACTTATTTTGCAATCGCCACGTTATAACTCACAATCTCTCCGTGGCATGCGGCGGTCTTAAGGCCGTAAATAGAACTCTCGATTAGCTCAAACGCAGGGAATACATCTACATGCGTAGCAGCGTAGGTATGAAAATGTGAAACTTTACGAAAGCATACAATTTACGGTTTTAATCGTTACTATTCGTCCTGGTTGGTCTGTCGAGTTTTAGTGACGACTTAAGAAAAGTTACACTAAAGTGAAAGTGTGGAGACATAATTTAATTCTATAAATTTGAGATGAAGTGAAAGAGCTATAAAATTGTGTTCACGAGAATATATATGTACACATTATTGATGGAAATAAGTTCATTGGCAGCTGCATAAAAAGATACGATAGGTTTTTTTAGTTTTTGATATCAAAATATACGATCAGTTATGTTCACTGAATTTTTATATGTATTTTTTTCTGATGTCCAGTGGAATTGATATTCTCGCAGTTCGTGGCTCTTGTTATTTACAGAATTACAGTGTTATCAGAATGCATTTTATAAAAATTAGAGAAAGGTACTTTTTTGCGAGTGATTTAGAATTTCTGTGAATCTTGGAATAGTTTTATAGACCACTCTCTTTGTGCCAATTATGAGTTTTCATTCTCTGTCAATTTATATCTGACACTATCGCACATATATGTTTTGTTCATGAATGGGTTTAACGAGCCAACGTATACCTTTAAATTGAGCATCATCAGTTGAGTATATTTTCAATGATTCTAAAAACAACTTGAATTCATTTAACGAATTTGAAATACTTTTCATGGCTTGTCGTCGTCTTAGTACTTTTTGGGGTTAAAAGATACCCAACATAACATTAGAATTTGATAACACTAGATTTAAACAAATACATTTTCATGTTAGCATGCATATATATGTCTCACTTTATATATATATATATATATATATATGTAAACACAAACTATATAGTTTCTCTTAATTACTATATATATACGTTAATACGTAGCTACATATTCATTTCGATCTATTCATATTTTGTGTTAACATATTATACCACCATGTGCTCTATAAATCATAGTGCATATTTGTGTATAAAAGTTGGTACACTACATTTATATATACGTAACACTACATTTATATTTTCGTAAATATTCTTAGCTATAGTAAAAACTAAAAAGTAACTAACTTTTAAAACGCAGTTTCATAAATATCTCTTAAAACGCATTATCTGAAGACAACAATATGTATTCAAAACATATTTGCTTTAAAGATCTTAAAGAAAAAAACAAAAACAAAAAAATTTAAAACACATTATCAGATTTATATAGGTAACAAATAAAGTTATGGTAGGAAATGAAAAATTCTAGATGTATTACGTAAAAGAAAGAAATGATCATATGATCAAATAAAGTTCATGCATTATTTTTAGCTTTTCTACCTGTTAGCATAATAAAAAAGATTTTCAAAATAGACAAGAGATAAACGTATAAAGGTTAAGAATGTGATATAACGAGTCAACACTTCTATCTTGAAACTCTCACACTTTATCTTTATCTCTTTGTGTGTCACTTTCTGATCAAAGTATTAAGGGATATGAATTTGTTACTTACACATTTGGCCAAGTCAACAGCTGACCAAATTTTATGGGTTTCGTTTCTGTAATTAGGCAAAGGCTCTAAATGCAGCTTTCGGTTCAATAAAATAACATAAAACAATCTCGATTTTGCGTAGAACTAATCATCAAAATATTTGCCAACTTCTTTCTCATACGCTATAAGGCAGATACTTGGCACTCATCACGTTTGGTGGTATGAGCAAAACACAATGTTTTAGAACTATAGTTTACCATATTTAAGATTAGAATTAGGGGTGAACCTACCTATTTTCCTTCTAGGAATGTTTCGGACGTATCAATTAGATTAAGCATGATGTAAAGAAACTAGTATATATTATTCCTTGTACCCATCGTAAAGATTTGTGTTAATTTTTCTTTCTTAAAGTAGTACTAGATTAAGATCCGTGCTAAAGCATGGGTTAAAATTATTAAGACCCGTGCTAAAGCATGGGTTAAAATTCATTTTATTGATATTTTATTTTTTATATAAAATATAATTTATGTGATTGTTTTTAAAAAAAATTTTCGATAAAACATTATGCAATAAAATCATATGCTAAATATGAAGGCTTGAAAAAACACATATTTTGTAAGTTTTATATTGTTAATGATTCTAGATAAGTACTCGTACTATAACACTGGTTAAATTTCATTTTGTAATCTATCTTGTAACCCACTATTTAAATTGTAACCAATCAATCTATCAATTTCGCAATCTATCTTTGGTTAACATTGTGGTCTATCGATAAAATGTGTGGAAAATAAATTTGTAATACTGTGTTTAAAGATCTTTGGAAACAATATGATATAGAACTAAAATCTTCTAAAAATACAGTTTGGAATATCCATGATTTTATTTGTTACCATTAGTAATTCAATTATCAATTTGGAATATACCTAATATTTAGGTGTAACCATTAATATTAATATATAGATTAATCTATAATCTATTTATAACCTATTTGTAACCATTTGTAACCATTTATCAAAAATATATAGTGTACAAAAAATATGTTGTGTACTTCCCTTTTAATAGGGGATTCTTTATAGTCCTAATAGGCAATTCTCATAAGTACCACTAAAATAAGTTTATTTTTCCAAAAATACTATTTTGTTTTATTTTTCTAAAATACCACTAAAATATTATTTTTTTCCTAAAAATACCATAAAGTTAAACTAAGCGAGTTATTGGTTTGAAATTTGAATAGAGTTTTAAAGACTTTAAATGTTATGTAGAATCTGATATTTTTAGATCATGATTTTGTTAAACTCTGCTAAAGTTTGGTGTTATTAGTTGTGATTTGTAAAAAGTTATTTAAAATTTTAATAAATTTGAGTTATTGGATTCAGACTTTTCTAAAGTCATTAAAAGTTTTGTGTTATTCAATTAAAACAAAAGAATCTAGGATTGTTAATGAATTCAATTATTATGTTATTGGTTCATAATTTTATACACTTTCTTTACAAAATAAAGTCATGGAAAGTATCACAAATATACAAAAATTGTTTGGAGCAATTTACAAGATTTTAGAAAACTAATCAACAAAACTATAGAATACTCTCTAGCAATCTTTAAAAATCTTTCACTTATTCACTTTTCATGATTTTGTTGAAGTCTTTAATTTTTTTTTATATATTAGAATCAATAACATCTCCTAAAGTTTTAATATTCAAAACTAAACCTTAAATCCTAAACACTAAACTCTATCCCCTAAAAACTATACCATAAATCTAAAATTGTCAACCCAAACCTAGAAAATAAATTATACATCCTTAAAAATTAATTTTTTTTTGTGTTTGTGATATTTTGTAAAAAAAAACTTTTGTGATATTTTTGGAAAAAAAAAACTTAAAATATAATATTTTAAAAAAAACTTTAAAAGTGGTATTTTGATGAATTCCTCATTAATATATGTAATCCCTCCGCCAATCACGATACACTAGAGTAGTGTATTCACTTTAATATCTTAAGTGATTTGTAAAAATATTATATATTCTATATTATTCAATTATTGATTTTAAAAATCTATGAAATCCACTATTACTAACAACAGTTTATGTATTTGATTTTTTTTTATTTTAAGGATTTGAAATTATTTCTTTAGTTAAAAATACAGAAATATAAATATCATTGTTTTAGCTGAGATTTGATAATATTTTATAATAAATCATATCAATTTCCCTAAAATAATTAAAATCATATAAAAACTAAAACCACTTAAAACATTTGTTTGAAACTTTGAATACACCTTCCCCCTTAGTTTTGGAGGATAATGCATTTGATTAAACCAATAGTCCGTGACAAACAAAAAAATTTGTATAAGTTCTTTTATCTTCTTGGTGTTAAAATTTTTAGAAATTATAGTCTTTGGTCATCGTTTACTTATATACTAGATGATCACATCAATTTATTTTCTTAATCAACTCCATGTTGAACTAGATTAGTAAATTTTTCAGTCAAAAAATTTAACATTACAATGAATCAATACTAAGTGATGATGCTGGTCGGCGATCCTCCTTTTAGGATGATTATTGTTTGGTATGGATGGTTAAATCTGACTATAATAATTGAATATCAAAGCTAAATGTCTAATTATGGTTCACATATCTCTCATCACTTTATACACTATTTACTAGATTTTAATCTGCGGTATACCGTGAGATTATTTTTTTTACTAAAATCATTAAATTTCAAGTTGTAATTGTTAGTTAATTGTATATGTTTTTTTTTTATGTTTAAGATAGTATAGTTATATTTTGATTGTTAATTCTAAAATTTAATCTGTGGTATACTGCACAACAATTTCTTTGTTATAAATTAATTTATAGTATTAATATTTTTTTATATTATTAAGTTGTACTTGTTTGTTTATATAAGTTAATAACTATGTATATAGAGGTGTCAAACAGGTTGGTCCACTTTTTATTTCTTAGACCGTAGCGGGTCAACCTGCTAAGACTGCGGTCGTTAAAGTTATGCCCCCGACCTAAATTTATATTTATTATTCTTTAAAAATTTAGTGGCAAAGAAAAAGAAAATTTTAAAGTAACTTATAATATTGATATTTTGTAAATATCTTAATTGTTATACATTAAATTTCTTCATATATTTCGCATAACTATATAAAAATATTATATATATATAATATTTATTTTAATAATATATTTGTAGTCTTCGGGACAACCTGTAATCTGCATAGACATGACCGTGAGGACCATCTTTTAACGGTGCACCGCAGGTCTATATTTCCTATATAAATTATATCTATATTGATTTATTAGTTTTTAGTATATAAAATTGATGGTCGCGTTACTTTTCTAAAAATCTCGTTGTAGATTAAATATTTTATATTTAGCATATGAACTCTTTAGATTTTCTATATACTGAAAACAGGAAATCTAGAGGATTTTTTTTTCAAAAATTAAAACTTTGAAGTAATTGAATAGGATTGATTGGAGCTAATATAGAGTTTCCTATAATATTGAAATGACAAAAAATTTGTTTAGTTTTGCAGAAAATTAGGCTGGATGTGAAGATAATTTAGGAACATTATATTGGAGTCAAGGTTTCTGGATGGATAGGAGGATATTTACCCGATTCACATACCTTTTTTTTTCCTATTTCGATTTTATCTTTCAGTTTTTTTTTAAAATGTTTTAATGATAATAACATTGGTTGTAAATACCTTCAAACTCCAAGACTACTTTGACAATGTTGTTACAAAAATGTTAATATAAGACTAGATTTTAACCCGCGGTACACCGCAGGATAATTTTTTAACTATTTTTTAAAAAGAATTAAATTATATATATTTATATATATTTCTAGTGTTTAAGATTATATAATTATATTTTGATTGTTAATTTTAAGATTTGACCGTAGCATACCGCGAGATAGTTTTTTTTTACATAATCGTAACTTAATCAATTTAATAATATATATATATATATATATAATATTTTAATATTAATAAAATAAACAAATGAAATGATGAATCACCCGTATTGTAACGACAAATTAGTGATATATTAAACTAGAATTTGTACCCGTGCATGCGGGGGATTTTAATTTAAAATATTTCTTATCAATAGAAATTGTTGAGCTCAAATATAATCATTTCAACTTTTGAGTATAAATCTATATAAATACTAAACTTACTTTACTCAGTGATATACAATATATATATTTTTGAAAATAATATTTCTTACGTGGGATTTTAGTTAAATTTTTTATCAATAAAAATCATTGAATATGAATATAATTTGAGATTAAAAAATAAATCTATATAAATGCCATACTTATTTTACTAATCTATATATAACATATATTGTCTAGTGTTACAATAATATTGTCGACAATCTTCTGACCTTTTATCTTTAAAAGAGTTCATTCCATATTCATATCCCATGAAAACATAATTTTAAAAGTTCTAATGTCAATGTCGATCGTTGACCTAATTATAGAGACTATTTAAACATATTGATATCCTACATTAAATGCGAATATTCAAAGTTTAGTGAACAGTTTTAGTGTTATGTCGCTACAATGAGGTTGTCCAAATGCATCCTTTGCCATAATAGAATTTCTGACTAACTCAAGAATATTTAAATGATGAAACGTTTAAACCCCATAATGAATATCTATTCACTAATCCAAATTACATATTTTTCTAAAATCTCATATGTGATTTGCATATGTTAATTTTGTGATGCAATCCCAACTTCGTCTTCTCAAAAAAAACATAGTGTACTTTAAATATATTGTTTTTGTTAATGTTTTGGGTTAAAAGCATTTGATAATATATATATATATATGTAACAAATATATACATATATATGTTATATATGTTTCATATCATGTTATAAAATTGTAGCTCCAGTTGATAATATACCTTATGAAATATGCTACACAAATCACATGCCACTTTTTGTAACGGCTGAGATATCATTTTTCTATATTTCCTGACCATTGATTTTGTTTTTTAGATGGATTATTTTTTCAGAATTCTTTTTCATAGTTTTCCCAAAAAAAAGTGTGCCTTTTACAATGTCTTTGTTTTAGATCAAAACTTTCAAGTTAAGTAATTAATCTTTTCTTTCTTATAAGTAAAATTTAAAAATAAATCTTTATGGTATATGTTTCTTAGAAACTAATGTTTCACTTCAATTTTATTTTCATGTTTAGATTTTTATAAATACAATTACATAGCTTGTTTCTTTACTCCACCATGCATTAAAATCTTACTTACATTCTAAAACTCATTAACCCATTATAAATTTTGGAATATAATCATTTTTTGGTTATAATTTTAATAATAACAATATTACTAAAAAAATTTTACAGTATTATTTTTACTATTTTAAAATTTTCATTTATTTTACCTAATTCATTTTTAGATAGTTATTATTTTATTATTTACTAAAAAATTATATTATTGTTTATACTATTTTAAAATTGAATTAATTTTAGTTAATTCGTTTTTTGTTTATTTTTACTATTATTAATTATAAGTAATAAATATGTAATGAATGAATATTAAAAATAGTAATTTTTATGCAAAAAAAAAAATTGATTAGGTGGATGCTGATGTGGAGGAAGGAGAAATAAGCAAAGTTAACTCTATATATATAGATTAATTTACATAATTAGTATCTAATATCATCCTTTCTTTATAGAGAAATTTCCTCAAATGGTTTCCAACTAATTTTGCTGATAAAGTTTTGTATTTACGTAATATCTACATATATATATATATATTGTTAAAATAAAAATTAAATAAACAAAATAATAAGCAAAATCTATGTAAAATATAAACAAAACATAAGTAAAATATTTTTATATGTGTTCGTAACAAATAAAATATGCGCTCACATGTCATACCATCTCTTAAAATTTAATAGAATGGCATATGTCAAAAGATAATGAAATAACATTGGATTTTTTGGAAATTTAACTTTATTATATAAAATTTTTTTTTTTCCTTGTATTATATTATGGAGGACGTTGTTGGCAACTGCATCCACTTTCTCTCAACAGAAGTAGAGATATAGTAGTAACCATGTGGCCCATTCGAAGACCTGGTTACCATATCTAACATTCTTAGACCTGGTTACTTGGTCGCCTAAACCACTGGAATTGCGTTTGCATATTTCACGTTGTTAAAACATTTTCAGTTTTGAAAAAAAAAATTTGTAAATGCCAAACGCAAAGGGGAAGATTCATTCTTCAAAAAAACTTCCAGAAAAAATCAAACTACAAGATCGATATCCAGCAAAGAAACTTACCACAAAAGCTCACCACCAGTCACATATTGCACAAACAGACTAAAAAAAAATCATCATCTTCATCATCCGATTTATCTTCATCCGAAGATACATAAGTGTCGTCATTTCATACTATGAAATGTGTCGCCACCATTACTTATTAGCACACGGTCTGATATAAATCTTAATCTTAATTTTCCCTTTAATTACTTTCACACGATCTTTATATCATTTAAGTAATCTCTTATATATTAAAAGAGAAGCAATCTCACACAAAATGCTGATGTGTCGCACTCATAGAGTTCCAGACACTATTTCTTTTATTTGTCATTAGTTTTTGATAATATTTATATCAGTTTTTCAAAAATATAATTAACACCCAAAATTAAATTTTTATATTCTCTTTTGAACTTAATTATATCTTTTAATTATATTTTCATAAAATCTTTAAAATAAATTTAAAGAACTCTTTGTTCATATGATATGGTAATATAATATTGATATTATAATAATTCTCACGGGTTAAATTTTAATTATTATAAAAGATTTATATATATATATTTTTAAATATATATATATATACTACACAAACGAATTTTAGATTCCAATTACTGATAAATATTATAGATTTTGTGAATAAAAATTACAGTAAAAATATTTATTAATTAAATTACACCGCACATAGTGCGGGTTGTTACCTAGTAGTATAAGAAAAGAAAAGCAAACAAACGAACATTCAATGTTGTTAATGTTGTTCGACGGTTAGGTATTCGGTAATAGTATAATTAAGAGCCAATTAATGATATAAATATTGGTGAGAGGTAGTAAATAGTAATATAATCATATATATAAAAGTAAGGTTTTGGTCTCTCCTTATTGGTTGATTTTAATTTAATGTTTTCAAATTTTTTTTATTTTTATTTACTTTCTAATTATTTAATTACTTTAAACAATATTTAAAACCCAATTACCTTAAGTTGATACCCGCAAACCAAATTAGCTTAAGACATCGATGCAACCAATCCATACCAAGAATGACGTCATACAACTCCACTGGACTGATAAGCAAATCCGCTGGCCACGACTCTCCTGCGATCTGAATATCAACTCCTCCAGCTCGTCCAATAACCCTCAGGAACTTGCCTCCAGCAACTCTGACAACTCCTGAACGCTCTCCAGAATCCCCTCTGATCCCCGCACTCACGGCACACTCCGGAGTAATGAAGCTATGAGAAGCTCCAGAATCAAACATAACATGGGACTTAAACCCGCCCACCAACAAGGTCCCTACACAAACCTCATGTGTTGAGAACCTAACACTTGACCACAA
>NC_025689.1:31533107-31533175 GCF_000633955.1 Camelina sativa
CCCGTCCGTGGTCGCAACCATCGAATCATGCCGGCTCGCTAACAGGCCAACCGCCTTAAGCTACGGCA
>NC_025689.1:31533275-31536424 GCF_000633955.1 Camelina sativa
ACTCTCAAAGTTACCCATCCTACTCTCCATACCTTGAAGTTTGAACATATCTGAATATTATCCATTTTCGCCTCTAGTGTTTCAACCATAGTAAATAACCTTCCACTACCATTTTCACCCTGCACACCTGAATGCTTATCTCCAGACGCCTTCTCTGCTGAACATTTGTCCCCAACACTTTCTTTCTGCTCCTTCGCATTATTGGGGACATTACGGATGCTGGTTGGGGCTGTTTCAAGGAAATCATCGTCACTTACCCCTGCAACATGTTGCCTCCTCTCCCTCTTCTTCGTATGTTCCCCCTTCCTTTTTTTTACACAATCCCATTCTCTTTCATCCACTTCGCCATTGATCACGTCTAACAGCAGATTATCCAGTTTCTTCTTCAAACCTTCTCCTACACCATACACACAATACTGTCCTGGCCAATCTGGATATATGAACTCCAAAGGTTTAGGTACTAAATGCTTCACCTGAAGCTGCATTTCAGATACCATAACTTTTAATAATCTATCACAAAGAAAAAATGCAGACAAATAATGTATACGTAAATTGAAGGCATACCTCCCCATTATTAAGGAGTTTGCTCCCGGATATGAAGGCTTCGATATCCTTCCTTGGCCTCCCTCCTCTCCACCTTAACAGAGGCAAATCTACACCTTCTCTTACATTCCCGTAGCTAGCCCCCAGCACCTTCACGCTCTCAAATGCCCATATCAGCAATACATGGACACATCCATGGAGGGTATAAGCATTGTTAGGTAACCCAAGGACTTTGATGGAATCAACTAAACTCTTGAATCCAACCCTACCCCATTGAAAACTCTCAAATGCTTCTTCATTCAACGCCCTTTTAGCGTATTCCAGAGGAATCCGACTGTTCCTTGATAAACCAAGCACTCCAACATGAACAAGATACAACCGAGCTATCTGCGTCTTCATTTCATCAGACCACCCACGGCAGCTTCTCAAACCCTCAACTAGCTCCTCCCAGTTGGGTCCATTAAAAGCTTTCACCTTTAAAGCCGCCCATAAAGGTGTATGATCGACTTCAAACTCTGTTTCATCAATCTTCTCACAATTCAAACCACTAATTTCTTCATATTCATATAGAGAGAACCTCAGCGGCTTTCCTCCAACCAAAAACCATACCTCCGAAGGAATGTTTATTGCCAATTGATTGGATAATAGATAATGGATGGTCTTCCCACAAAACAGGTAGTCAGATTCGGCTAGATCCAATAGAACTCCCAGCTGCGAATTCTTTCTTATTTTGTCATACACCTCATCACCAACAAAGCCTTTCAAACCACCAAGATTGGACAAACTACAATCGTGGTGCATGCTTCTCATCGGCAGTGGAAAATTACCAACCCCATACAACCTACTTGGATACCTCTTGCTTGACCCCATATCTACGACAGAAGCTTTAGTTTAGTTATTAATTCAATATCACAAAACATTTGTTGCTTAGATTAGCAATGAAGCAACATGAAGTCACACAAATATCTTCCGAAAAACAGAGCTCAACAACATACAGAAAACTAACATACAATATACAAGGCCTACTATGTAATACTCGGGTATAAGAAAACAGTAAGCAATAGAGACTAAACCACGATATAGAAATTTACCTCTGAGCAAATCGCTTTATTTCCCTCCTCCTCTACTTCAAACCACCTCGCCGTCAACTCGCCGTCAGTGGTCCTCCAGCCAAACGTCCTCCACACAGATTCTTTTCACGCCGCAAGCTATCTAAAAATAGCTGATCTCAACCCAACAATCGTAAGACAAACAACACAAAGATTCAAGAGATCGACTTAGGTTTATGATCTTTTTATTTTCCCCTTTTACGATCTTCGTTTTAAAAGAGAATGGCATAAATCGTAATAAAACACACAACTCAGATATAGAAGTAATTTGCAAACTTTTATGTGTTATTCTAGTAACACAGAAATCTCAATGTGTTAGTCTAGTAATAAACCTACTTTTATGCAATATTCTAGGTAATTTCCCTTTTATTTAAACACAATAAATTATAATTATGCACTCATTTTTCTTTTGTAACTTCCATCAATTCTTATCATATAAAAAACATTATCTCATTCTCTCATATTAGCATTTTTTACTTTCACATTTTCATATTCTCTCATTCTCTTCCACTTCTCTCATTCTCTTATACATTACCTCAAATCATTTTTCATTTTTTTTTTTTGATTTCTTATTTTTGTTGTATGAGTTACAAAAAAATCAAATAAAATATCATTGTAAAATTTTAATGCTAAATTTTAAGTTTAGAGACTGCATGATATATATTTTACATTGTTCTTATTTTAAAAGATTCATCTCCATTATCTAATTTGGATATCATCTTATAATTAATCATTCTCTCCTTACCTCCCACCAATATCAAATGTTGTTATATCTCATATGTGTTGTAAGAGTTGAATTATCATATTTGTTTTGTTTATGGTAATAGTGTGATTATATATTTTGCTGGATTTATCTTATATTTTGTTCAATTTTATTTCTTGTTTTTTTAATTGTATTTCTTCCTTCCTTCTTTCTCTTTTTACTATTTTCAATGTTCAATTACATATGTATAATAAAAATTTGGTGGCTATAAAAAAAATTATCGATGAAGATTCAACAACACTAATTTCAATCAAAGCCAATGAGGAAATCAATCAAAAGAAATCATCTTCATACATGTATATATATTTTATTTTTAAACGTATGCAATGTTTTAACAAAATAAACTATTATAATCGAATTATTGATATGCTCAAATTTAACACTGAGCTACTCTCTCAAATTTAACCCTGAGCTACTCTCTCAAATTAAGAGATCAATTTTAGTACTTAGGGATCGAATCCACAAGAACTCTAGATTCACACAATAGACTTAATAATCTTTTAATTATGCTAAATCAAAATATTAATTTAAAAACAATGCAGAAACAAAATTAAAAGGTGTTGTAAATTCAGGAATTAAAAACGCTAGGCCTAGGAAAATTCTCAGGAAATCATGGAAAATTAGATCAGTTAATTAAACTAGCAGGATTCAACAATTAAGCACCGTTCTTGAACTCTAAACACAATTATAAAATAAATCAGTTCTCACTGCAAATATTATCTAAGTTTAAAACC
>NC_025689.1:31538247-31554150 GCF_000633955.1 Camelina sativa
TGTCCTCTTCATCCAAGGGGGTGTGTAGGCTTTAGCTGCATGAGGTTTGACAAGGATGTGAGGAGCAGGACCAGGACGGGACTGAGGGATGGGTGGCTTTCTTTTAAGTCCTGGAAAATCATCAACAGAAGAAACAAGCACACTGCGATAATCTCGCGGCTTGGTTAACTGCACAACAGTTTTTGTACCTTTGAAATTCTTATTGATGATAGGAGAAGGTTTGGGTGAAGAAGATGCATACCTTGGCCTTACCTGTGAGTTCTTGGCTGTGGAATGATGAGATTTCAGCTTTACAACTGGTCTAGCACTTGCAGCTAAGGATCCAACGCGAGAATCTGTGGTTGTGGACAAGTCCGAGCCGTCTCTGGAAGGAGTGTCGATCGATGCCATCGTTGCATCGATCGATGCTGAGCTTGCAACTCGGGTTTCTTCAACGATTCTGCAACTAACCTCTGAAATCCGTGTTTCCAGTACAAAAACGTCATCTAACAGCGACTTGTCATGGATCAGAACCTCATCATGGTCTCTAGTACTGATTAGATGATCTCCACTCCAATCTTCAAGCTTAGCAGGATTTTTACTCACTTTCTCAACAGTCTCCATCTCTTTGACATACCCAACAATACTGTCTCCATGAAGCTCAATGATCAGATTGTCATCAGAAACAACCTCCACAGAAAATATCTGACCATCAATAGTTGGAACCCTTCTCAGCTTGTCCATCTCAAAGTTCATAACCAAATCTTCTACATTCAGAGCTATGTGTCCCTTCTTAACATCAATGATGGCACCAGCTGAAGCCAAAAAGAGCGTCCTAAGATGAGAGGATCACTAGGCTCTTGGTCATACTTCAACACCACAAAGTCAGTGGGAATCATGCAATCTCCAATCTTGATTGGAATATCCTCTAAGACACCTTCAGGAATTCTTCTGGATCGATCAGCTAAGATAAGAGATATCTTAGTTGGCTTGAAATCTGTCATCCCAAGTCTCACAGCAACAGAATGTGGCATCAAGTTTATACTAGAACCAAGATCGCAAAGTGAGTGATGAAACCTTCCTGAGGAGATAGAGCAATCTAACACAAAACTTCCAGGATCTAGTAACTTCTCTGCAATCCTACTCTGAATCACTGCACTTACTTCCTTAGAGACAACCACCTCCTGCTTCTTATCCTTCTTCCTCTGTGGAGGCTGCTTTAACAGAATTGAGCTGACATCCTTTGTAAGCAGTGCTCCTTCCTCAGGACTCAAACCATTGGTGACCATTCTCTTAACATACCGCTTAATCCCAGGAGAAAACTTGACTGCATCAACCAAAGGCATTTCAATCATCACCTTGTCCATCATAGCCTTGCATCTAGCTTCCTCAAGCTCCTGCTTGGACCTCCTAGGCTTAGGAAAAGGAACCTTAGGCTTGTACACTCTTTCAGCAACTGGAATCGGAGCTTTTGTAACTCCCTTCTCGGTCTCGACGTTGCATCGGTCGATGCTAGAGTTGCATCGGTTAGTGCTGGGCACGGGACGGGTACCCTTGAATTTTCTCCGACCCTTTACTTGTCCCGACCCTAACGGGTAACAAAAAAAATTTACTCATACTCGACCCTTAAATAACGGGTACCCGGAGAAATGGGTACCCGGTAAAAAATAGTTGACCCTTTACTCGTCCCGACCCTTTATTATTACCCGGAAAACGAGTACCCGATAAAAAAAATGTTAATAATCGCAATAATAATTTTATCTTTTGAAATCCAAAAAATAAAAAATTCATAAATTTATGCAATATATAGTTCCAAAATTATAAAATTACGAATTTTGAAAATAAAAATAATATATTAATTCAGTTAGGCTAAGTTGAACTTAGGTTTTAACTCTAACTCTATAAATTAATAATAAATAATAATAATAATAATACAAAATATTAACGGGTATTTACGGGTCGGGTAGCAAAACGGGTAAAGGGCCGAGTAACGGGACGGGTATTGAAAACTAAACTAATACCCTATACTCGTCCCTTACTCACGGGTAATATAAATATAATATCCTTTACTCGACCCTAAAGCTGCGGGTATCCTTTTTTTTGGGACGGGTACGAGCCAAGTAACGGGTCGAGTACGGGTAACGGGTATTAGTGCCCAGGCCTAGCATCGGTCGATGCTGTCTCGCAAAGTCAACCCTTCTACGACCACGGAGGGTTGCGTCGATCGATGCTTAGCAGCTGCATCGGTCGATGCTGGATCAAGTGACGTATCATCGTCTCCTTCCTTCACCAAAATCGCATTACAAGCATGCTTGGGGTTCTCAGTTCTTCTAGAAAGAAGTTCCTCTTGTCTTTTAACAGACCCAGCAGTCTGAATCACTTGACTTTCTAGCTTCTTGACATAAGTATTTAATGCATCAAACTTCCCAGTCAGTTCATTGTAGACATTATCAATCTTTCCATTGAATGTCACTGTCAACTGCTCTTGTCCTTGAAGAATCTGATCAAGCATGGCCTCCATTCGACTCTCAGAAGTCTGTGGGGGTGGAGACTGATAAGAAGAATTACCATAGGTCCTTGTAAAGCCGGTGTTCTGTTGTTGCTTCTGGTAATCCGGCTTAGGAGTGTAGCTTGAAGAGTTCCCATTGTAAGGTCTGCTGCCCTGCTGGTTGCCAAATTTTTGTGTCTGATATCCAGCTCCATACACAAAATTGACATCTTCTTCTGTAGTCTCTGGCTTTGGCTCAAAAATCTCAACATCTTCAGCAAAATGGACAGACTTCTTTCCAACAAGAAGGTTATGCACTGTATCCAACTTAGCATTCACTGTAGCAAACTGATTTGAATCATTGCCTTCATGTGCTCTTTTCCGCTCTAAGTCTGCATTCTTGGTACTGTTGCTTGATGCTAGCCTTTCTATCAACTTCTCAGCATCATCTGGGTACCTTGTCTTGAAGTTCCCATCACTAGCAGCATCCAAAGCCATCTGATATCTCCAATCAATACCGCTGAAGAAGATACTGATCAACTGTACCTCTGAGAACCCATGATGTGGACAGTCCCTCTGGTATGCTTTGAATCTTACTCAAGCAGCTTTGTAAGATTCAGTAGGACCTTGTCTAAAGGTGGAAAGCTTGATCCTGAGCTCATCAGACATCGCATCATCATAGAAATAGTTCAAGAATGCCACCTTGATGTCATGCCAGGTTGTCAGAGATCCTGGCTTCAGCTGCCTTAACCAATGAGAAGCTTCCCCAGCAAGAGAGTAGGGGAAGAGCTTGCAGTAGAGATAGTCCTCTGTGACTCCATTAGCCTTGATGCTTGTGACTATGTCCTCAAAGTGCTCTATGTGGTCTAGAGGCTTCTCATTTGGAAGGTTCTGGAATGGCCTTTGTCCAACAAGAGCGAAGTAGGCAGGCTTCAGCTCAAAGTCATTCCTTGGGAATGGAGGAGGGACAATTGCGGAGCGGTTCTCGTAGAACAAGTCTGGTCTGTTGAAGTCTGCAAGAGTCTTGACAAGCTCTCCATTGTTATCCTGTCTGCCCTGAAGGTTCTGCTGGTCGTTACCATCCAAATCCGCACCATTCGCACCGGCTCTGGCATTGCGTCGATCGACGCCAATGTTGCATCGGTCGATGCCTTCTTGATTGCGTCGATCGATGCCATCGTTGCGTCGCTCGACGCCACGTGCATCTTCCTCAACCACGACGAGTTCTTTGTGAATAACTCGTCCTTCAGCATCAAGTTTTTGGCCTTGCTCGTTGCACACATGACCTTCTTGATTCCTCAAAACTCTAGCCTCATCTGGTCTCAATATGATTAAGTTGACCATCTTTGCTGATTTGGCTGTTTTCTTGTTGTCACGCTCTAGTTATCCTAACTCTTGGTTCGTAAGCTTCACAACTTGACCAGTAGGTTTCTTCTTGGTGTTAGGCTTAGGAGGCATGTACCTGAAACACAAAAGAGAAAAGAAACAAAAGCGTATGAGTAAAATAGAAAAATAAAAATTTAGACAAAATCAAAGACTTTAATCTAATGGTGAATCAAAAGAGTCCCCGACAACGACGCTAAAATTTGATATGCTCAAATTTAACCCTGAGCTACTCTCTCAAATTAAGAGATCAATTGTAGTACTTAGGGATCAAATCCACAAAGACTCTAGATTCACACAATAGATTTAATAATCTTTTAATTATGCTAAACTAAAATATTAATTTAAATTGCAAGATTAAACAGAAAATAAAAGAAAGGATTAAACGCTAGGCCTAGGGAAATTCTCAGGAAATCATGGAAAATCAGATCAATTAATTAAGCAAGCAGGATTCAACAATTAAGCATCGTTCTTGAACTCTATACATAATTGTAAAATAAATCAGTTCTCACTGCAAATATTATCTAAGTTTTAAAACCCGAAAATCCAAACATCTTTGCAAAATTCAAGTTAAAAACCAGCAATAAAATGAAGTTTAGATAAGTTCACAAAATCACTAATTCAAAATCTCTTTGCAAAAAGTAATTTTGCTCACCAAAGGTTTTTGTCAGGAAAATCAATTATATTCTCATATCAATCAATAATCCTAAGATCTAAATTCAGATGACTAATTAAAGATCTAGTATTAAGAACAACCTATGATGAAGAACAAGAAAGATAATGAATCCTAAATTAACAGATCTAATAATCCATGAAATCCCTAATGAGAAATCCTAAACCTAACAAGCAGATCTACTCAGACATAATCAATGAAACACAAAACATCTTCTGAATAAATTGCATTAAGAGATTAAAAGAAGTAGAAAAGGAGTTCTGAATCTTCTCTGGAAGGAGTCTTGATTCTTCTCTCCAAAAACTCTCTAAAATCTCTTACAGGGTTTTGCTCTCAAAAATTGCAGGAAAAATAAAGCTTAGGTCTAAACAATGACCCAAAAATCCTATTTATATTCCTAAACACGGCCAGGGACCAATGATGCAAATATGGAAAACTTTGGGGCAGATTTGTAAATCTTCAAAACTTGTGGGAAAACTTACAATTCTGACTTTGGCCTAGCATTGATCGATGCTATCAGTGTGTCGATCGATGCACTCTCTAAATTTCGTCTCCCAACTTTGCAACTCAGCCTCAATGCTTGATTAAGCTCCAAATCCTCCAATTTAGCTCCATTAAGCTCCCATCCATGATAATTCCTATAAAGACTCAAATAGACTCTAAAAACACCAAAAGACTCTATAGATAAGACTTATATCATGGCTAAAAACACCTAAAAACCATGATATATCAATTATTAAATTAAATTTTTTTAACTCTCTCTTACCTCCAATTGTTTTTTGAGAATTTGTATACTCATCATTATATTTAGTTCTTCTGATCCAAAATATAATTATATAAAGATCATTATAGTGTTTTTTTAATTCAAAATTTGTAATTTAACGATTTTCTATATGAAAAACAAACTGATATTCACATTTCTAAAATCTTACTACAAAGAGGAAATCATTAGAATTTAACCTAGCAATACAGCTTAAATTAAGGTGAATATAAAAGAGATTAAAAATTAAATTAATATTTGGAATTTTTAATTGCATTTCATATGATTTTATAGGCAATATATTTAATTGATAATTCAAAAATAATTTTACAATTTAATTATTAAATGTTTTAGGTAAATTTTG
Source organism: Camelina sativa (assembly GCF_000633955.1). Taxonomy (NCBI): domain Eukaryota; kingdom Viridiplantae; phylum Streptophyta; class Magnoliopsida; order Brassicales; family Brassicaceae; genus Camelina; species Camelina sativa. The sequence goes on from NC_025689.1 coordinate 31,543,895, forward strand.
AATATCATAGTAATTATGATTTGAATAAATAAAGTGTATTATTGACATTTAGGAATTTTGATTGTTATGTATTTTTAATAAGAATTTCAAAAATACATTTTTTCAATACCAATATTAGAAATACCATTTTAAAAAAAAATTATTAAAAAAAAAATTCTCAGAAAATTCTCATAATTTTATGATTATGAAATAAACTAAAATAAATTAACATATGTAATACAACAACCAACGCATATGCGCGGGATATTACCTAGTAGATTCAAAGAGTAGCAGAGAAACGACAGAAAGTACAACTGAAACATTATGAGAGTGAAAAGTACAACTACGTAAGCTCTTAATTGTAGTTGTGACTTTCATCAGAAGCTCTGTTCAGTGTTACGTGTGACCTTATAACCCCCATAAACTCAGCAAAAATGATTTTGCAATTTAATTATTAAATGTTTTAGGTATTTTGAATATCATAGTAAATTTTTATGATTTGAATAAATAAAGTGTATTATTGACATTTAGGAAATTTGTTTGTTATATATGTATTTTTAATAAGAATTTCAAAAATACATTTTTTGCAATACAAACATTAGAAATATCATTTTTAAAAACTTTATTAAAAAAATTCTATGAAAATTCTCATAATTTTAACATATGTAATACAACAACCTACACATATGCGCCGGATATTACCTAGTAGCATAAAAAAAGAGAAACAAACATAAGGGCATCTCCAACCCACCTCTATATTTGCTTTTTAACTCTATTTTAAAGTAAAATCCACTTCAACCCAACTCTATTTCTACCTCTATAATAGAGATCTCTATTTTTTCCTCTATATATAGAGGAACTCTATTTTTTCCTCTATAATAGAGTTGAACTTTTTTATTTATAAATTGGTCCTTGAACTTTTAACACTTTTATATTTATGATCAAAATAAATAAAATATATATATCAATAGTTTAATAATAATTTAAATCTATATTTAAATAGTTTAATAATAATTTAAATATTTTAATAATAATTTAATTTGTATATTAATAGGATAATTGATTATAAAGTTAAATTTGACTAATTTTAATATTTTGGTTTAAAATTTTTTAAGATTTTCGTATTAAAAAATTTTAAAGGTTTTTGTATAGAAAAATATTTTTAAAATTTGAGACTATTATTTGCAAAAGAAAATTTATATAAAATCTTATTAAATATAAATAACTTAAATATTTTAGTTTTTATTCATGCCATAACATTATTTTTAATACAACAAAGACTAATTATTTAATATTCTGGTAAATTACTTCCGGATCCCCCAATATCCCTAAAAATTTGTCCAATCGAATTATTTAATACAACAAAGACTAATTATTTGATATACAACAAAGACTAATTATTTAATATTTTGGTAATATTTATGAATGTTAAAATTTTAAATAATATCATAATTTTATGAAAGTTTCACAAATACTAAAATAAATGGGTTAGTTTGCAACTTTTATAAGTAAAAGGTATTAACAGTAAAATAAAAAAGGAATCTCTACGGAATATTCTTTTTTAGAGAAAAAAATAGAGGTATCCGTTGGAGCAAAAGTCACCTCTATTATAGAGTTCCTCTATTTTAGAGGTAAAAATAGAGAAAACCATTGGAGATGGTCTAAGTATAATAATTTTATACTGATATCCTTATTTGAGGAAAATAAAATAATTAAGATTTAAGAGCGATATTTATATCATTAACTTTGGCTCTTAATGATAATTAGGTAACAACTCACACTATGTTTTAGTTAATTCGTTTTTTTCTTTATTTTTACTATTATTACTTATAAGTGATTAATATGCAATGAATGAATATTAAAAATAGTAATTTTTATGCAAACAATAATTGATTAGGTGGATGCTGATGTGGAGGAAGGAGAAGTGAGCAAAGTTAACTTTATATATATATATATATATATATTTATATATTTATATTTACCAGTTGACCAAAATCTATCTCCCCATTTGACCCCGTCCATAATAATATATTATCGATCTAGAATTGAATATTTTTAAAAATTGTCAACATGTAAATCATCATAGGTCTCATTCTAGGATTTACCCCGTGTTGTACCACGAGACAATTATTGTTTTTTAAACCTGAAGTATGTAAGTATCATAATTAACTACATTTCTTTATTATCAAGAATTTTCAATTGTTTATCAATTTAATAATCGATCTTACCATTTTAAAATTCCATACCCAGTGTATGTATATAGATTTAAATTTGTAATTAAAAAGAAAAATTGAAATTAATTTTGTTCAGATATTTTAGGAAAACATGTATTTCCATACCTGATTTTTGCTTATTTCAAAATTTATCTTTATTTTATTTAAACTGTCTTAATTATAATGGCATGAGATATAAATATATCCTAACTCCAAACCTTCTTTACCAAAACTGCTGTAAAAATGTTAATATAAATAAGATTTGTTTTCTCTGTTAATTTCATATTATATTGATGTGAAAAATTTTTAGTTCAAAAAAAAAAAAAAAAAAATTGATGTGAAAAATCATTTTCTCGTACTTTATAATGATGGTTTCTTTTATTCCTATATGAGTCGTTGAGTTTCACTGGCAAATACATTCCATCAAAGTGCCGTTCGAAGATGGATCAGCTCTCAACCAAAGTAAGTGATTGACGTGTATGTTCAAGAACTTGATGAAGTTCGAAAATTAGGGGACACTAAATAAAATAAAACATAGCAATTCATCTAAGATTTAGAGGAATATCAACCCTTAGTCTTATCTTCTCTCTATCATTTTTAATACTTCTATTATTTGCAACGGGAATTTGTTTCTTGAAAATATTATTAGCAAAAAACATCATCAAATTATCACTAATACCAACAAAACACAAATGACAAAACAAAACACCAAAATTATAATAACACAGAATAAATTACAAGCATCAAAATCGCAAACAAAACATTGCAAGTACATAATCACAAGAAAATACAAAACATCAAAATCATAATTCTACATAATTTTTACGCACAAACACATCGTTTAGATTTTAGAACACAGTTCCTTACATAAGCATATATGTCACGCGCACACACACATAAAGAGAAGTCTCAAAACATATTTTCTAACAAAAGCTCACACAAACATAATGCTCAACATATTACTAAAACAGATGTAATATCGAAATTTCACGAATTATTCATTTTCTAGTGGTGACTGCTTCTTCTCTATTTTTTTTGGATTTTTCCTAATTGATTTTGTAATTTTATTTATTAACAATATTATATTGTTAGTTTCTCTATTCATGACTTTCGAATTTTTAGTGTAATAAATCAGTTGTAACTTGTAATTTAACAAATATAGATATAGATGAAATTTCACGAATGTACCTACCTATCTCTCTGTTTTAATTATATACGATTCTTTTGTCTTTTAAGCTGATAGTTAAAAATTAATTTATATAACTATGAATGCGTTATGGCCGAAATCCAATCAATATGTGCCGTATCAAAACAGGCCCACGTAAAAGTCACGACCTAATTTTGGTTTACTGATTTTTTCTACTCTAGCCGAAGCCCAAAACCACTCATAAATACCATATTTCCGAGTAATATTTTCACTGGACTTCTAGGATAAATCTGAAAATATTTGTTTTCTGGTTGGATCATTGAAACCAATGAAAAATTTCGTGTCAAGGCACAAAATAAAGACTTTATTTTAAATCCGAAACATACGATATAATTCATAGACTTGGAGATTAATCATCCAAGAAAAAGCTAGCAAACATCATAAACCAAATAAGAGTGTTGTTTCTTGGTTCATGTTTTATTCGAAAAAAAACACTCATAAAGAAAGACGAACTTAGAAGTTGAAGGAACTCGAATTCCTCCTGCACTCGAACAGCGAATCCATGAAGAAGTGGCATTTTCTTAGATTATTCCCTTCAACATTCAAACACTGCAATATCATCAAGAAATAAAATACATTAAACAAAGAATTTTGTAAATGATCCAACAATTAATTAAGAAAGACTCCATAAAAAAAAGATTATAATGATGGGTTTTGTGAGTCTTACGTCTTGAAATGCATTGTAGCTGATGCCACATGTTTCAGAATAGACCTTGAGTTTTTCGTTATCATCTTCGGCAGAAACAGTAGCAACTTCTTTAACTTTTTCAGCTGGTAATACTATTTCTTGTCTAACGGTACGAGGACCAAAAATGGCTTCAAAAAATCTGTGTCCCATCGCATTTCCAATCCCCCAATGAAAACCTAGTTTCCCCCAAGAAATCAACTAAACGGAAAACAAATAGATCAAATGCACAAGATAATTTACTTTTATTTAATTAATTAAAGACTATACCATCAGCAATGGATGATGACCCAAAGCCTCCAGAGTTCACTTTTTCAGGAGGAGGTGCTTTCTCATCTTCAGTTTTAACTGCACAGAGAGTAAACATTAGAGATCATAATATATAATTTTTTGGTTTTCATCAATGTGACTGAGCAAGTGTTTTTGTACTAGGCTTAGGAGACAACTTCTTAGATGACCACTTAGACCATTTTTTTCCAGTTGAATACGATCTACGTCCTGCAATAACAAGGGTAATCGAATTAATTAAGACAAATAACTAGCTATTAGGATTCAACAGGAATTAGGGTTACGAAGAAATTAGGGTTATGAATTACTTAAGATGAAATAGAACGATTTGAGGAAAGCATATGATGAAAAATTTTCTTTGATTGGTTCTTCTTCTTCTGATAGAAAAAAAAAAGATCCGTTTTCTTTGACTCTCTGTTTTTTAAGCTAGATTAAAAAGCTCAGTTCAATCAAATGCAAAAGAGAGAGGTAAATTTAAACACAAGGGGCTAAGATTCTTATCAAAATGAAGCGAAATTGTATAAAACAGCACACACAAAAAAACGTAGTGAATATGAAGATTTACCACCGAAGCTTGATCTGCGACCCATTGTGAATCTGTAGAAATGATAGGGTTTTTTTGGGAAATGTGGGCTTTTATTATATAGGTGTCTTGTGCTTGACCCCCACGCCCTCAGAATCGGAGATGTTGTTTCATAAATCACGCAATTAAAAATAACCAATAATATCAACTAATCAAGGGATAAGAAAAAGGCTTACATGTTCCTTTTTTTTAATTAAAAAATGCATTATCTTATTATATAAAGTTGAGTTTTGAAAATTAGCAATTAACAAAATTTTGACATGTGTAAAAATTAATATTTAATATGAAAGATTTGAGATTACAATAAAAAACAAAATATTTTGTTTTAAAAAATATTAATAATGTAAAAAGATAATTATCAAAAAATTATCTGAGATTTTAACATGTGTAAAAGTTAATATTTAATACGAAGAATTTGAGATTACAATAAAAAACAAAATATTTTGTTTTAAAAAATATTAATAATGTCAAAAGATAATTATCAAAAAATTATAAAAATAATTATACGGAGGTTATATGTATATATATATATTTCATAAATTTGAAATTATAATATTATTTACTTATTTCTAATTTTAAGTTATTAATTCTATAAAAAATAGAAATGGGATTAAGGAAAATATAAAGTTAATTATTAATTCTAAATTTTGTAAATACTCACTTCTATATAAACAATTAAACATAGATCATCTCATATTTTCCATCTAACAAAATAATTTACTCAAAAATATTATTTTCAACTTTGTTTTATTGGTAAAACTTTTTTAATGTAAAGGTAAGATAAATATGTTGACCCAAAAGAAGATTAATATATGTGTCTCTTTTTCTTATACTGTATTTTAAAATTTAATATAGTATTTTTAGATTGTTTTATTTAATTTATATTTTCACTTTTGAATTATTAGGGATTCATATATTATTGTGCTTATAATTNATTATCTGAGATTTTAACATGTGTAAAAGTTAATATTTAATACGAAGAATTTGAGATTACAATAAAAAACAAAATATTTTGTTTTAAAAAATATTAATAATGTCAAAAGATAATTATCAAAAAATTATAAAAATAATTATACGGAGGTTATATGTATATATATATATTTCATAAATTTGAAATTATAATATTATTTACTTATTTCTAATTTTAAGTTATTAATTCTATAAAAAATAGAAATGGGATTAAGGAAAATATAAAGTTAATTATTAATTCTAAATTTTGTAAATACTCACTTCTATATAAACAATTAAACATAGATCATCTCATATTTTCCATCTAACAAAATAATTTACTCAAAAATATTATTTTCAACTTTGTTTTATTGGTAAAACTTTTTTAATGTAAAGGTAAGATAAATATGTTGACCCAAAAGAAGATTAATATATGTGTCTCTTTTTCTTATACTGTATTTTAAAATTTAATATAGTATTTTTAGATTGTTTTATTTAATTTATATTTTCACTTTTGAATTATTAGGGATTCATATATTATTGTGCTTATAATTTTCTATTATTTCTATATTTATGTCAACTGAATTTTTTTCTAATTTCTCAGCCTTGATTGGTTGGTCATATACCCTTTTTGTGCAAACATAATTGTTACCATTCATTCAATCCCAAAGGTAGATAAGGAGTAGAAGCTCATCAACCTAATGGTTAGACAAAATAGGCTAATCAAACAAAATCGTACAACAAACATAGATAGATAAATTAAAAAAACATAAATTGTTGTTAATAGATCCATAGGAGTTCGGAGATTGTGACACCCTGGTTTGCGAAGCGTGCTTGAGCTGGAGTAGTTTCAGTATGGATGATCTTTCGGGAACTGATTGTCGGAAATATGCGAGTGAGGACAAAACACAAAAAAATATCATATGGTGATTTGTAGGGTCTGTAAACAAGTATTTAAAGCCTCTCGGACGTAACAAACCGGCCGTCGGATATGGGTGAGCTAAGAGTATACGTGAGGCCCATTAAGAAATATGAGCCAGGGACCACTAAGGAAAGTGGGCCCGTGGACATAGGTCTCACTAAGCAATGTGGCAGTCGGGCAAAAGCTACATTATGGTGTGTCAAAGACACTTCCCCGAATACATTAGATAATTTAACATTAGTTACTATTAAAAGAGTTTGTGACGTTAGAAAATGGTCTTTAGTATCATTGGTGGTCGGAGCAAGCCATTTTGAGTTAGCTAAAAGACGTGAACATGTTTTTTCCACACATGAGGAGGGCAGAGCCGAGGTTCTCTCTATGGTGGAGGAAGTAGGACGCAAGGTTATCTCCCCAAGAGAGGAAGGTGGAGCCAAGGTTTTCATCATGGTGGAGGAGGTTGGACGCAAGGTTCTCTCCATGAGGGAGGAGGGCGGAGCCGAGGTTCTCTCCATAGTTGGTTATACACTATTTTTATTCGAAATGTTTTAGTAATTAAAAAAACTGTGCAAAAGTGAAAGTAAAAAAAATATAATAGTTGGTTTAATGTGTTCATATAGACATTTTCTCGGTGGTGGTAAAAAATATATTTGTAATATACATTATATAGGTGTAAAAAAATACGTTTTTAATGGTAACATACATAAAAGATTTGTAAATATATATAGATCAGTATATTATAATAAAAATAAAACTTATAAATAACATACAACAAATTTTAATATATTTTTGTTAAATTTAATTTTATTTACAAAACTTTAAACTCGCACAACGGGCGGGTCCTTATCTAGTAAAATTTATAATTCTAGGTTTTTCCTAATATTTACTTTTTGTCAGTGTTTTTTTCCTAATCATTTTTATTTAGAGGAGTATTGAAGTTGTATTTTAAATGATTTGATAAGATTTTAATATTTTAGAATTCCAAAAGAATTGAGTGAGTTTTTACAAGATTTGGTCATCTTTTAGAGTTTTTTTTTTTAAAACAAATGTGTGATTCTTTGAGATTCTATTAGTATACTTTGGCTGATTTTAGAATATTTTACAACACAAATATATATTTGTGTGTTCTTAAAAATATAACAACGTTTGCATCTTCTTAAGAACATAACATCTATATATTTTGAAGTACCATAACCAAAATCAGATCAAGAGTCTGGAGCTATGCCTTCAGTTTGTTAACCGGAAATGGAGCATGTCCTCAGTTCGTTAACCAGAAATGGCAGCCTCCCTCTGTATCTGTGAATCATTTTTGATACAAAACGGTAAGATTCTTGACAAGTTAGTACCATTGTAGTCACCAAATTCAACCAACAAACAAAGCACCCTCCACATGACATTCTAAAAACTTCATCCACCTTGTTAGTTGAAACCATTTTAGCAAAAGAAGTAGTTTTAGATCAACTAACACATACTCATACTATGAAGTGTACAACATGTATTAACCAATGACAATTTCATCACAAAATTGTCATGAAGTACTCTTTTGCAGGGACACCGTTATACTCTCGCTCGAGAAGGAGGATGAGATCACCAACAAATTTTTGTGGTTGAAATCGGCATCAGAGACTTCACCGGTGGAGAAGGTGGCTAGTGATCGGAATTGAAAATAAGAATGTTGAGCTCTCCTTTTCTTCCCGTCAGAATTAAAAATGGATGCACTCTACATTGTAATCACTAATTACTTGGCTTAATAGCATAACCCTCATCATTTAGACAAATGAGATCACCTTTCTCTTTATTAGTGATCTCATTTGTCTAAATGAGATCACCTTTCTCTTAATAAAGAGAAAGATGAACACTAATTACTTGGTAGTGTTCTTTTTTCTACGTTGACACCACTATAAGCTTCACATAAGAAGTACAAGCCCTTTGAAATTAAAATATTTTCTTTTTGTAACACCCGCAAACCTATTATTTGAGATTTTGGTGAGGGTGTCGATCGACACCACAGGAGGTGACGATCGACACTAGTTGTAGCCGGTTTGGTCGGTTCGATTTTAATTATCCGGTTGGCGTGGTTGGTTTAGGAAATCCCAAAAATCAAGTTGTAAAAGGGGAAAAACGACCTAGGGTTGTGTTTTGTTGTTGTTTCGCCGTTTTTAGAGAAAAAAAAAAAGAGATAGTTGGTTCTTGAGCTTTTGAGAGAGATTGGTGAGATTCCTTGCTGTTCTTGGGAGATCTAAGGCTGGAAAGGTGCCAGAAGCTTGCTAGGAGTGAGGGAATTCGTTCTTATTAGTCAGAATCTTTCGGCAGAAAGGTGAGTGCATGACCATGGCTAATCTAAGCCTTTGATTCCCTTGTTCTTGCTTGTTGTTGCTTGTTTGTGTGTTTTTCTTGCTGGGATTGGTTGATACAGGTTCATATGGAGGTATAAGGCTTGGGTTTTGAGTATTGGACGATTTGGAGGAGATTTGGGAGCGAGATTCGACTCTCGACTTCGCGCGGATCGCAGTTGCAGAGGGAGTGTCGATCGATACCACTTGGTGTCGGTCGACACCAGCAAATTGGGCATCGATCGACACTGTGGGGTAGTGTCGGTCGACACCATTGAGCCAGTGTCGGTCGACACTAGGCTGGTGTCGGTCGACACCTCCCTTCCAGCGAGACGATGTTTGATTTCCTGGTTTGTGTGTTTGTTTGTTGCTTGCTTGGAACTTTGAAATCATTGTTGCTTGTGTGTATAGCCCAGTAGATGGGAGGATTACCTCACTGAGTGTTTATCAAATACTCATGCATCTCAATGTGTTTGTGGTGCAGGTAAAGGCAAAGTGTGATCGTGGAATCAAGGCAATGAAGAGGAGGATGTTCTAGGGACTCGATTGGATGTTGTCTGGCATTGTTAGGTCGCTAGAGTTGAGTCCTAGAATGTTGCTTAGGATTCCTGGTTCACTGGTTGATGTTGTTTGGATTATTAGTTTATGATTGGAATTTATACTGGATATTATTTTATTGGTTATTGGTTTATTGGATATTTACTGGTTTGTTTTTCCGCTGTTGATTGTGAATGTGGTTAGGTGACTAGTGGATATGGGACCACTAGTTGTAGTTTATTTATATATATATATATATATTTATCATTTATTATTACAAAAAAAAGGTCGGTCGTTTCATTTTGGTATCAGAGCCCTTACGGTTCTAAGTTTGGGTTCATTAGGTTTCTGTTGTGATGTTTGGGATTGCATGTCTTGATTGATTATGTGAGTTAGTCAATTATGTGTGGCATGGAGTCCTAGAACATCCTCTTCGAGCCGACTGTGTGATTCCACGGTGAGTTTATGTTTCTGTGTTGTATTGGAAATTGTTTGCTTAGCCTTCTGTTCATGGTAGTGCAGATGGTTAGAGAGGATGATGTGGCTGGTCGAGGTCGTGGACGC
>NC_025689.1:31554523-31555182 GCF_000633955.1 Camelina sativa
GTCCCTGGTACTGACGTTGCGGCTTTGCTAGCAGAGGTGTTAGCGCGGTTACCACCAGCGGTACCGGCGTAGGCTCATGTAGTGCCACCAATGGTGGCGGAGGAGCGGCAGCCAGTGGCTGCGGATGTGGGAGTCCATTCTCGTTATCTCAGCATGCTGACAGAGATGGGCCGTAATCGTACTGAGCAGTTTTCAGGAGGTGTAGATCCTACTGCTGCAGATGCATGGAGGGCGAGTGTGGAACATAACTTCCATACTCTGAGATGCCCTGAGGAGTTTTGGGTGGACATAGGGGTCAATCATTTGGTTGGTGATGCTCAGATATGGTAGAGATCAGTGGCTGCTAGGAGGGTGCAGAGGGAGATGACTTGGGCTGACTTCGTCTTGGAGTTCAACCGCAAGTATTTTCCTAGAGAGGCATTGGACCGGTTGGAGGTGAAGTTCCTTCAATTATCTCAGGGGACGCGGTCAGTGCGGGAGCTGGACTTGGAGTTCAGTCGACTTCTTTGTTATGGAGGTCGGGCTATGGAGCCTGAGGAGGCTCAGATCAGGAGGTTTTTGAGGGCTCTACGTGATGATTTGAGAGTTCACTGTAGAGGGCGGAGTTATGCTACGCGTGCAGAGCTGGTTGAGACTGCAGCAGAGATTGAGGAGGATAT
>NC_025689.1:31557046-31558142 GCF_000633955.1 Camelina sativa
TGGTGGCGGAGGAGCGGCAGCCAGTGGCTGCGGATGTGGGAGTCCATTCTCGTTATCTCAGCATGCTGACAGAGATGGGCCGTAATCGTACTGAGCAGTTTTCAGGAGGTGTAGATCCTACTGCTGCAGATGCATGGAGGGCGAGTGTGGAACATAACTTCCATACTCTGAGATGCCCTGAGGAGTTTTGGGTGGACATAGGGGTCAATCATTTGGTTGGTGATGCTCAGATATGGTAGAGATCAGTGGCTGCTAGGAGGGTGCAGAGGGAGATGACTTGGGCTGACTTCGTCTTGGAGTTCAACCGCAAGTATTTTCCTAGAGAGGCATTGGACCGGTTGGAGGTGAAGTTCCTTCAATTATCTCAGGGGACGCGGTCAGTGCGGGAGCTGGACTTGGAGTTCAGTCGACTTCTTTGTTATGGAGGTCGGGCTATGGAGCCTGAGGAGGCTCAGATCAGGAGGTTCTTGAGGGCTCTACGTGATGATTTGAGAGTTCACTGTAGAGGGCGGAGTTATGCTACACGTGCAGAGCTGGTTGAGACTGCAGCAGAGATTGAGGAGGATATCCGGGCACAGTTGGTGGCGATAGCTCCAGCAGTTCAGCCTGGTAAGGCTCAGCGGCAGGGTGGTTCCAGCAGGGGCAGTAGGTCTGCACAGGGAACCAAGAGGAGATGGGAGGCTACGCAGAAGCCGAGTGGTGCGAGTTGCTTCGGTTGTGGGAGCAAGGATCACAGGGTTGCTAGTTGTCCCAAGAGGAGTGCTCCGACGACAGGGCCTCGGGTATGTTATCATTGTAGGGAGACAGGGCACATCAGGCATTTTTGTCCCAAGTTGCAGCCGGCAGCAGTGGCAGCGTTGCAGCAGGTGCAGCCTGGAGGTCAGCAGGTGGCACGGATTGAGCAAACGCCACGTGTTTACACGACAGCAGAGACTGGTGGAACCAGTGCCGGGGCGATTACATGTATAATTTCTGGTACTTAAACTTGGTGAATTTTAGTAGGTTCAGAGTATATATGTTTCATGTGATAAAGTGTTAGGTTCTCAACACATGAGGTTTGTGTAGGGACCTTGTTGGTGGGCGGGTTTAAGTCCCA
>NC_025689.1:31565384-31567213 GCF_000633955.1 Camelina sativa
ACGTGCAGAGCTGGTTGAGACTGCAGCAGAGATTGAGGAGGATATCCGGGCACAGTTGGTGGCGATAGCTCCAGCAGTTCAGCCTGGTAAGGCTCAGCGGCAGGGTGGTTCCAGCAGGGGCAGTAGGTCTGCACAGGGAACCAAGAGGAGATGGGAGGCTACGCAGAAGCCGAGTGGTGCGAGTTGCTTCGGTTGTGGGAGCAAGGATCACAGGGTTGCTAGTTGTCCCAAGAGGAGTGCTCCGACGACAGGGCCTCGGGTATGTTATCATTGTAGGGAGACAGGGCACATCAGGCATTTTTGTCCCAAGTTGCAGCCGGCAGCAGTGGCAGCGTTGCAGCAGGTGCAGTCTGGAGGTCAGCAGCTGGCACGGATTGAGCAAACGCCACGTGTTTACACGACAGCAGAGACTGGTGGAACCAGTGCCGGGGCGATTACATGTATAATTTCTGGTACTTAAACTTGGTGAATTTTAGTAGGTTCAGAGTATATATGTTTCATGTGATAAAGTGTTAGGTTCTCAACACATGAGGTTTGTGTAGGGACCTTGTTGGTGGGCGGGTTTAAGTCCCATGTTATGTTTGATTCTAGAGCTTCTCATAGCTTCATTATCCTGGAGTGTGCAGAGTGTGCGGGGATCAGCGGGGATCCTAGAGAGCGTGCAGGAGTTTTCAGGGTTGCGGGAGGTGAGTTCCTGAGAGTGATTGGACGAGCTAGAGGAATTGATATTCAGATCGCAGGGGAGTCGTGGCTAGCGGATTTGCTTATCAGTCCAGTGGAGCTATATGATGTTATTCTCGGGATGGATTGGTTGCATCGGCATAGGGTGCATTTGGATTGCCATCGGGGTAGAGTGGAGTTTGAGCGTTCAGGAGGGAAGTTGGTTTTTCAGGGTATTAGACCGACTTCGGGGAGTCTCGTGATCTCAGCCATTCAGGCTGGGAAGATGATCGAGAAGGGCCGTGAGGCTTATTTGGTTACTATATCTATGCCAGAGTCAGTGGGGAAGTCTACGGTTAGCGGTATTCCAGTAGTGGAAGAGTTTGAGGATGTGTTTCAGTCTTTGCAGGGATTACCACCATCTCGGTCGGATCCTTTTACCATTGAACTGGAACCGGGGACGACACCGTTATCCAAGGCTCCTTACAGAATGGCTCCAGCAGAGATGGCAGAGCTGAAGAAGCAGCTAGAGGATTTGTTGAGTAAGGGATTCATCCGTCCTAGTGTATCACCGTGGGGAGCGCCGGTGTTATTTGTGAAGAAGAAGGATGGGAGTTTCAGGTTGTGCATTGATTATCGGGGTTTGAACCGGGTCACTGTGAAGAACAAGTACCCTCTTCCTAGGATCGATGAGTTGTTGGATCAGTTGAGGGGTGCTACTTGGTTCTCTAAGGTAGATCTGGCGTCGGGTTATCATCAGATACCGATAGATGAGGCAGATGTGAGGAAGACTGCTTTCAGGACGAGGTATGGGCGGCGATGCCTTTCGGGCTGACTAACACGCCAGTAGCGTTTATGAGATTGATGAACAGCGTGCTTCAGGAGTTTCTGGATGTGTCTGTCATCATTTTCATCGACGATATCCTGGTTTATTCTAAGAGTCCTGAGGAGCATGCAGTGCATTTGAGGGCAGTTATGGAGAAGCTGCGGGAGCAGAAGTTGTTTGCCAAGTTGAGCAAGTGTAGTTTTTGGCAGCGTGAGATGGGCTTTCTGGGTCACATTGTTTCTGCAGAAGGGGTTTCTGTGGATCCAGAGACGATTTAGGCTATTAGAGATTGGCCTAGGCCGCAGAATGCCACAGAGATCAGGAGTTTCCTTGGATTGGCAGG
>NC_025689.1:31568398-31570672 GCF_000633955.1 Camelina sativa
GTTTTTGCCCTGAAGATTTGGAGATCTTATCTTTATGGTGCAAAGGTACAGGTGTTTACAGATCATAAGAGCCTGAAGTATATATTCACTCAGCCTGAGCTGAATTTGAGACAGAGGCGGTGGATGGAGCTTGTGGCGGATTATGATTTGGAGATAGCCTATCATCATGGTAAGGCTAACACGGTTGCAGATGCTCTGAGTCGGAAGAGAGTAGCTTCGGCTCAGAAGCAAGAGATGGAGTCTCTGGTAGGGGAGATCAGTGCTTTGAGCTTGTGTGCTGTTTCACAGGAACCGTTGGGTTTGGAAGCAGTAGGTAGAGCAGATCTCCTGAGTAGAGTGCGGTTGGCTCGAGAGAAGGATTTGGGGCTGGTGAATGCCTCTAAGGATGTCGATTCAGAGTATCAGGTCTCAGATAATGGTACTATCTTGATGCACGGTCGGGTTTGTGTGCCCAAGGATGAGGATTTGAGGCAAGAGATTCTGAGAGAGGCTCATGCGAGCAAGTTGTCTATTTATCCAGGAGCGAGTAAGATGTACCGTGACCTCAAGAGGTACTATCATTGGGTCGGATGAAGAAGGATGTAGCTAGTTGGGTTTCGAGGTGTGATGTGTGTCAGCTAGTGAAGGCTGAGCATCAGGTTCCTGGCGGGTTACTGAAGAGTCTACCCATTCCTGAGTGGAAGTGGGATATGATCACTATGGATTTTGTGGTAGGATTGCCAGTGTCACGGACCTTTGATGCTATTTGGGTAATTGTGGACCGGTTGACTAAGTCAGCACATTTTCTGGCCATTAAGAAGATTGATGGAGCATTGGTCTTGGCTAAGAAGTATGTGAGAGAGATAGTCAGATTGCATTGGGTGCCAGCGAGCATCGTGTCTGACAGGGATTCTAAGTTCACTTCGGTGTTCTGGAAGGCATTTCAGGCAGAGATGGGCACTAAGGTGCATATGAGTACAGCTTATCATCCCCAGACAGATGGACAGTCTGAGAGGACGATCCAGATGCTGAAGGATTTTCTGAAGATGTGTGTATTGGATTGGGGTGGCCATTGGGCAGATCACCTGAACAGTTATCAGGCGAGTGTTAAGATGGCTCCTTATGAGGCTTTGTATGGGAGACCATGTCGTACACTGTTATGTTGGACTCAGGTGGGGGAGAGGAGCATGTTTGGTGCTAGTTTTGTTCAGGAAACCTCAGAGAAGATTCGGGTTCTCAAGCTGAACATGAAGGAGGCTAGGATAGGCAGAGGAGTTATGCTGATAGGATGAGGAGAGATCTTGAGTTTCAGGTAGGAGACAGAATGTGCCTCAAGATGGCCATGTTGCGGGGTCCGAACAGGTCATTGTCAGAGACTAAGTTGAGTCCGAGGTATATGGGTTGGAGTGATTGAGCGGGTTAGACCAGTGGCATATAGGCTGGAGTTACCTGAGGTGATGCGTTCATTCCATAAGGTTTTCCATGTGTCTATGTTGCGGAAGTGTCTCCGTGAGGGTGAGCAGGTGTTGGCTAAGATTCCTGAGGATCTTCAGCCTAACATGACATTGGTGGCGAGACCAGTGAGGGTTCTCGAGAAGAGGATCAAGGAACTTCGGAAGAAGAAGATTCTTTTGATGAGAGTCCTGTGGGACTGTGATGGTGTTGAGGAGCAGACTTGGTAGCCTGAAGCAAAGATGAAGGCAAGGTTCAATAAGTGGTATGAGAAGCAAGCCGCAACTTGAGCTTGTTTAGCCTGGTTCCATCTGTAATCCGTGGCTGGAGCGGGAAAGGAGTATTCCAGTCCATCTCTCTTGTTACTCGGTCGCATGGGGTGGTTGGTTGTGCGACTCAGTAACAAGATGAGGTGGTGTTCGGGGTACAAAGTTTCCGTGAGGCGGGGTTTTTGGAGGAAAGTTTTCCTGGAATAGGAGTTTCCAAAAATGGAAAGTGCTAAATATGGAAAGTTTTACGGGAGTTAGAATTTGTCCATTTTAGCGGTGGAGAGCCTGGGAGGGGCTTGTGTGTGGCCCTAGTAGCGGACTTTCGAGTCAGTGTGCCCGTGTGTGGCAGTCTTTTTAGACATTGTGTGGCCTTTGTGACAAGCTGTTTAGCCGTGTGTGGCCTTTGTGGTGGGCTGTTTAGCCGTGTGTAGCCTTTGTGGCGAGCTGTTTAGCCAATTGTGTGGCCTTTGTGGCGGGCTGTTTAGCCAGAGTGTCTTTGTGACGGTCCTTCGGGACAGATGGTCTTTGTGACGGTCCTTCGGGACAGATGGTCTTTGTGACGGTCCTTCGGGAC
>NC_025689.1:31571266-31573662 GCF_000633955.1 Camelina sativa
GACTCAGACGTGTTCAGAATCGTTTGCTCGCGACTCTTGGGGGACTCTGGTTCTCCTAGTACTGCCATATTCAGAGACTTTGTGGCTTGGGAGTATGGTTGGTATATCGACTTCGGACGACGGTCCGGAGGCGCGCTGTAGGGTGACGACCCGAGAGACGAGTTTGGATTTTTCCTTATATATTATGGCATGCGGGTTTAGGCCCGATGAGGAGCCAACTTTTGGCATGCAGACTTAGGTCTTATGAGGAGCCAATAAGAACTCAAGGTCTAGGCCTATGAGTAAAGGAAAGTCCAAAAAGTCGAGAGCAAATGACGCCTGAAGCGTGAGTTTATCGCCTAGAGGTGACCTTCTGTAGATCGGTCGGAGGAGTGCGGGCCGTGGAGACGGTTGCACAGGGGTCCTTGGCTGATGATTGTTCGAGATTCGAGGACGAATCTAGATTAGTGGGGGAGAATTGTAACACCCAAAAACCTATTATTTGAGATTTTGGTGAGGGTGTCGATCGACATCACAGGAGGTGTCGATCGACACTAGTTGTAGCCGGTTTGGTCGGTTTGATTTTAATTGTCCAGTTTGCGTGGTTGGTTTAGGAAATCCCAAAAATCAAGTTGTAAAAGGGGGAAAACGACCTAGGGTCGTGTTTTTTTGTTGTTTCGCCGTTTTTAGAGAAAAACAAAAGAGAGAGTTGGTTCTTGAGCTTTTGAGAGAGATTGGTGAGAGCCCTTGCTGTTCTTGGGAGATCTAAGGATGGGAAGGTGCTAGAAACTTGCTAGGAGTGAGGGAATTTGTTCTTATTGGTCAGAATCTTTCTGCAGAGAGGTGAGTGCATGACCATGGCTAATCTAAGCCTTTGATTCCCTTGTTCTTGCTTGTTGTTGCTTGTTTGTGTGTTTTTCCTGCTGGGATTGGTTGATACAGGTTCCTATGGAGGTATAAGGCTTGGGTTTTGAATATTGGACGATTTGGAGGAGATTAGGGAGCGAGATTCGACTCTCGACTTCGCGCGGATCGCAGTTGCAGAGGGAGTGTCGATCGATACCACTTGGTTTCGGTCGACACCAGCAAATTGGGCATCGATCGACACTGTGTGGTAGTGTTGGTCGACACCATTGAGCCAGTGTCGGTCGACACTATGCTGGTGTCGGTCGACACCTCCCTTCCAGCGAGACGATGTTTGATTTCCTGGTTTGTGTATTTGTTTGTTGCTTGCTTGGAACTTTGGAATCATTGTTGCTTGTGTGTATAGCCCAGTAGATGGGAGGATTGCCTCACTGAGTGTTTATCAAATACTCATGCATCTCAATTTGTGTTTGTGGTGCAGGTAAAAGCAAAGTGTGATCGTGGAATCAAGGCAATGAAGAGGAGGATGTTCTAGGGACTCGATTGGATGTTGTCTGGCATTGTTAGGTTGCTAAAGTTGAGTCCTAGAATGTTGCTTAGGATTGCTGGTTCACTGGTTGATATTGTTTGGATTATTAGTTTATGATTGGAATTTATACTGGATATTATTTTATTGGTTATTGGTTTATTGGATATTTACTAGTTTGTTTTTCCACTGTTGATTGTGAATGTGCTTAGGTGGCTAGTGGGTATGGGACCACTAGTTGTAGTTTATTTATATATATATTTATTATTTCTTATTAAAAAAAAAAGGTCGGTCGTTCCACTTTTAATCTGTTGAGAGTGTTGCAAGCAGATGAACCGATCGATTTGTTCATCTTGCCAAGTATAGAGAAACTGTTTCATTACCAAAGTTTTCCCTTATCTCTCTATCTAATCAACTAGTTTTTCATCTCAAATCGTTGAGATCACGTCTTGCGTTTGAGAGCTTCAACGACAGTGAGACAGGTGGAAGACACATTTATCACAGTAAGAAAGTTGCAGCAATCGATCCTTCTCTCTCAATTCTGATTTCCCAGGAAAATATCTGTTGATTGAAGAAAGTTGGACTTTATTAAAAAAAAAAAAAGTTGCAGTTCATCTTTTGTAGTTTTATCGTACATCTTTTTTTTTTCCTCTGAAATCTTTCAAAATTATACCTCTATAGGTATGTTTTTACCAGTGTTTAAGAAAGCACTAGGCGGTATGTGGGCGGTGACCCAGTGCCTATTGCCTAGCGCATAGAAT
Organism: Camelina sativa; assembly: GCF_000633955.1. Lineage (NCBI taxonomy): Eukaryota > Viridiplantae > Streptophyta > Magnoliopsida > Brassicales > Brassicaceae > Camelina > Camelina sativa. Next base: position 31,573,397 of record NC_025689.1, read on the forward strand.
GCCTAGTCGGGATTTAAGCGTTTTTAGGCTGTTTACGCATTTACAATACAAAACATTATATATATGATATTATATATAAAATTATGTAAAAATATATGTTAAAAAAATAGATAATAATAAATCATAAACTAAAATTAGAAAAAGTATATTTTTTTAATTTAGATTAATAACATATGAACATTTACAAATATGAATATGAATATAAAACTTAAAATTTTAAATATATGTAGTTAAAAATATATATATATATATATATATATATAGTA
>NC_025689.1:31574180-31598633 GCF_000633955.1 Camelina sativa
TAAATTTCAAGTTGAATATCATAAGATTTTAAAATATTTTTATAAATTCTAATTGAATAACAAGAGATTTCAAAAATACTTTAAAATCTTTTAAAACACAAGTTCAATACCTCCTCTAATTGTAACATTTAATTAATTTGTCACCACCACTTTGCTAAATGTAATTATATCCTGCTAAATTTATTTCAATACTTTATTTGTTTTATTTAATTTTTTGAACAAATACTTTATTTTATTTAGTAAACCTTGTTATACACACAGCTTGATTTGACTGGTTATAAAAATTTGCACTTATCTTTATTTTTTTTTTCATTTAGTGATTTTGGAAAGAAATTTGTTCAAATATTCTCTCGGATCTCCATGTCTTCTTGTCTTAGTTGTTTCTATGTATATAAAGACTTCTCTTTACATCTGTTAAAACATGAACGCATCTACATCAATACAAAAAAAAAAGAAAGAGGACTACTAGAAGAGTTTTAAAAAAACCATGGATAATGAGGGAGGGACAATTTCTTCGGATTCAACGATGGGACAAAGGAAGCCTCTTGGTTGGAAAGCGATGCCTTATATCATAGGTACTTATAATCACTGTCCAAATTTACATATCTGCTTACTGTTATTGTAAGTATAAGAAACCTACGGCTTAAGACATCACATTGATGATGTAGGGAATGAGACATTGGAGAGGCTTGCGACATTTGGATTAATGGCAAATTTTATGGTGTATATGGTAAGAGAATATCATATGGACCAAGTCCAAGCTGCAACTCTAATCAACACTTGGTCTGCTCTCACCAACTTTGCTCCTATCATCGGAGCTTTCATCTCCGACTCATACACCGGAAAATTTAATACCATCGTCTTCGGTTCCATCGCTGAGTTGTTGGTAATAAAGCTTTTTTCTTATTTTCCGTAACACAGTTTTCAATCAATTTTTTAACTGATGTTGATATTTCATGTGATATGTCATATGATCTCAATTGTTTGTTTACGTTTGCATCTTTTACATTTCTTGTAAATTCATTTTCCATTAACCCATTTTTTAGCATTCGGTTTGCTTTTACACTTTGCAAATATTGTTTTTCAATTTTTTTTTTTACAAAATTCAGTTTGCTTTTTTCTGTTTTTCACATGTAATGTTTCATACGGATTAAGGGACCATATTTTGTTTGTAATGTTGGGAACGTGACAAGAGTTAAAAATTGAACAGGGCATGTTGGTGTTGACGTTCACGTCTCTGATCCCTAATCTACGACCACCACCTTGCACTGCAGATCAAATCACCGGCAAATGTATACGTTATAGCTCTTCGCAGTTGTACGTTTTACTCTCAGGGCTTTTCTTGTTATCAGTCGGAACAGGAGGGATCCGCTCGTGTAGTATTCCTTTTAGTCTCGATCAGTTCGATGATTCGACTGAAGAAGGCAGAGAAGGAAGTAGAAGCTTCTTCAGCTGGTACTATACAACTCATACAATTGTACAGCTAATTTCAATGACTCTTGTGCTGTACGTACAGAACAACATCAGTTGGGCCATTGGATTCGCAATTCCGACCGTTCTCAATTTGTTTGCCCTTGTTCTGCTTTTTGTGGGCACTCGGTTTTATGTCTTTGTTAAACCCGAAGGAAGTGTGTTCTCTGGGATCTTCAATATTCTTGTGGCTGCTTATAAGAAACGCAATGAACGGCCTCCCTCTGAGATTGACTATTATCAACCGTTACTAGAGACAGGTGTACAATCAAATAAACACGTACTCACTGACCAATTCAGGTATCACTTTATTACTCTCTCCGTTTCATATTAAATGTTGTCTTAGTATTTTCTTTGTTGGCATTTTTATTTTTGTTTCATAGTATCTATTTTTTTTTATATTGGCAGTGAAAAATTTAATAACTCCCAGTTACCTCTTCTATTTTAGTTTTTTTTTTTTAACTTAACTCTGTTTTTTTATATGCAAATAAATGTGGTTACTAAACTCTGATTTTTTCTTTAATTTGGTTCTAGATTCTTGAACAAAGCTGTGATAGTGATGAACAACGATGAAGCTGGGAATGAAGAGTGGAGAATCTGCACGGTGAGACAGATAGAAGATATAAAGTCTATCATCAGCATTATTCCAATATTTGCTTCAAGCATTATAGGATTCTTGGCTATGAACCAACAACAAACTTTTACAGTCTCACAAGCGCTAAAAATGGACGTCCAATTTCCCGGCACTTCTTACCTAATCCCTCCTGCTTCGATAACCGTCATATCATTATTAACCATAGGCATTTGGCTTCCCTTCTATGAAACCTTTTTGGTCCGACACATTGAAAACATTACAAAGCAAGAAGGAGGCATCTCTTTACTCCAAAAAGTTGGCATTGGGAATTTCTTCTCTATCTCGACGATGTTCATATCGGGTATTGTGGAACGGAAGAGAAGAGATTTATCGCTTACCGGGGTGAACATATCGGTTTTCTGGCTAGCACCGCAGCAAGTACTGATGGGGTTTTATCAAGTCTTCACCATTGTTGGTCTCACTGAGTTCTTCAACAAACAAGTTCCAATCAACATGAGAAGCATAGGGAACTCGTTGCTTTACTTAGGTTTGTCTCTAGCCAGTTATCTAAGTAGTGCGATGGTTAGCATTGTTCATAGTGTCACTGCTCGTGGAGGACGACAGAGTTGGCTAACGGATGATATTGACACAAGCAAGTTGGATTGTTTCTATTACTTTATTGCTGCTTTAAGCACTCTTAATCTCATCTTCTTCTTTTGGTGTGCTCGAAGATATCGTTACAGAACCATGTCATAAATTATATTATGAACACTACTTGTGTGTACACATGACATTTTAATAGTTTATATATAGTTTAACATTTTACAAAATTTTAGATTTTATAATTCTGTATTTATATATATATATATATATAATATGTTGTATTTTTTTATTTGCTTCGAACACCTTTGATTATAATTAATCCACTGTATAATATTACGTAAGTACACAACTTCTTTTTTGGTAGACAATATAATAGTTATAGATTATAAAGTTATATTATTATTTGATTCATTAGTTGGTTACAAAATAGGTTATATGGATTGTAACCATTAGTTATACCTAGATTTAGGATATTCTTAAAATAGATATTCCAAATAATAAAATAAAATCTCCAAAGAGTATATTTACATAAAGCAACAAAATCTCATAAATTGATCACTTTTAAGCGTGATTTCCGACTATGCAACCAAAATAAAATCTTACCTAACACCTATCCAAACTTTTAGTATAAATCATTGACATCTCTATTCACCGGAATACACCATATTCATACAAAAAACAAAATAATAACATTATTTGTATAGTTTGGATTTACGGGTAAAAGGAAAGTATAAAATAAAATTAATACATTAATAATTTAAGTATATTATTTGTATAGTCTGGATTTACGGGTTCACTTGATTATCAATAATCAATATTTAGGGGTTTCCTTGATTATTTTAGGTGTATTATTAATCATAACAAGAAATCTTGAACACAAACCATAATATATACAAAAAATTTACCTTAATCATTCACACTATTATTAACCAATTAATTCGGAAGAATAATACCACTTTAAGAAATAAAATATATAAACAAATTTGATAATATAAACAAACCTTTTACAAAATCTTCCGAATTAACAAGTGTAAGCGATATATGAGTTTAAATGTAATGGATTATATAATGAATTGAGTTATGATCTTTATAACGGACGACGGGTTAAATGTAAAATGTTAAGATTATATGATAAGATTGTTTAAAAATTAATAAAAAATATGAAAAATTATTTTAATATACAAAATATATACATAATCTTATTATATAAACTTTGGTTCCTAAAGTTAGTAACTCACTAGATCGTGACACCTGTTAGTTTTAACGATCAGAGATCAAAGTTAAAAACTCACCATATCGTGATACGTGTCAGTTTTAACGATTAAATATCCAAGTTAGTAATTCATCAGATCGTGACACGTGTCAATTTTAACGATCATAAATCACATATCAAAGTTAGTAACTCATCAGATTGTGACAAGTGTCAATTTTAACGATAAGAAATCATAGCTTTCAAGCTTGGTTAAACAATGCATAAGATAATTGTAATCTTATTATATTAACAAATTCTAAAAGGAAAAGGATTGTAAATACACCCCTCTATATAAGCAAATAAATGATGACATATTTTTCACCAAACAAAATAATTTTGACTATTTTTGTTTTTCTTGGTAAAATTTTCTTTTTTGTTTTTTGTTGATATTTTGTTTGACACATCATTGTTCTTTGAACAAGTCACGAAGGCAATTTGTTTGTTGTCTAATCGAAGCAACTATATAAAAAGATTCCTAGATATTACCACATATTTTCGTCGTCGTTTCTTTGAATTTTGTTTCGTTTCTCACTTTCATAATGCATACTACACAATCTTTGACTTTGAAGTGTTAACAAAGTTTTTTATGCATAATAACTAAGATTTTTGAGATTAACAAATTTTTCACGGTGTTAATATTATTTCTATTAATTTGCAGGATAGGTAGCATAAAAAAAAAGAATACACAAATGCAAGATAACAACAGAGATTATATAACACTAGATCAACTAAACAGAAAGCGTCGAACAATAGTACGTCTTACAAGAAAGTGGGAAGCAAAAAAAAATTTAAGAATATAATTAGTCCATTGAAATAAATTTTCTCATAAAATAGAAAAGGGATTAAGAAAAATATACAGAAAATTATTAATTCTAAAAAATATAAATATTCACTTCTATATAAACATAGATTGTCTCATATTATTCATCTAACAAAATAATTTATTCAAAAATATTGCTTTCAACTTTGTTCTATTGGTCAAACTTTTTTAATGGGAAGACAAATTTTTCTTATTTTTTTAAACCAGAATATACTCCTACTTTCTATCTTTTCAGTTTGGAATAAGTAAGATTAGTATGTTGACCCAAATTTTTCTTATTTTTTTAAACGAATATATACTCATACTGTATTTTAAAATTTATCGTAGTAGTTTTAGATTGTTTTATTTAATTTATATTTTCATCTTTGAATTATTTGAGATTCATATATTACCGTGCTTATAATTTTCTATTATATCATTAATTATGTCAAATTAATTTTTTTCTAATTTCTCAACCTTGATTGGTTGGTTTTTTTTGTGCAAACATAATTGTTACCATTCGTTCAATCTCAAAAGGAGATAAAAAGGATAAGGTCATCAAGTTAATGGTTGGATAAAATAGGCTAATCAAACACAATCCTATAACAAACATAGATAGATTGAAAAACATAAATCATTGTTGATAGATTCATAGGAGCTTGGAGACAAAGGCTACACCATGGTGTGTTAAAGAAACTTTCATGAATACATTAGGAAATTTAATATTAGTTACTATCAAAAGATTTTGTGACGTTGGAAAGGGGTATTTAGTTTTATTGGTTGCTGGAGTAAGCCACTTTGATATAGCTAAAAGAAATGAAAATGTTCTCTCCACACAGGAGGAGGGCAGAGCCAAGGTTCTCTCTATGGGGGAGGAAGTTGGACGCAAGGTTATCTTTCCCAGGGAGGAAGGTGAGAGAGGTTGGACGCAAGGTTATCTCCCCAAGGGAGGAAGGTGGAGTGAAGGTTATCTCCATGGTGAAGCAGGTTGGACGCAAGGTTCTTTCCACAAGGGAGAAGGGCAGAACCGAGGTTGTTTCCATAATTGTATTGTGATGTAATTTATTTTTTATTCAAAATATTTTTTGAGCCAACAATTTTAGTGATTAAAGAAACTATGAAAAATTGAATGTAAAGATACATATAATAGTTGGCCTAATTTGTTGATATAGACATTTTCTAGATTGTGGTAAATAATATATTTGTAACATACAGTATACCTAGATGTAAAAAATACACTTTTAATGGTAACATACATAAAAAAAATTATTAAATTTAATTTATTTACAAAACTTTAAATCCGCATATCGGGCGTGTTCTTATCTAATTTTGTATAAAATAAAATTCAACTCGCGCTATTACGGGTACTCATCTAGTTAATTATAGTATATGAGTACTCAGTTGTATATATTGTGACTCATGACATTTTAATAATCCACAGTGATTATTATACATTTACATGTTGTAAAGTTAGGAATTCCTAATATTCATAGTCCTGAAAAGAAAATTATAAGATTATCTTTTCGAAAATTTTCATCTTCACTTCTCTATTATTATATTTCTTATGTATCTATAATTCCTTTGGTTTTCTCAAATTTCCGTGTTTCACTACCAAACCTTTTTTCTTCTATCTCCAATTAAAAAAAAATCATTATATTCGGTGTATGCAATGAAATTTTTTTAAAAAAAATTATCAATTCTAAAAAGTTTAAATTATTTTGTATATATTTTAAAAAAATTGTTTTCAAACTTTTTTTATTATTTAATATATTATAATAAACTAGATTAGAACCTGCTCGATGCGAGGGTTTTAAAATTGTCTACTAAAATAAAATTTTAAAAGAATATACTCTTTTCCCAATCACATCCCTGGGTAAGGGGTCTCCGGTAGATTCGCCTCTTTCTTTCCGACTCGCAACGAATATCTCCGGTAGTAAGTCTATTTCCATCAGCCGGCCGGTGGGAGCGAGAAGTTTGGGATATGTTTGGTGTTTCTGGTTGAACGAGAACTTTATAATTAAGCCTACTAATCATACCTCGTCACCCAAGTGGAAAAGAATCACTTGAATCCAGAAGATCGGGATTTGGCCTACCAACTGCAGGCTCTGGTGGGGGAACAGTATTCATTGCCTGCTGCCCCATCCCAATAAATCTTTTGAGGAATGAGGATTAGGAAGCTTACTCGTAGAAAATGAAGTTGGCACCTATTAAACCAAGTGCAGGCGGGTGCTCCCAGAACAACCCAAGCATTTCCTCCCATTGGAGCTTTGCATTTTTCGCGGCTGAAAGGCTAATCCGATTTCTCTTTCCCGGCCGCCCTTGCTCTTTCTTGAAAGGTGTCTGGTGCTTGTTCTAGCAGCTGACACTTGGCCACTAACCACTCGCTCGCCAGCCGCTCGGGCTCCGCTGACCTTCTTATCGGCTGCTGGTCAAGCAAGCAAGACGAGGGAGCGGAGCTTGTCTCTTCACTGGCTTAGGCTATATTGGGGAACGCTCGGCTGAAACGGCCAGAGATTGATGTGTCTGGAGGGAATCATTTTGTTGAAATCAATTAATCTAATCATGCCTCAACTGGATAAATTCACTTATTTTTCACGCCGGATTGCCAAATACGGCAGACCCGGCAGCTATGCTCCGAGCGGACTCGGGCAGCTGCTGCTTGGATTATCGCCTTTCAATTAGTCGGTCTAACCTTCCTAACTTGGCACACATATGACATAAGATAAGCAATTAATATTTTTTGTAAATAAAATATATTTTCTAGAAATAACTATATAAATATTCTTAGTTAGAGATAAGTTTTTACTTTAATACACTAATTTACATTTTTATATTTTAAAATTATTACAATAATCTAAAGTTAAATTATCAGCTACCAAAACTTTTTTCAAACATTAATCATTACGAATAGTATTACGGGAGGTTAAACCTAGGACCAAGCAGAGGAGTAGCTAGTCAACTAAAAAGACTAATATTGTCAAATTTCAAAAACATTTTGCAACTTATTCATGTTTTGCATGGAGTTAACCCGTCAAAAGGTTATCTTATTAGAATCTACGTACAATTTTACTATATATTTTACCACTAAAAATATGTTCTTACATCTAAAAATATTTTATTGTTAAAGTTAGCACTTTATCACCACCTATAAAATGACTTTGTGAACAAATCAAACCAGTTTTTGTTCATTTATTTTCAATTTGATGTAGTTCCTTTTCACCACTAAAAGTTTTTTGTGACAGTTTATATAACCATAAAATATTTCTTAGAAATTGTTTATTCAAAAAAATATTATGGATAAAAAGAAAAAAAATATCTACATGATTGCAATGAGTTTATAACCGACCCAAAAAAATTTGAGAAATTGAAAGATAGTTAATTTGACATAATAAAAATAGAAATTGAAAGATAGTTAATTTGACATAATAGAAATAGAAATTGAAAATTATAAGCACGATGATATATGAGTCTTAGATAATTTAGAGATATCTTAACAAAGATTTTTGATGTCAAAATTACTCATTAACAAGATCGTGGCACGTGTTAATTATATTGATAAGATGTTGACATATGTCAATTCTACATTTACTAAAACATTAAAAAGAATGAGTAATTTTGACATCAAACTTTATATAATAAGGTAACAATCTTATTTCAAGATAATATACTAATGGAGTAACTGTCTAAATTTTCATATTCCTTTGAAGTAAATTTTTTGACTTTTGATGATGTGTTACTTAGTTGTCCATTCATATTAACCAGGAAAACAAATTCATTACTTCAATAATTGGAGTACCGATTACTCGACATCAACAAAAGATTGTGGAATATTCAAACCTTGGTGGGCATTTGATCAAACCCTATGTGTTTGTCTACCTGCACAATTGATCACATGCATATGTTTCTAACTCTAATTCCGTTCATAATTTACTAATAGTATAATTATTTATTTTTCTGTGAGAAATATTGTACTGTATCAGATAAATTCCATTCTATGACCTCGTGATAGATCATAGATGTCTCCGAAAAAAACCTTTACATTTAATGTCTCTTGGAATTCAAAGTTTTCACATACTGTATTTTAAAATAAATCGGGTTTAATTAATTTACGACCTAAACCGATATTGTCAGACCGCCTAAAAACCAACTCTAAACCGAATTAATGAGATCAAAGAAACCTCAAATTAATTTATGGATCTTTTGTTTTTTTTTTTTTGGCAACAATTTATGGATCCTTGTTGCCGGAATTGAGACTAAAGCTATAACATTAACTTGTATTAAATAGGAAACAAAAATTCTCAAAAGCCTTTACTTTAACAAAAACCTTTGCAGTCACATGTATTTTGCCAGCTCTTTTGAGAAATATCAGCAAGGAGAGACCCACGAAAAAAGAACAAATCGAACAGTGACCGTTAAAAATTATACAGGCGTTAAAATTACAGGAGTCACTCAATTTTATTTTTTAATAGATAACCCTAAATTTTCAGACCCAAAAAAAAAGAAATAAACAAAAATACCTAAATAATACTAAAGAATAACAATTCAAAACAGGTGGAAAATGTCAAAATGAAATCAATATGATGTGATCAGTGTATTTAATGTAATTTGAAATTAATCACTAGAGTGCAAATGGGAATGCAAAATACGATGGTCCACCGATCCTTGTCATGGTCGTGTACACACTCGAAACAGATTACAAGTCAACGAAGGTGTCTCATTGATGATTACTCTTACTTCTAACTTCTCAAATTATTAGGCTTGTACGTAGCTCTCCCTTCTGAAAGTTACAAAATATTCTCCCTTTCATAGAATCTTCAACTTTCTATTTTTCTTCTAATCGTTTTACGGTTAGCGTAATCTTTAATTTTATAATGTGTCGTAGGCCTAAATGAATTCACTACAAACTTGATATAATTTTATATTTAAAAGTACAAGTGTTTTCCTATAACATACTCGAGATAGTAATATAAGAAATGATTAATAGTTGTGTCTTTCAACAGGGTCAAAAATGTATTCCCACATTTAACATGCTTTTGCTTTAGTTAGTAATTATGGTATACTTTGTAAGAAGATATCAAAAAAAAAATCTCTTTAAATCTAACCATATGAAGTCGGTAGATATGATCCTCCCAAATACAATATTGAGAATTGTGACTTTTCTAAGAGTTGGAGTTATCTATCAAACACCATATACATTTTTCGTTATTCGATCGTGACCATTAAAAATGCACATATTTGATAGTGACCCGCACTACACACAGCTCAGCATATTGAGACAGGTTATAATAAAAGCGGTCCAAACCTTAGGCGCCAGTCCACGGTTCATTTCATTTGAGAATTTGACCATAGAGTATGGTGAAGAGTGAAGACCCGCATATGTTGATAAGATGATCGAACGGTGCTAAAGATCTGACCACATAATCGAACGGTGATATGGTGCGGATCCCACTTCAAGGTCCAAACAAAATAGAATTAATAAAGAAGAAAAGACAAGGCGGGTTAGCGAGGATATCTTATGGCTCGCGCATGCGACAGTGTTAGGCACTTGCATTTTGCCTAAAAGGCGATAAAAGCCTACCTCATCATTTCGTATTTCTCTATCTGTTTCTGTCTTGACTCACCGATTTTCTATTTGTGTTCAATTTGAATTTTACAAGTTTAATCTTTCCTTCTAACATAAACATCCAGTCTTTGAATATCTATCCATACATATAACAACAAACAATAATGCTTTTATTTATTTTCATTTGATTTCTTGTGAAGTCTTTTCACTTTTGTTGGCATATATATTACTTAAAAGTTAAACAGTAAACATATGTGTGCACGAAAAGTGTGTTTCAATTACTTTTTTAATATATAGAAAATTATTGTAAGTGAATTTTTTTTATATAAAAAGAATGTTTTGTGGTTTATCAATGTTTTTCTTTTTGTCGGTGTTTATCAATGTTTTTTACTACAATAAATAATGAAATTTTGATTTAGTATTTGAATTTCAACAATTTTGCTCGGAGTCTAAATACCTCCAACGGTTTTTGTCCGTCAGAGAACGTTGAGGCTCTCAAATTCCTTTGTGAAAAGAGCTAGCTAGTGCTTCTATCCTTTGTGATTGTGCATGACAGATTCCTTTGGACATTATCTTGTCTTCTCCTTCCATTAGTTCAAATCCGCACTACTGGCCTCATGGCCCGTGTGTAGAATAGAACCTGATTTAAACACGATACTCCAAAAACCTTGGCTTTGACTTGGCTCGCTATATACAACACGCTCTCAATGAGCGACCATATGATAATTTGACAAATTGGAACATCCAAGTTTTGTGTCTTCTGTTAATTGTATAAAGTAGATCTTCCTCTTATTACTGATTACAAATTAATTATTAATTAATTTGAAACTTTGAAAAAAACTATCGCTACAAGTCCAAAATCGTATAAACTGAAAAAAAAAAAATTAAAATATTTCAAAGGTTCCAAAAGTTTGGATAGAACTATGTCAACTGAATAACTAACAGAAAATAGGGATCCAAATCTCGCTTCGTTTAAGAAAAATAAAAGAAACTAATATATGCTTTAATAATATTATTATGAGATATTTTATAATGCTTAGGTGAAAATAAGATTCTTATTCACACCCATCATCCACCATACTCCAAATATATGATCGACAACACACATTAATCCGCATGAGGAGTATTATCATCGAACCGATGATAAAGAGCCTAACAAATAACAACCCCTACGATGCAAATGTACTCTAACCGATGGTTCATTAATTTACATCGTATTTTACCAGTATGAGACATTCTTTTTCAAAATATATAATATATATATAGATATATTTCAACTGGGGGTGTTAACCCCTGGTCATTCACCAAAAAAAAAAGTGGAGCAAAACAATAAAATTACGGACAGCCTAAGAAAAAAAAACATGGTGTCACAGAAAAAAAAAAAAAAAAACCATATTACTAAATTGAGAAGAATATTATTTAATATATGAACTTTTAAATTTTGGCCAAAAAAACTGTAAATTTTGTGAAAACACATTTAATACATCAAGTTGTGTTGATTAACCATTTAAAATATCAAGTATCATTGACTAAGCTAAAATACACATGTCGTTAAATAAGATAATTGAACAACTAACGGTCGTTATTTTATGATATTTGATGTTTTAAACGGATAGTTAACAGAACTTGATGTATTAAATCGCCTTAAACAAAGTTTATATTTTTTTGGCCTAAATATGAAAGTTTATGTATTTAACCAAAATTAGACAATTTAATAATTTTTGGTGCTCATGAAGACGAAAAGACTTTAATCAAATTATGAGTAAGTAAGAAAAAAGTTATGCATTTTGATTTATTTTTTTGGTTCACATTACTCAACACTCTTTGCTTTATATCTCTATACTATAAAATCAAGCTTAATTTGACTATTATACAGTTTAATGTCATTTGAACATGTGCAGCAAATATCCTTGCAATAATATTTTCTGTTAGAATTGAAAAAAATATATTGTATTTGTTTACATCAATTGAGTTGAAGAGTTTTTAAACTTGAGAAATTTTTATGAATATAATTCATGGCGTGGATATTATTTTACAAAAAATATATAATCTACTATTTATGTAATTAATATACATTCCTATACCTTCTCTATTATTTGAGAGGTGATTTGTTAAATTTGTTGATGTATTGTTCTCTTATGTTTTCTGAAAACAAAAAAGATGATTAAAAATAATATTTACTTTTGTAAGATACTATGGAAACTACTGTGGTAAATTTTATTTGTCTATTAACAAACAAAAATAATATACATATGATCCAAATTCCATAATTACATTTTTATTGACATATTTCCCAATTCAACAATGTGTTTATGTGAATTTATCTTTAAAACATAATATTTGCTATATTTTTTTATTTAACTTTTTGAAGAGTATAGGATGACTTTGATTTTGGATGTTTTACTAACTCATTCAAATAATTAGTTGAATAATAAAAAAAAATAAACTATTCAAGTTAGATAAAATGTAATTAAATATATCAAACTTTGTGTGAGACCATTTAATCCGTCAAGTTCTTTTGACTAGCCGTTTAAAACACCGAATATCGTTGATGAAGCCAAAAAAATATATCTTTAAACGAGAAAGTAACGATCGTTAGTTGCTTAGTTATCTCAACGGTATGTGTATTGTGGCTTGTTCAACAATATTTGATGTTTTATATGATTAGTAAACAAAATTTTATGTATTAAATGACCTTTTACAAAATTCATAGGTTTGTTTGGCATTTTTCCTTTACTAAAATTGTTTTATTTTTTTTCGCTTCTAACTTCTCACGTGGAGGATACTAGTGGCGAACGTCATTCAAATTCACCCACACCCACCATATAATATCTACTTCCTTATATATACTTACTTCCACAAATAATTCACTACACCCAAAAGAACTTCTAACAGAGAGAAAGTGTGTGTGTATGTTGTGCCCACTGCATTTATCAATCATTTCATGTGGTTACATTGATTGATTTCACAACATTAAATCCACCCCAAAATCGAAGTGAGTACATATATTCCGAGTGTAGTAACATCTTAGGGATGGTTTTGGAGGATAGAAAAGAAGACGGTTCTTCTTTGCCACAACCATCCGGTAGTTTCTCCAAATCGTCACCGTTGGAGTTGGATGTCGCTGATCCGTCCAAACAGAAAAGTTCGCCGGGAACTGTTTTGGATGGCGAGAAGGTTGAGAAAAAGCCTGGAGGATGGAGAGCCATATCTTTCATTTTAGGTATTTTATTCGTAAACATGATTTACGTTTTAGTTTACCAACTCCTTGACCTTTCCTCACTTTCCATAATTGGATACATATAGTTCTAGAACCCAGTGAATGTTGATATAATTGGCCGTTTCATGAATCTCGTTTTGGTTGGTCTTTTCAACCCGATCAGACAGAGATTCTATCAAAAAAAAAAAAAATTGGTTCTTTTACGAAGCATTAATTTAGATCGTATTTTATTCTTGTAACCGTCGTCCAATTTGTTTGACACTCGTCCATCTGACTACTTTTATAACGGAAACGGGAGAAATTTGCATTTAAAAAAAAAAAAAAAAAGAAGTTATATTTAACTAAATTTTTTAACTTAAAAATATTATTGGTTTCCTCTGATTAATCTTATAACAAAGGATGGCTAAAACTATTGTTGTTCTAATAATTGCTGTATTAAGTAAACATCATTCAATATGAAAAATATGGACGATTTTTTATTATAAGAAGTTCTAATAAAATGTGTCGAAACAGGTAATGAAACGCTGGAGAGACTGGGAACGATAGGGTTGTTGGCAAACTTTATGGTTTATCTAACCAAAGTGTTCCACTTAGAACAAGTCGACGCTTCAAATGTCATTAACATTTGGTCTGGTTTCACTAATCTCACTCCTCTCGTCGGAGCGTTCATCTCAGACACTTACGTCGGCCGCTTCAAGACCATTGCTTTCGCCTCGTTCGCCACTCTACTCGTACGTATAATTTTTATCCCTTTAACTGATTGAACTTTAATCCAATGTGTGTCTACAGATGCACACTTACGTACGTACGTACGTGCTCATAAATACATCAAATCTGCAACTATTCGTGGCCTAGTGGTGCCAGCATGGGTCAGTGCTTTAGCGTATACTGTTCAAATAGTTGCGTCCAAAAAAAAACATAACAACTCTAATTAGAAACTTATCATATTAGAACATCTCCAGCGTTAAGTATGAGGATCATAATCTATTAATATATGATTATATTATAATAACTCAAATTATTTATTTAAATTTAAATTAAAAACAATAATCTAACCAGTTACATAGCGCCAAGTGGTATATACGTTTCTGAAAAGTTCTCAAAGGAGAACCCGTATCTAATTCTTTCTCAAGTTATTCAAGTTTTTTTTAAAAATATTTAGATACCCAACAAAATAGTACCGCTGGAGATGCTTATCACTCAATTTATGTGTTGTTATGTGTGTGTGGCGAAGATACATGATACTTGTCAAATTATTTCATCGCGCACGTCGACATGATAAGGAACTACGTAAAGACAAACTATATAGTACCTATTACATTACTATATATTTATTTTTTTGTCAAATATATCAAATTACTTTTGTATCGTAAGAAAACGCATGAACTTGTAGAGCGAGTGAGGGACCACGCTATCGAGGACGATAAGGTCGGTCTATGATGTGAATCATAAGAAAAGAGAAAATAATAATTTGTTAGTACACTTATCGTTGTCGGTATTTAACTTGAGCTCACGTAATATATCATTCAAAAAAATTATAAGAGAACCATATACATCTCACAAAGACAACTCTAGTTGATTGATGAAACATTTCCCAATAAAGGAGTTTCGTTTAGAACGTGCGTTATGTCTTAGAGATAAAGAGATGTGCGTAGAAAAGGAAGACATACGCAAGTGGTCGATATAGATTATAGACAGTGAGATTGTCCAATAATTGAGTTCCTTGACGATATAGCTAAGCTTAAAGGGGTTTAGATTTTGTCAATCTCACAATGACGTTAGGTATATCATGATAGTTACTTTTCTAGAGTCTTTTTCATTGACTATATCAGAATCATGATTGCATCCAACTTGTTGATTTCTCTTACACTTTTTTTCCCTTTTTCTAATTATTTAAACGTTAATAAGGAACATAAACTGTTACAAGTTACCACTAACTTCTTATATTACTAATACTATATAAGGTTACAACAGAAATAAATGATATTAGGTACTACGTCTTTTGTCAGTTCAGCTAGCTAATGAAAGTTACATTACCTTTTTAATCATATGAAGTCAAACCTAATTAAGACTATTTGAAACTTTATTATAATATTCTACTTGTTTGTATCTGATCTCACAACTTCAATCTATCCCACAAAATTAATAATGTTCGCCTTTTTCAGTTTTAACTATATAAAAAGTATCCAATTCATTTTCAAGTTATAGAATCACACTACTCATGAAGAAGCGGTTTCAAAATGAATGATGACTAATTATAATAACATTGACAATATATATGCAGGGACTAATAACAATTACACTCACAGCATCGCTTCCTCAACTCCACCCAGCATCATGCAACAGCAAGGACCCACTCAGTTGCGCCGGTCCGAACAAGCTCCAGTTTGGAGTTTTGCTATTGGGACTCTGTTTTCTCTCCATAGGGAGTGGAGGGATACGACCTTGTAGCATCCCTTTTGGGGTTGATCAGTTTGACCAACGAACTGAGGAAGGGGTTAAAGGAGTGGCGAGTTTCTTCAACTGGTATTACATGACTTTTACTATAGTACTGCTCATTACACAGACCGTAGTTGTGTATATCCAGGACCAAGTCAGTTGGATTATCGGCTTTAGTATCCCTACCGGACTCATGGCTCTTGCGGTGGTTATGTTTTTTGCCGGAATGAAACGTTATATCTACGTTAAACCTGAAGGGAGTATATTCTCTGGGATTGCTCAAGTTGTCGTGGCAGCTCGTAAGAAGCGAAAGCTGAAAGTTCCGGTAGAAGATGACGGCACTGTGACCTATTACGACCCATCCATCAAATCTAGCGTGTTATCCAAGTTACACCGCAGTAACCAATTCAGGTACTTTAAAATATGTATATATATATTCTTTTCACTTATTAAATTCAAGAGCCGTCGTTGTTATTAAACATGCTCTACAGATAATTTTGAAACGACACTGATTACATGATTTGTTTTAAAATTAGGTTTCTTGACAAAGCGGCGGTGATAATAGAAGGCGACCTAACACCAGAGGGAGCTCCATCAGACAAGTGGCGGTTATGCAGCGTCCAAGAAGTGGAAGAAGTGAAATGTTTGATCCGAATCGTTCCTGTTTGGTCGGCCGGAATAATCTCACTTGCGGCCATGACAACACAAGGCACTTTCACTGTCTCTCAAGCTTTGAAAATGGATCGACACTTAGGTCCTCATTTCGAGATTCCGGCTGGTTCACTCTCTGTCATCTCTCTACTCACAATAGGCGTCTTTCTTCCCTTTTACGACCGTGTTTTTGTTCCCTTCATGAGGCGAATCACCGGCCATAAATCAGGAATCACACTCCTCCAACGTATAGGGACAGGGATCGTGTTCGCGATCTTCTCTATGATCGTTGCGGGCATTGTGGAGCGTATGAGACGCAGACGCTCCATTAGTGCTGGAGATCCAACAGGTATGACTCCAATGTCAGTGTTTTGGCTCTCACCGCAGCTTATTCTGATGGGACTATGCGAAGCATTTAATATCATCGGACAAATAGAGTTCTTCAACAGTCAGTTTCCGGAGCACATGAGAAGCATTGCTAACTCTCTCTTCTCTTTATCCTTCGCTGGTTCGAACTACCTTAGTAGTTTTCTGGTGACTTTCGTTCATAAATTCTCTGGAGGGCATGATCGTCCGGATTGGCTGAACAAGAATCTCAACGCGGGAAAATTGGATTACTTCTATTACCTGATTGCGGTTTTGGGTGTGTTTAATCTGGTTTATTTCTGGTATTGTGCTCGTGGATACCGGTACAAGGTCCCTTTACAGATTGGAGATTTTGAGGAGGACAAGCGTTCCGATGATCTTGAGATGACTTCGACAAAACCGATGAAATGATCGATGTTGTTTGCAAGAAGATTACTACGACAATGTATCAAATAGATTATATAAATATAATAAAGTTCTACATGCATGTTAGTATAATATATATATATATGTAAATTACGCTCATCATGCTTCTAAAAATGGTTTTTGATCAGTTCGTTTGATTCTTCTTAAGTCATGGTAAGTCTTTTTTTCCTCTTCGTTTAATAGTAGAACTTCATCAGCTTCATGATCGACACATATCTAACGATAAACCAATGAATTTTTTTGGCACCCTTCTTGATGATCACAAGGTGCCTTCCTAAAAGTAAGCAAGTTTTAAAATCCGTACAAAACGTTACTATAAAAAGTAGTTCGTGGTAGGTATAAGTTGTGTTTTTTTTTTTTCTCTCAAAAAAGTAAAGAAAAAGCACATGGTATTTTGACGTTTAGAAAATACAATTACACATGTTTAACTTTTATTGATGTTTTCTATGAATTGAATCACGTTATGAGACATATAGTAGTTTAATTTCATCCCTTTCCGGATACCAATTGTAAATCACAACCCAACTATATTTTGAATAAACAACCAATACTACTATTTTAATTTTATTAATCTTATTGATTTTCGAGTCCTAAAAAGACAAATTCATAACAAATTTGATTTGAAACAAAAAGAATCTACCGTTATTTTGTGTTTGCCTCGTTGCCATCATTTCATATCACGTACATTGAATTTCGTTTCGTGTGTGCTTTAAACATATTTACTTTTGTATAAACAAATCAAACGGAGCTGTTATCCAAAACTCATATAAACTAAAATAAAATGAAAAAGCTACGAAATGGGAATCATATATATTGTGTAGATTTTGATTCCACAATTTCACGGCTGTAAAAAAGTCAAATACTTCTGCTCCCACCTTTTCTTTTTTTGTGTCCTTTACGAGTACAGAGAAAAACAAAACTCACACTTTTGAAAAAAAAAGAAGATAAAAGCTTTTGATGCACTTGGGAAAACAACAAATACAACTCCTGCAGTATTATAATAGTTAGTATATAAAACTAAAACATTTTATACAATTCCAGATCTATTCAATTTATTTGATATGCGATTACAAAATTTAAATAGATGAACAAAAACTGGTAAAAACGTCTTCAATATAGCATTCTAATTACAAGTTGTAACTTGATCTCAATATGTTGACAGTTTATTAAAGTGGGTTTGCTAGAAACCTTTTTGCTTACATGGTAGAATCTTTTTTTTTTCGTTACCACTTAGAGTTGTTTGTAAAAGTTGGTTACGGTTTACGGCTACTTGGTCCACAACAAAAGCCAACAAGAATATTTGACGTTGTTATAAAAGCCCACTCTTACGCTCGCCTTATGCTCCATCAAACTAAGAGCTTTGTTATAAGACGTTGATCTCAATATTTGACGTTGTTATAAGAGCTTTCATTCTATACTCAAAAAACACTTTGCTTCTTTTTGCTTCTAGAAACAAACAATAATGGGTGCTAACGTTTCTTCTCCAGACCAGAGGTTCCATCAGGTAACTCACTTACGTTCCATGAAGCCATCATGGACACCTCAACCTGAGAGTACTTATCCTTTCAAAGCCAACAGTCCTGGTATTGTGGAGATAAAAAACAAGAATCAGTGGAAATCTCGGCTCAACGCTCTCAAAGATACCAACAAGCTGGTAAAAAAAAAACGCTTTCTTATCTAACTAAAGCAATGTTTTCGTAAGATTCTTTTTTCAACAATTTAATATGATTGGTTGAACAGGCGTTCTTTAATTCAGATTCGAGACATGTTTACGCATTAAGTTATACGAATTTCGAACTTAAAAAAATTTCAACAAATAGCTTGGTCTATGCCCACTATATAGTCTAAGTCACGTTTCAAATCTGATGTGAGATTTCTAACATGCACGCACGAGTTGATGATTTTTTTACTTATCTAAACCAAAGCTTATTATAAAGTCGAAATATATCCTTCTTAGGATACTTGAATCAAATTTAGGCTATGAAAATATGTTAATTTTAATAGTGTTTTTTATAACTCAAATCAGTTGAAAATGAGAAGAATATTATTCGTTTTTCTACATAACATGTATATATCCAATGTGAAAATCTTAACACTATGCAACTAACCTTCTCGTAGGTATAATCCGAAAATATTATAGTTAACATTCAATTTTCATGTTTTGTATATAGCTGGTGATCGAGTTCACAGCCAAATGGTGCGGACCGTGTAAATCCCTTGAACCAAAGCTTGAAGAGTTGGCAGCTAAGTTCACTGATGTTGAGTTCGTGAAGATTGATGTCGATGTGTTAATGGTACTAATTAATCAACCCGTTTTTCTTCATCTTCCTTCTCAAAGTTTAAATAGAAAAGAATTCAACAAACTTTGGGTTTGCTTTGAGTAATAAAATAATGTTTGGTTGAGATACAGAGCGTGTGGATGGAGTACAACCTTAACGCTTTGCCTGCGATTGTATTCATGAAGAGAGGCAGAGAACTAGACAGGGTTGTGGGTGTGAAGGTTGATGAGATAGAGAGGAAGCTCCACAAGTACACACAATCTTTCTGATGAAAATATGAAGCTTCTAATTACGTACACGCCAAACAAAACTCCTTATCACCTTGTGCCAATAAACAGTATACTACTATATATAAATACTACTATATATAAATAATTGTTTGAACCAGGATTCAACAAAATAAAACGTGTATGTGATGTAAAGGAATTGGATGTTGGATTTGCTATGTATATGATCAGTGATTTGTGTTAGTTTGGCGTGTTGGATGTTGGATTTGGATTTGGATGATGCATGAACCATTATAATTTCTTTTATAATCGAGATATCCCAAACCGAGACAATAAAAAAGTCTCTGAAAAAACTGTGTATTCTTGCCCTGACCACTATGAATTGGTTAAGAATGAACCATTGTTTCTCCTTGGTCACTGCTGTCATAAATCGAGATTGTTCATTTTTAAAATCTTTCTTTTTAGTAAGACAAGCTCTTCACCAATAACACTTTAATTAGTACTAGAAAAATATTAGTAACACATGTCATAGTTCTTCCAACTTTAGCATTAGTAACACATTTTATCAAAAGTGGAAGAGTTGGTGAAGACTTGCGGAATGATTGAGGTTACACTTTAATAATTAAGCAAAAGTCTTTAATAATAAATCAATTCTTGATAGCGAATGTTCATATAAAAAAATGGCGAAACTTATAGCTTCGTTTACAAAAACAAACTTATGTACAACAAATGAAAGATTATACCAATCCACAATAATAATCTATCTTGAACACTCTTACCTAATGGAAGCAAGGACCAAACTCTCAATCTTGACTCTTGAGCCTTAATACTTCGACCACTACTACTACTATAATAATAATACATTCGAAATAAAGGGAAACCACACAGCTAGGCGTTTAAGAACTACTTGAAGGTACTAGAACGACATGCATTTTCCCGCTATTTGGCGGAAGTTGCAAACGAATTGGAAACAGCTTGCCGTTCAAAGGATTGCGTGTACACACCACAAAATCATCCATGCTAGTCTCTTCTTGAAGCGCCTGCGTCAACTGCTCAACGCTGTTTCCTTTGAAAGTCAAAGCGTATCCAACAGCTGATTCATCTTCCACATGTCCTTCCTCATCCGCGATGTGGTAATAAATGATCCTTCCTTCAGATTTCGGCGGCGACGCGGTCAACTAGTCAAACCAAAAAACCAAGAAATTATTAAGACATCAATCTTGAAAAATATAAGGCTAGAAGTTTCGTAAATTATTAAGACATCAATCTTAAAATGAATATTCTAATTAATAAAATAATTGAACGAATATCTTATTATTCGCTTTAGTCCAAAATATTTTTGGATATTCCAAGATTTTTTTTTTTCTTTTTTGGTAAAAATATATTCCAAGATTTGGATGTCGAAAAAAATTCCAAAGGCCAAACATAATGGATTGAAACAGCGTTAATGGATAAGGATAACCAACCTCTTCTTCGGATCTTTCTGAAGATGTTCTAGAAACTGGAGAATACGATGGCCTCCTATGAGGCGGAGGTGTTGACACAGGAGCTGGAGTAGGAGCAGCCGTTCCCACTAAAATCTCGACGACATCAACATCCCACAAGAAAGAGTCCGATACGTGAGCAGTGTCATGAGTGACAGAGTTACGCCACGGAGGAAGCCCACCGTTGGCTCGAAGCAAGTTGCCGTATCTCGTCTTGAGCGTCATCTTGGATCCTTCTCTTACCGGCTCCCACTCAACAGACGAGTCGAGTCGACTTGGTTTCGATAGGATCACTTTACGCCCAGTGGCACCGAGCAAGAACCGCTCGTTCGAAGCGGTGAGGTAATTACCGTAGCAACTCTTCAAACGGATCACTGCAAAGGAACCACGAACCGGCTCGACGATCCACCTAGCTCTCTTGTCGGAACCATTCCTGTCTTGAGTCACCGTCTCCTCGTCCTCGTCCGCCGCTAGATACTTATCATGGACGTTACGCATCCTTACGGCTTTAGCTTGATTGAAAAACTCCATTTGCTGATGACTATGTTATTACTACTTCCTTCTTGTCGAAGCTTATAAAAAGTTTTTTTTTTTTCACAGAACAAAATTAATGTGAAATGTGGTGTTTGGTGGTGTATTTATTATAGGAGACTAAGTCCAAAGCGGTGCGCCGTGACGTGGACCTTTTATAATCGTTTATTTTTTTATTTCATCCAAGTATTATTTGATAATATATAGCCATGTGATGAAACGAGTTAGTCGCCCTGGGCGTTCGGCGGGTTCGGATTATTCGGGTCAGTTTGTTCGGTTTAGAAAAAATTCGGTTTTTGAAAAATTCTGCCGAATTGAATCGAAATTGAATTCGGTTCGGGTCAATCGATACTCGGTTTGTTCGGGCCAGTTATTAGATTTTAAATCAGTTCTGAATTTAAACCGAATTTTTTCTAATTCGGTTAATTCTAACCGAATAAACAAAAAAAGTTAAGATAATGGAATAAATTTACAAAAAAAAGTTTACACCCCACCAAAATAACAAGGGACCTCATATCCCCGGCCCAAAACAAACTAAATCAATCTGAAAACAAGTCCAATAGTTATAAGTCCAAATGGACAGATCCATTAGGGTTTTCCAAAAAGAATAATGTGCAGCGGCGATCTATGACGGCGAGCTGAGCTGAGACGGCAAAGATGGACAGTTCTTGGGCATGCATTTTTTTCCCTACAATCACGAAAATCAACTACATCAACCAGTATAACTAAAATCATCAAACAGCAAAAAAACAACAATTTCGATCTCATAACAACGAAAATTGAAAAGTTTAATAAATGATGGAAGTATCTATTTAGCACTTACAACGACAAGAACACAAACACAACAAAGTAAAAAATCCAGAAGATTAATGGATAATCTCTGATTTGAAAGTTGAAACTCAAACCATAGAGTTCTCCAAATCGGATATGAAATTATCAATAAATAGGAAGAGGTTACAGAGCAAAGAATCAAACCTAGAATCAATCAATTAATTACCAAGGAGAAGAGCTTACCTTTAAGAAATAGAAGAGATGAATTGATATTTCTCTCTCGGAATCGCAGGAGGCAGAGGTGAAGCAGAAGAGAAAGAAAATTAGGGTTAATGGTATAGGGTTAGACTTATATATGTCTGTAGATTTTAATAAACTGATCGGTCCGATTACCGAACCGAACCAAACCGAAATTCGATTACCCAAAACAATTGCGCCGATCGGTTTAACTTACTCTCTTCGGTTTGTCCCGATAACCGAAAATTTCGGGTTGTCCGGTTCGGTTTCTTCGGTTTATACCGAACGCCCAGGGTGACGAGTTAGCCACTAGCCATGGAAAAGTCATGCTTAATTGACGTGTTTCACCAAATTTTGTTTTTCCACGTCAGCATCCATATATAGTCATAGATAAGATCTCTATAATAATTAATAATTCTATGTTCATCCTTTTACATTTCCCTTTGTAACTTGTAACCGAGAGAAAAGAAGAGTATCAATTAAGGTATCCTAAATATCCCTATCACTCTATCTTTATTTGTGCCACGTATATATATACATTTTCCTGCGATGAAGTAATTAAAAAGTAAAGGTCGTAAATAAGAGAAACGTACGATGTTTGTTATTAAAGTAGATAGAAATTTTTTGCTATATATCCAGAAGAATATAGGTGCATAAATGTTAAATGTATTGCCCGTAAGAAACAACAAGATATGAGAGTGACGAGTGTGGGACTCTTCTTGAGGCTTAACTCTTTAAGCCATGCAAATGCCCCCATGACAAGGATATCGTAACTAATACCAACTTTTCCCAGTGGTACGTTACTCTAATTACTTACGTATAGGGTCGTTGTCACGGGCTGGACAAGTTGCGTTTGAGCCTAATCCACTTTCAAACACAACATGCTTGAGACTGATCTCTTTTGGTCTTTATTTAAGAGTTTAAATCTGTTCTTAATTCTGGTCCGCTGACAGCAATTAAGAATTAACTAAGACAAACTTAAGGGAAAACGTTGACTGAACGGATGTTTTAGAATAATTTGCTAATTATGAATTAACTTCGTATGCAACTTTATAAACATAAGTAATATTTGCGATCCAAAATTTAGACGAACTTTCTTTTTCGAACATTACACGAACTAATTTATAACCGGAATGACGTTACTTGGTGTTATACATGACTGCTTAAATAGTTGCTAATGAAAACATAGCAAGTACTCTTAACTTTATACCAGTATTACTTATGATTTATGATTATTATTTTTTACTAGTTCTTAGTATTGTTTACTCACTAGAAGTTTTATACATATATACCGTTAGACCATGGGCAACGGAGTATACTCGGCCCGTCCCCCGTATTTATTGGATTTAAATTTAATTGTTAAAAGCCCAATTTCGAAAAAACGGTTCTTATTTGGGGACGTTTTTCGTCCGTCTTCTTCACCACGTGGTGTCGTCTGATTGGTTGTCTTCTTATCTAGGGTTAAAAAAAAAACTCATTTGCGAGACAAAACTTTCTCGAGTTCTTTCTTCTCTCTCGACGGCGACGACGAAGACGATACATCCTCGACGATTTGACGAAG
>NC_025689.1:31601350-31602236 GCF_000633955.1 Camelina sativa
CTGGTAAGGTTGGAGAATGTAGTTAATGAGATATGTAAGGAAAATAAGTTAAGAAAATTTACTGATTTGCTGGTTGTAGGTGTAATCATCATTTTCACATGTATTTTGTTCATGTTGGTGTAATGATTTACACGGGTACTTGTTGTTTTCTTATCATGTATGTTGTTTTGTTTTGGTCTCTCACGGGTATTACATGTATTTTGACTACGGACGTGTTGGTCTCTGTCACGGGTACTTGTTGTTGGTGTAATCATGTATGTTCTTTTGTTTTGGTCTCTCACGGGTTACAAACTGGAACTCCACTATATATATGATAACTCACACCAAACACGACCAAACCAACAACACAAGTCATTTCTTTATCTTCCTTTCTTCATAACCAAAGTAGCAACTCATTTCATCAAATAAGATCAAAGCAACAAAATACTCTCGCTCTCTTCCTTTAACTTCCATTCTCTTCTTCTCTCTTTAATACAAAGTCATTTCTTCATTTCTTTTCCTTTCTCTTGAAATGGGATCATCTTCAAACCATTATCATTACCATGGAGATGATGATCACTATCACTACCAAGCAGATGATAGTGATCATTTTGATGCTTATTTAGAAAATATTTATGATGTCTCCCAAAATATCCCCGAACCAAACCAGCCACAAGAAAGGATTTTTATCGAGCGAAACCGGGAAGAAGGCCACAATAATCTTTGGAATGATTATTTTAGTGACACTCCCACATATCCAGAATATTTATTCCGGTGACGGTTTCGCATGCATAAGCCACTGTTCATGCGAATTGTGCAACGTCTCTCTACCGAAATCGAATATTTCCGCCAAACCCAGGATGCAACCGGACGGCCTGGTCTTTCACCTATACAAAAATGTACTGCA
>NC_025689.1:31602289-31615463 GCF_000633955.1 Camelina sativa
ATAGGGAGTGGAGGGATACGACCTTGTAGCATCCCTTTTGGGGTTGATCAGTTTGACCAACGAACTGAGGAAGGGGTTAAAGGAGTGGCGAGTTTCTTCAACTGGTATTACATGACTTTTACTATAGTACTGCTCATTACACAGACCGTAGTTGTGTATATCCAGGACCAAGTCAGTTGGATTATCGGCTTTAGTATCCCTACCGGACTCATGGCTCTTGCGGTGGTTATGTTTTTTGCCGGAATGAAACGTTATATCTACGTTAAACCTGAAGGGAGTATATTCTCTGGGATTGCTCAAGTTGTCGTGGCAGCTCGTAAGAAGCGAAAGCTGAAAGTTCCGGTAGAAGATGACGGCACTGTGACCTATTACGACCCATCCATCAAATCTAGCGTGTTATCCAAGTTACACCGCAGTAACCAATTCAGGTACTTTAAAATATGTATATATATATTCTTTTCACTTATTAAATTCAAGAGCCGTCGTTGTTATTAAACATGCTCTACAGATAATTTTGAAACGACACTGATTACATGATTTGTTTTAAAATTAGGTTTCTTGACAAAGCGGCGGTGATAATAGAAGGCGACCTAACACCAGAGGGAGCTCCATCAGACAAGTGGCGGTTATGCAGCGTCCAAGAAGTGGAAGAAGTGAAATGTTTGATCCGAATCGTTCCTGTTTGGTCGGCCGGAATAATCTCACTTGCGGCCATGACAACACAAGGCACTTTCACTGTCTCTCAAGCTTTGAAAATGGATCGACACTTAGGTCCTAATTTCGAGATTCCGGCTGGTTCACTCTCTGTCATCTCTCTACTCACAATAGGCGTCTTTCTTCCCTTTTACGACCGTGTTTTTGTTCCCTTCATGAGGCGAATCACCGGCCATAAATCAGGAATCACACTCCTCCAACGTATAGGGACAGGGATCGTGTTCGCGATCTTCTCTATGATCGTTGCGGGCATTGTGGAGCGTATGAGACGCAGACGCTCCATTAGTGCTGGAGATCCAACAGNTGGGATAAACAAGCTCATGATCAACTAAAACAAGATTTGATTGAGCATATTTGGACAAACTTTGGACATCTTTCGGATAATGAAGTTTGATTTTAAAATTTCTATGAGTTGAATAAAATGTTTGTTTTTGTTTTGATGTTTTTATGTTATATTTTTAATGTTATTAATTTCTAAATTGTATGTTTTTGTATTTTCTTTCTTTAAATAATTAATCTTTAAACTTTCAAAATAATATTATTTTATTTGGGGGACCAAACCCAAATACACACCAATGCTCCTACTAAAAATAAGAAACCCTCAAAATATTANAATGGGGGACCAAAAAAAGTCCCACACCAATGTGGATGGTCTTATATGTCATCAATTCAACCAACGAAAAAAACGAAAGCAAAGCCATTTGGATACACACCGCATAAACAGTAACTAAAATAGCCTAATAGGCTAATACAAAAACTAAATTAGCCAAACATTAACTAACTAAATAAACCTTAATGTCATAATTGCGCTAATCACAACAATTTTAAAAGACGTTCAGTTTAAACGATGTAGATTAGTTAGTTTATAGTAGATGGTTATCTAGGGATTTTGACGTATTATGTGAATTTTTTTCTTGGTTAAATTAGTTTGTACATGAAAGCTCAAAACTCAGAGCATCATCAACATGAAACTCTCGGCCATTACTCTCCGAAATAGACTCTCTTCTCTACAACGAATGAGACCTCCCAAGTTTGAAGATGGCCTCCGATTATGGTTTGGTTCCAAAAGCTAGTTCAGAGCGACAATTTAATTTTTTTTTTTCTGAAAATTGTTTTAACTAGAGGTTCCAACCCATTTGAAACTTCTAGAAGATGCATATAATGTAAACATGGATTTTTTTATTGAATAAATTTTACATACATCCAAAAAAGAAAATTATTACTCCCAAAATTAATTAGAACAAGATTTTGTTCTATATCAAGTGATTCAACTCTGTGTTTGCTGAATCCTTTTTTTTTTTTACAAATGTCCCACACGCATTCAAACTAAATCCAACCCCAAACAAACAAACAAAATCATAAAATTTCTCTCGTAAACCCTAGCCGCTAGAGAGAAAAAGAGAGAGAGAGGAAAGTCGCCGGCTTCGTTCCGCCTCTCCGGTTGCCCTTCCGGCACCGGAGAGAGCTCCGTTCTTAGTTATTTTGTAGTTTCTTTGTTGTCTTCTCCCGCTCCTTGTCTTCCTTTCGCCGGCGGTTGGGTGCCTACGATGGTGGTGGTTCCGGAGATATCTCGCCGAGTGAAGCGAAGATTCCGTGGTGGTGGTTACTGGTGAAGGCTTTGGTGCGATGTTGGAGGACAGCGTCGAATCTATGGCTAGATCTGGCGAATCTGGGTTGGCGTCTTCGCTGGCTGGTTCCGGCGGTTTGTTGGCTTCGGTGAGCAATGAGAGATGAAGCTTCTCTTCGACGAGCTTCTGCGGTCGGGTTTGGGTTCTTATTCAGATCCGACCTCTCATTCCAGCCACGGCGGTGTCTTGCAGCAAGGAGCGGTTTGTTTTAGTTCAGTCCGGCCAAGGAGTGTACCTTGTAAAACGACGGAAGTGATGTAGCTTCTCGTTCTTGCACTGTGAGGTGATGATATGCTATTCTGTGTTCTCAAATTTTAATCTTTAGAAGATTAGTATTCTGGTTGTTATTTGGTTAGTTCGGAGAAGCAGCTATTTCGTCGGTTTTGCCTCACGAGTTTTGGTCGGGTCAGTCGGATGTATTGTCCGTTTTTAGGTTTAGGACCGGAACAGTGAAAGCCGGAGAGACCAAGCTCTTCTGATGATGCGCCTTTGGGTGTTGAAGCTATTGGGACAAGTTCTACATGTCGATCCAGAGGTTCTCATAGCTGGGATTTGATCGTTTTCAGTAGTAGTTTTTTGGTTTTCTCTGTGTTAGTATTTGTTTTCGTGTCATTAGATTAATTTAGGTGGTTTAAGAGATGATTTCACACCGAGTCGTGGTGTGTTATCTATCTCACTGTGGTTAAAAAATGCAATGGTTCTCGATTAGGTAGCATTGGATCCGCCTAGTATTCCAGGGTTGTACTTGATCAACCTTGATCAACCATTTGCATTTGTTTTAGTCCAAGGGTTGTATTTGATCAACCTTGATCAACCATTTGCATTTGTTTTGGTCCAAGTCTCAAGAGGTGAATGTAATGTGCCTTTGATTTGGTTGTAATACTTTGGTTAATGGAAAGTTGATGTTGAGCTAACAAAAACAAAACAAAAAAACTAAATCCAACCAAGCATCAGAAATATAAAAATTAATCTTTGTTGCAAACAGGTTAACAAAGTTGTGAGACTAGTTACAGAGTCATGAATCAACCGGTCCCATGAACCTCGACCACATCAACATCCCAAACCACCGAACTCTGCGTAACACTCGAGTGCGGTGAATCATGAGTAACCGTATTTCTCCAAGGTGGCATTCCTCCATTGGCTCTTAGATAATTCCCACCGTTTCTACTCCTTAGCCTCACCTTTAAACCTTCTTTAACCGGCTCCCACTCCCCCGCTGGCTCGTCCGCTCGTATCCTCCTCGACTGCACCACTTTATGCCCCGTCGCTCCCAACATCAACCTCTCATTCGACGCCGTCAAGTATCCACCATGACAGCTCTTTAACCGGATCGCCTTTTCGGATCCCGGTACCAACTCAACTCTCCATCGAGCCTCCTTAGACGACCCGTTTTTTCCCATCACCACTCTCTCTTCATCGTCATCAGCCATCAAATATTTCTCATGTGCACT
Organism: Camelina sativa; assembly: GCF_000633955.1. Classification (NCBI taxonomy): domain Eukaryota; kingdom Viridiplantae; phylum Streptophyta; class Magnoliopsida; order Brassicales; family Brassicaceae; genus Camelina; species Camelina sativa. The sequence goes on from NC_025689.1 coordinate 31,606,083, forward strand.
GCTTCGTAATCGCACCGACTTCGCACCCCTAAATATTTCCATCGCTGTTACATTTTCTACGACTAACTTCTTCGAAGGTTTCCTCTGTACCTACAATATTTTTAATTACGTGTACGTAATCAAATTACATTATATGAATTATTCTGTACCAAAACCTCAAGTTACACCAAAATCAATATTATTAATGCTTTATATTATATGAATTAATATGTGTGTTAATATGTGTGAATATAGAATTGACGCGTACGTACCTCGGTTGGTTTTGGGGACGATGTACCCGACATTGACGGAGTAAACATAAGTTTCGAAGAAGTAACCGACCCAGGATCCGACCCGATAGATTCAGAAGATCCATAAGTCGGTAATTTCTGAACCGGTGGTGACCCGTGATTTAACCCGTCATCAGAGACCGACGAGTAGTTAAAACTCGAAACCGGGGACATGAAACGATCGGCAAACGAAACATTCTCAGGATTCACAACGAGCTCAACGGACCACAAGATCCATTTCTTGGTCGCCGGTACGTGCGGCTCACTATCGCACGTCACGGAGTTTTTCCACGGCGGAGCTCCTCCGTTCCCTCGCAGATATTTTTCGTTCCACGACATGAGTTTAACCGTTGACTCGTCTCGTATCGGCTCCCAGTCGCTCTCGTACTCCGCCTGACGAAACGGCGGCGTTTGGATGACTCTCGCGCCGGTCATCCCAAGAAGAAACGACGACTCGCTCGCCGTTAAATACTTGCCGTAGCAGCTCTTGAGACGTATGAATTTGGGTTTACGTGGCACCATCTCCACCGTCCATATAGATTGCCGTGACGTTCCGTCGGAGCTTTGACGGATGGTTTTTTCGTCGTCGACGGCGTAGATGTATTTCTCGTGACAGCTCCGTAATCTAACGGCCGTACCTTTGGCGAACAGCTCCATTTTTTTTTTTTTTTNCCTCCATTGGCTCTTAGATAATTCCCACCGTTTCTACTCCTTAGCCTCACCTTTAAACCTTCTTTAACCGGCTCCCACTCCCCCGCTGGCTCGTCCGCTCGTATCCTCCTCGACTGCACCACTTTATGCCCCGTCGCTCCCAACATCAACCTCTCATTCGACGCCGTCAAGTATCCACCATGACAGCTCTTTAACCGGATCGCCTTTTCGGATCCCGGTACCAACTCAACTCTCCATCGAGCCTCCTTAGACGACCCGTTTTTTCCCATCACCACTCTCTCTTCATCGTCATCAGCCATCAAATATTTCTCATGTGCACTGCTTCGTAATCGCACCGACTTCGCACCCCTAAATATTTCCATCGCTGTTACATTTTCTACGACTAACTTCTTCGAAGGTTTCCTCTGTACCTACAATATTTTTAATTACGTGTACGTAATCAAATTACATTATATGAATTATTCTGTACCAAAACCTCAAGTTACACCAAAATCAATATTATTAATGCTTTATATTATATGAATTAATATGTGTGTTAATATGTGTGAATATAGAATTGACGCGTACGTACCTCGGTTGGTTTTGGGGACGATGTACCCGACATTGACGGAGTAAACATAAGTTTCGAAGAAGTAACCGACCCAGGATCCGACCCGATAGATTCAGAAGATCCATAAGTCGGTAATTTCTGAACCGGTGGTGACCCGTGATTTAACCCGTCATCAGAGACCGACGAGTAGTTAAAACTCGAAACCGGGGACATGAAACGATCGGCAAACGAAACATTCTCAGGATTCACAACGAGCTCAACGGACCACAAGATCCATTTCTTGGTCGCCGGTACGTGCGGCTCACTATCGCACGTCACGGAGTTTTTCCACGGCGGAGCTCCTCCGTTCCCTCGCAGATATTTTTCGTTCCACGACATGAGTTTAACCGTTGACTCGTCTCGTATCGGCTCCCAGTCGCTCTCGTACTCCGCCTGACGAAACGGCGGCGTTTGGATGACTCTCGCGCCGGTCATCCCAAGAAGAAACGACGACTCGCTCGCCGTTAAATACTTGCCGTAGCAGCTCTTGAGACGTATGAATTTGGGTTTACGTGGCACCATCTCCACCGTCCATATAGATTGCCGTGACGTTCCGTCGGAGCTTTGACGGATGGTTTTTTCGTCGTCGACGGCGTAGATGTATTTCTCGTGACAGCTCCGTAATCTAACGGCCGTACCTTTGGCGAACAGCTCCATTTTTTTTTTTTTTTTTACTTCTTCGTTGAGGACACGCCGAGATTTTTTTAATGGTCGTATGAGAGACTATGAATGAGTTAACACGCCCTATTTTACATATATATACTTGTTTGCCAAGAACTTACCAATTCATAAAATTAAATTTTCCGCGTAGATTTGTTTGGAGATTTTGTGTTTTCTTAGTTATGTCATTTTCATTACATTATTATTCTAATAAAGGATTATTTTCTTCAATTTAATTTCCAGGCTGTGTATCAATAGTCTCCATGACTCGGTCCAGATGTTACATAGCCAATGTGTACTTTATTACTTTTTATTTTGATAATACTAGTTGTAATTTATGATATTTATATACACAAAAAGTCAACTTTTTTTTTTAAGTAGTGTTTGATTGTTATGTAAGAAAAAAAGAAATATGTGATAGCCTATAATAAGTTTTCAATAATATAATTTCTCCAAATGGTAAAATACATAATGACAAAATCTTTGACCAAAAGGTAAATTTGTGGAATTAATTTATTTTTATTTAGTTTTAAAAAATAGTATACAATCTAGAAAATATAATAAAAAAAGATATAGTAATATTTGCTTAAAATGATAGAAGATCTCTTATTATCATTCAAAATTTGATATATTTACTTACTAAAAAGTTTTCACTTTGCTTTGGGAGGAAGAATATAGATAATATTTATGTCTACAAATAGCCATATTATTGGTCTTAAGATTACTATAGAATAGATTAACTTAAACACACTTAATAATATGGCTATAGGGTATTCGTTTAGGATTTAGAAAGAATTTTAATGACTTTGTGTTTTTAAAAATCTTGCTCATTTTTAAAATCATAGAAAATTTAGAAAGTAAAAATGAAGGATTCTTTAAGAGATTGTTTAGGAATTTATTTTAAATCTTGCTGATTTGTGTTTCCTAATCTTGTAAAATCTTTCAAAATCTTTCTATTTGATGAAAGAGTTTTCATAACTTTTGTTATGAAAAAAATGATATAAAATCTTAAACTAATAACACAAAATTTGAATTTATTAACAATCCAAGATTCTTTTGTTTTAATTGAATAACATAAAACTTTTAATGACTTTATAAAACTCTTAATCCAATAATACTAGATTTATTAAGATTTTAGATAACGTTTTACAAATCCACAACCAATAACACCAAATTTTTAAAGAGTTTTAAAAAATCTTGATTGAATAACAACATATTTTACATAACTTTTAAAGTCATTAAAATTCTTTCTAAATTCTAAACCAATAACCCCTTAACTTCATATTTAATAGTCCTTAATTATTTTAACCTTTTATTTATTTCTCAATTTTCTTAAGTTAGGACTATTAAATATGAAAATAAGAAGACAAAAAATATAGAAAATACAGTGACGTTTCCAATTATTGTGTGACATGGATTGATATTTGCTTGTGTGGTGGACTCAATAGAGGCCCAAACCAATAGTTCGACATTTTTAAACGATACAGGCCCAATAGTATAATTTGAAGTTTCAAAAGTCTAATGATTGAATTGGAGAAACTTAATCACACAGACATTATTAAAGAGTGAGACCCCAAAAAAGGTCATTCGGTCGCATCGCATCGCATTAATTGCTCCTTTATTTGAATTATGTGACTTGAGGAAAGGCTCCAAATCAACGGCTGTATCATTACTTCTTTAGATTTTTGTTTGCAATCTTTTATGTTTGCAGGACAAAAACTCATATGTGAACAAAATGAGGGAGCTACCATTTTTATTTCATTAATGTATACGACCAACGAGAAGGACCCGCCGGATCAAGCCAACGGATGTGTATAGAGTATAGACTAATAAATATGTTCGGGTTCGTTATCTCATGCAGCATCAAAGAATAGTTTTTAAACCAATTCTTGCAACCTAGAACAGTATTTCTACGCAATTCTGACAGTAAAATCGTGATTTTACATTTTTTAACAATGTCATTCCGCAGTTTAAACTCACTAAAGCGATCAATAGAATAAAAAATATAATTTTGTTTTAACACTAGTCGAAAACTATTGACTTTCCTAGACAGCTAGTCTATTGCGCATACAATTTCGTGGCATAGTTACATATTACTCGACCCAAATAGATTAATTTGGATGTTTTACTCGAGCATAAACCTCACATATCTTGAAGCATCTGATCTAAGTTGCTACATTAATTTGTTCGCACCGTTCTTTGCTAACTGTCCATTAACAGATTTCGGAATCGAAATCCATAGGCACAAGTATAATTCTCTTTCTTTCTTCTTTTAAGTATAAATTTTGGATTCTATATATTTTTACATTTATGTTTCTGTCTGTTTCCAGCAAATTTCCAGTAAAGGATTTGTTCCAACAGTTGGGCTATAACTGTACCAACCTCTCCCGCTTTTCTTACTCGGATTTCAGACACAGGGGTAGAAAATGAATGTGCTAGACTGGAGACATGGAAGACTTTCTTAAGCAAGTGCGCAAATATACAGAGTCTTAGTTTAATTGGTGTGTGAATTCAGAATTATGCTCTTGAAGAAATTATCAAGGTAATAATGTTTTTTTTACTTGAGTGTCTTTTTAATATGTTCTGAATATATATATATCAACTAGATATTCACCGCGGTACACTGCGGAGCTATAGTTTTGTTGAGGGATACATAAATTAATTTAATTATTTAATTTTCTATATATTTAACTAATTAGTTTTATATTTTGTAAATTTTATAATTTTAAAAGTCTAATATAATATATAATTCCTATTGTGTATATCTATTGTTTGACCGCGGGTTAATAATTTAAAATAGCATTATAGTTCATAATATTTATTTTAGTAAACTATTAGTCTATTTTTGTTTCTTTGTATTTGTATTTACAATGTAGTTAAAATATATTTTTAATACTATTATTTTTAATACTATTATTTTTAATACTATTATTTTTAATAATTAGATGAGTATACCAATTAAAAAGACTCATATGAGTATACCAATTATTTTTAATATATTTCATATATTTATTTTTGTTTGCAATCTTTAATGTTTGCAGGACAAAAACTCATATGTGAACAAATGTGTTACAAAACTTATTTCATTAATGTATACGACCAACGAGAAGGACCCCCGGATCAAGCCAATGGATGTGTATATATACTAGTAATAAATATGTTGGGGTTCGTTATCTCATGCAGCATGAACTGCATATATAGGACTTACAAAAGAAAACTCATGTGTTCTCTCGTTGGTCCTATCACTGGGCAAACTATTGACTTACCTAGACAGCTATAGACTATTCCGCATACAATTTCATGACATAGTTACATATTACTCGACCCAAATAGATTCTTTCTAACTTAAAAAGCTTTTTTGTATATCTATTCTTAGAATTAAAACCATGAATAAAACTTATTTTCTCCCAATGCAAAAAAGCAACATATGAAAGCAAAATAATACAGTAAGATTTTGACGAAACAAAACACCCTTAAAAATGATTATATATATATATATATGTATGTACATTTTCTGGGATATTTATAGAAATAGGCATTTTACGAGTTAAAACTTTGAAATGAAGTACTATTGTCCGTACTTGCGATATTAAGCATTTTTTAGAGAAGGAATTGACGTTTTTGCACTCTGTCTCCTCTCCTCTCGCTCTCTTCTATTCTCTTCCGTTCAACAAGCTAAGCTCTCTCCTTTTCCGATCAAAACCAGAGTTTCTTCTTTCGACCACAACCATGGCGTCTCACCACCATGCTCCATCAACACCATCTCCAACACAAGCTCTTTGGCCTCCAAAATACAAAACTGCTTTGTCACCAACAACATCTCAGATCCAAGAAATTCAATAGATTCAATTTAGTTTATTTTGGAGGAAGGAATCTAAACCCTAAGGGGATACAATCTAGTGAACCCAAGGGATCCAATCACAAAGATTTATGAAATTAAAATTTCCCAACCGATTTCATTATCATCACCACCATCATCAGATCTCATCATTAACTAAAACCTTCTTTCTCTTCCTCCGAAGAAACCATCGCCTCCTTCCACCGCCATCATCATCTCAGATCCCATTAATTCAATAGATTTAATTTAATATCGTTTTGAGTGAAGAAATCTAAACCCTAACAGGATATTATCTTGTGAACCCAATGGATTTAATCACAAAACAATTATCAAATCAAAAGTTCCGATCATCTTTAAAATTATTTCATTACCCAGATTTCATCAATCATCAATTCATCACCATCTCGTTCGCCAGATCTCATCATTATCACCAAATCTGATTAATTTATCGTGAATGTAATCATAAACAAGTTTATGATGATAACTGCCGAGGTTCATTGATCGACAAAATCGCAGATCAAAAAAAAAAATCTTTTCATTTTCTGAAGAGGGTAAAAATGTCTTTTTATCCAATTATAAATGCTCATTTCTGTAATCACGGACAGATGTTCCTAATTCAATAAGATTCTTAAAAAAATGCCTTATTCTGTAATTAATCCCACATTTTCTAGCTATGGTCGGTAGAGTTTTTTTTAAGGCTCTTCTGCCTTTTCACCAACCATTTCTGCATTAAACTGTTATAAAGTGTTGAGTTCCTTAGATTTTTTCAGCAAATAATTCAAAGACTTGTATAAGCACCCAATTTTATTATTGGCAAAAGAAAACATCCACTTTAATCTCAACTATTTTTTTCCATTTGTCTACAATGTTTGTTGTCGCTTTTGACTTTTCTATTAAGCTTATATTCCCATTTGTTCTTTAGTCTCGTTTATATACTTTTTTCAATTATTTCATTTGCCTTAACTTCAAGAAAAGAAAAAAAGGACTCTTCAATTATTTCATATACTCTCCCATTTATATACTTTTAACATTTTTCTTTTAAATCAGAAAAAAAGAATAAAATTTTGAATTTCGACTTTCACTGCCTAGTGCCTAGGGAGAGTCGAAAACCAAAAAATTAAACAAAAATTTATTAAGATACTTGTATTTATTTTATAAAAAATAAAACAAAACTGAAACTATTCAGTTCCAAGTCCCTAAACCTTCACGTGCCTCTTCTTCATCTTCCTCTTCCTCATAAACACTGTCCACTTCAAAAAAAAGTTCAGTCAACAGATTTAGAATCAGATCTCTTTCTTTCTCTTTTACATGTCTCAACCACCGTCTTCTTCTTCTTCACGACGGTGCTTCTCTTTACTCATCTTCGTTCTCACCATTGTTAACCCTTCCTCTGCATCTACTTCATCATGTACTTCTTCAATTCATTGCCCACCGTTTAACTCCTCACCACCGTACCCGTTCTCAACTTCACCAGGATGTGGCCACCCTAACTTCCAGATCCAATGCTCTTCTCCACGCGCCACCATCACAATCAAAAACCTCACTTTCTCTATCCTCCATTACTCATCTCTCTCTTCTTCTCTAACCCTCTCTCCCATTACAAACTCTAACCGGACCTCAAACTGCTCTTCTCTCCGGTTCTCCTCCTCACCAAACCGGTTCATCGACCTAACCGGTTCACCTTTCAGAGTCTCTGACTCTTCTTGCTCTCGTCTCTCACTTCTCCGTCCTTGCTCTCCTTTGACTCTCCCTAACTGTTCTCGTTGTCCTTGGGACTGTAAACTCTTGAAGAATCCGGGTCGGATCCTCCACGGTTGCGAATCGACCCACGGGTCGTTATCTGAACAAGGCTGCCAAGGAGATCTTCTTGGCTTTCTCCAAGACTTCTTCACTAGATTCGGTTTTGAAGCTGAATGGGACGAGTCTCAAGATCCATACTTTGCTAAATGCAGAGGCTGTCAAATCAAGAACGGTGTTTGCGGGTTTAATTCGACCCACCCGAATCAAGAATTCCTCTGTTTTCCCAAAAACAAATCAAGATCCGAATTAGTAACTAAAAGAGTCAATCACATCGCTGTCTTGTCTCTTATCTTCGCTCTGACTTGTCTCCTACTTGCTTTCTCCGTCGCCGTAGCAATCTTCCGATCAAGAAGAGCGAGTTTTTTGTCCTCAGTCAACGAAGAAGACCCGGCTGCTCTGTTCCTCCGCCGTCACCGCTCCGCCGCTCTTCTCCCACCTGTCTTCACCTTCGAAGAGCTCGAAACCGCCACCAACAAATTCGACCCCAAGCGCAAAATCGGCGACGGTGGTTTCGGTTCTGTTTACTTAGGCCAACTCAGCGACGGACAGCTCCTCGCCGTTAAGTTCCTCCACCATCACCATGGCGCAACCGCCGCAGCCACCGAGCATTGCAAAGCGTTCTCGATGAAGTCATTCTGTAATGAGATCTTAATCCTCTCTTCGATCAACCACCCTAACCTCGTTAAGCTCCATGGCTATTGCTCTGACCCGAGAGGGCTTCTTCTTGTTCACGATTACGTCACTAACGGCACACTCGCTGACCATCTCCACGGCCGGAGATCGAAGATGACGTGGCGTGTAAGGTTAGATATTGCTTTACAGACAGCTTTAGCTATGGAGTATCTTCACTTCGCCATTGTTCCATCGGTTGTTCATAGAGACATAACTTCTTCTAATATCTTCGTTGAGAAGGATATGAAGATTAAAGTTGGAGACTTTGGTCTCTCTAGGCTCTTGGTGTTCTCGGAGACGACGGTGAACTCAGCTTCTTCGTCTGATTATGTATCTACCGGACCACAGGGTACGCCCGGTTATTTAGACCCGGATTACCACCGGTCTTTTCGGTTAACGGAGAAGAGTGACGTGTACAGCTACGGTGTCGTTTTGATGGAGTTGATCACGGGGATGAAAGCGGTTGACCAACGTCGTGAGAAGAGAGATATGGCTTTGGCGGATCTTGTTGTATCCAAGATCCAGATGGGTCTTTTGGATCAGGTGATCGACCCGTTGCTTGCCTTAGACGGAGATGATGTGGCGGCGGTGACTGACGGGTTTGGTGTTGCGGCGGTTGCTGAGTTGGCGTTTCGGTGCGTTGTGGCTGATAAGGATGATCGTCCGGACGCTAAGGAGATTGTTGAGGAGCTGAGGAGGATTAGGAGCCATACACGTGTGACGGAAGATGATGACGTGGGGGAAGATTGACTGTTGGATTAGATTACGATGACGTAATGTGAATGTGATGTAAGTAAAAAAAAGTGTTGACTGGTCTCATGTGTGTACGTGTTGAATTTTGTCGGGAGTTGCAAACCTTCTATCCCGACTAGAAGGAGCTT
>NC_025689.1:31617271-31625064 GCF_000633955.1 Camelina sativa
AAAAAAAGTGTTGACTGGTCTCATGTGTGTACGTGTTGAATTTTGTCGGGAGTTGCAAACCTTCTATCCCGACTAGAAGGAGCTTTCACATGTGTGTGTGTGTGTGACGTAAACCTAGTACACACAATCACTACTCGAAGTTTGTATTTTATGTTTATAGATTTTGTATGTGTGAGAATATAGACTAGAGATCTGAAAAAATGATTTTTGTTGTTTCCCGTAACTGTAAGGTATCAATATTGGAATACGAAAATGTGAGATATCAAATCCTTTTTTCGATCTAGAAATACATTAGGATTCGTAACCTGAAAGTATATTACGATTTGCATCACAATTCATTGAGATCAACACATGTAAAGATTTGACGGATGCATACTAACATAATCTTAGCTGTTATAGAATCGCTCTTTAGAATAATCCAATATAGTTAAGAAGAAATAAGTTGCTATTTATACATGTTTGATCTCAGTGAACTGTGATGCCAATTGAATTCTGTTAGATCCTGTTAACTTCAGGCCGAGTTGCTTTTTTTTCTAAATAAAATATTAAATTATATTCAAATGAAAAATAACATTTTACATCAGCGTTTTTGAACGAGGAGCTGAAAATAGTGTACAGAGTTGTGTAGAAAAAACAAACCAAGACTCTTAGACCTTCTCCAACGGTGGGTTGTAAGTGGGGATATAACTCAAAAGGAGGAAACAAATAAATCAGAAATAAGAAAAAAATTAAGAGGCTCTCTTATATAATATACTGGATTTGATAATAAAAGAGTGTATGTGTCACTTATTTGTTGGCCAAACCAAACCTAGTACAAATCAAAATCTGTTATCAAGGTGGGATAATACTTTGCTTTATCGCTGCAATGTCCATCTTCTTGATATTTTAGCGTGTGATATGATGATTCTAACATGACATCTGCCATTTTGCATAACCAGCCACAAGTTAATGTCGTGACAATCGTCAATGGCTTGAAAAGATTGTACACTGAAAAGCAAAAACCTTTGGAAGTCACATAGCATTTCAATGATTTTGCATCCCCTGTACTGGTGAGTGAACTTTATGCTATCTTTACCATTTTAGAAGCAGTTGTGTTGTGGGGTTTTATTCGTTCCGTTACAGAAATTATATCCAATGTCACCGTGTAGTTTGATTCTCAGTTTGTTCTCTTAATACTTTTTTTTGTTGGTTTGCAGACTAATAGCGATTTTGATGCCAAACCAATGGTAATGCTTTTGGGTCAATATTCCACAGGAAAAACAACATTTATAAAACACTTGCTCGGATGTGACTACCCCGGTAACTTGCTATGTTCCCTTAAACTCATACTAAAGCAATGAATCTTCAATCATATATCTGATTTTCACCACTGTCATCTTATTACCAGGAGCTCACATTGGTCCAGAGCCAACAATAGATCGGTTTGTGGTTGCAATTGTATGACAGTGTGTCTTGATTTGATCGTAGTTGAATGATTACTAGTTAGTTACTTGATGTATTCATTTAAGTTAACTCTTATGATTTGATTTTCTTATAGAGTGGACCAGATGAACGAACCATACCTGGAAATACCATGGCTGTTCAAGCTGACATGCCACTTAATGGGCTAACAAGTTTTGGAGGTGCTTTGCTCTCAAAGTTTGAGTGTTCACAAATGCCGCATCCTGTGAGTAATTAAGCATTATTCCATTGTCTCTTTTTGATGATTCTCTCTGTTGGTTTATGTGAGCCTTGTCTTCCTGTTTGTGTTGTAGGTGTTGGACCAAATTACTCTTGTAGACACTCCTGGAGTTCTTTCAGGAGAGAAACAAAGGATGCAAAGGAGCTATGACATCAATGGTGTCATCTCATGGTTTGCATCTAAATGTGATATGATTCTCCTTCTCTTTGATCCCCACAAGCTTGACATCAGTGATGAATTCAAACGGGTGATAACATCTCTGCGTGGTAACGAAGACAAGATCCGTGTTGTCTTGAACAAAGCTGACCAAGTTGATACTCAACAAGTAATATATTCATTTTATCCCCCATTCATAAGCTTCATTTTTCTTGTTTTTGAGCTGATCTAAATCTCTGTTTTTTAGCTAATGAGAGTGTATGGAGCATTGATGTGGTCGCTTGGTAAAGTCTTAGGTTTGCCATAGGTTGCAGCAAGGGTGTTCCACGCTTCAAGCGTGGTGTTGGAGGTGGCGATGAGTGGCTGAAGAGGTGTATCAATCGTTCCCATAAGAGCACTGTAGAGGAGGCTGTCCTGTCGTTGCCAGGTGATGAACGATGGGTGTGGGACGTCAGCATCCTCAACCCGAGTCGTTGGCGATGGTGGAGGGGTGTTGTCAATGAATTTGACGAGATCATAGCCCTTGAGAAAGGACTTAATCTGGATACTCCACGTCAGATAGTTGGTAGAACACAGCTTTGTGATGTTGATCATGTTGACGGCGGTGATGGGTGATTGGGGATCAGCAGGGTTGATCAGAGTTGTGCTAGCGGAGGCAGGAGGAATAGCCATGGAGGATAAGTAAAAAAAAAAAAAAAAAAAAATTTGAGGATCAGTTGTTTTAACAAGATCGCTCTGATACCATATAGAGATTGATGAGAATATGTTTTGTGTTGTATTCATCAATAAGAGATACAGGCCTATTTATATACATAGGACTAGAGAGATAAGAAGAGATCTAAGCTAATGATATACACATAATATACGCTAAGTATATGCGATAGTTACAGAATAATATCCTAACAAGTATAATACAGTCTTATCTCTTATAGAATACACCAGAGGTCGTACGTGTCTATATTGGGTATGCCTTTGAATACGACATGAACTGTGATTTTGATTTCATGAGTTGCTAAAACGAATTTAAGCCATTAGTTTCATTTGGTAACACAATAAAATGCAATATTTTTCCATTTTTATAAAATCTTAAATGTTTAAACATTTATACTACTTCTATTTTATTTAAAAAATTTTAATTTCAAAAAACTATATTTTTAAAATTAAGAGACTCAAAATTATATCCTACCATTGGAGGGGATAATTTTAATTAGGAGTTTAAGTGTTCTTATTTTTTAAACAGTACAAATAATATATTCATTAAAAATTAAAACAGTACATAAGAATCTCAAAATTAAAATTCACTGTTGGCCTTGCTCTTAGGTCCTAATAGCAAACCAGGCTTGAAGTCCATCAACATAGTGTCTATCACTAAGGGACCCAAGAACTAGTAACTGTGTGCAAAGTTGCTTGTCTATCCAGCCGATGAGCTGAGATTCTGAGCAGTGGTGGTCACCATGGCGCCAAGCATTCCTTTCACGTCAGTCGGAGTGCAGAGTAAACTGAAAAGTGTTCCTTATCAAGTAACCGTGAAGACGATCCGGGTGATTGCAGAGATATAATCCACTAGTTTTATAAAAATGTTAGGAGAAGATACCACGTAGAAGCACTTACAAAAATAAACGTTTATATACAAATTTTCGTTTTTGCCAAATTATGAATAACTTCAAAAGCAAAGGAGGGTGATGGGTTTATATTATCATTGCTTTTGTTCCCATTGTGTGGTATTTATAAAAAAGGAGAAACTTTGTTTTATTTATTATATGTATAAATGTAATTGTGGTGTCCTTTCCTTTTAAAGCCCAAACAAGGTGGAGGATGTTCTCACGTCACAAGTGCACATGTCATGACCTTTATCGTTAGTACTTAGTAGTATTATCAAACTCCATTGGAATCAGTGACTTTTTGATAACAGAACAACACCAAAATCAGAATTTTTGGTTTCTGCTCGAAACGGTAACGGTGTCGATCTGGGAAAGGAAGCTATGGGCCTAAACAAGTTAACAAAGCCCAATCGAGTTAACCAAAGCCAGTCCAAAAGTTTAATATCTCCTGCAACGGTAATGTCACAAGAAGACAAGAAACGAAGCAAAGCAAAACTCGTTAAGGACAGTACGGAGACAGTCAAACTGTCAAACCGTTTTGCAGCCCTTGATCCGTCCTGCTCAAGAAGATCATGACAGCAGGCGGAAGACTCTAGAATCATCGAGAAAGCATCTAGGGTTTATGTTTCTAAGATATAAATAAGCTTGTAAACCCTCTCTTGTAATCTAAGCAGAAATGAGAAATTGAAAGCTTCAACCTAAAAACAACTTTTACTTTCATGGTATCAGAGCTCATGGCTTTAGCATCCATGGCCTTTTATTCAGTTCCGTCTTTAAACATTTCCAACTGTGTTACGGTTACGCTTACGCAAAAGAACTACATCCTGTGGAAAAGTCAGTTCGAGTCATTCTTGGCGGGTCAAGGCTTGCTGGGATTTGTTACTGGTTCTATCTCTGCTCCAAGCACCACGGCGGTTGCAACAAGTCTTGATGGCACCAGAACAGAGGCAACAAATCCAGAGTACTCGACTTGGCACCGTACAGATCAGGTTGTCAAGTCTTGGCTTTTGGGATCTTTCTCGGAGGACATACTGAGTGTGGTGACTAGCTGTTCTACTTCACACCAGGTATGGATGTGTCTAGCTAATCATTTTAACAGAGTATCCTCATCTAGGCTGTTTGAGCTTCAAAGGCGTTTACATGACTCTAGATAAGAAGGATAGAACTATGGAATCTTACCTTAGGGATCTTAAGGGAATCTGTGACCAGCTAGCTTCAGTTGATAGTCCTGTGACTGAGAAAATGAAAATCTTTGCTGCAATGAATGGTCTAGGAAGAGAATATGAGCCAATCAAAACCACTATTGAAACTCTTGTTGATAGCTCTCCAAATCTTACCTTAGATGATGTAATCCCAAAGTTAACTGGTTATGATGATCGACTTGTGGGATATCTGTCTGAGACTGCTGTGTTGGTTACGCCTCATGTTGCCTTTCATGTCTCTCAACCAACAAGCGAGTACTATCACCAGAACAACTCCAGGGGGAGAGGCAATGGCAACCGATACGGTCGGGGAAGAGGCTCCTTCTCGACAAGAGGACGCGGCTTTCATCAACAGATCTTCTCTGATGGTTCTCAGACGACTCGTAGCTCAGTGGTGTGTCAGATATGTGGTAAAACAGGACATCATGCACTCAAATGTTGGCACAGATTCGACAATGGATATCAGTATGAGGATGTTCCACGCGCTCTAGCTGCAATGAGGATCACAAAGGTAACAGATCAACAAGGTGCAGATTGGCTTCCGGACTCAGGCTCCTCTGCCCATGTTACCAACACAGTTCAAAACCTGCAATAGGCACAACCATATCACGGTAATGATTCAGTAATGGTAGGTGATGGTTTATTTCTTCCAATAACTCACACAGGCTCAACCAGTATTGCTTCAACTTCAGGTAAAATACCTCTTAAAGACGTCCTTGTTTGTCCCGACATTGCTAAGTCATTACTGTATGTCTCGAAACTTACCACAGATTATCCATGTTCTGTTGCTTTTGATTGTGATGGGGTGTGTATAAATGATAAGGTCTCAAAGAAGCTGCTGGTAATGGTAAGCCTGCATAACGATCATTACCGGCTGGAGGAACCAAAACCTCATGTCTTCTACTCCACGAAGAAGCACTCAACCAGTGATGAAGTCTGGTATAGAAGACTGGGGCATCCTAACTCTCAAGTCCTTCAGCAGCTCGAGAAAAGTGGTTCTATTTCTATCAACAAGTTTATCAAGTCAGTGTGTGAAGCATGTCAGCTGGGAAAAAGCTCAAGGCTTCCATTTTCTGCTTCTTCTTTTACTGCAACAAAATCTCTTGAGAGGGTTCACTGTGATCTGTGGGGGCCCTCTCCAATAATTTCTTTTCAAGGTTTTCGATATTATGTAGTGTTTGTGGACAACTTTTCACGGTTCAGTTGGCTCTTTCCACTGAAAATGAAATCAGACTTCTTTCAAATATTTGTTCTATTTCAAAAGATGGTGGAAAATCAGTTTGAGTGCAGAATCAAAGGCTTCCAGTGTGATGGAGGTGGAGAGTTCATCAGTACACAGTTTCTGAAACATTTGCAAGAACATGGGATCCAACAGTTTCTCTCTTGTCCTCATACACCACAACAGAATGACTTAGCTGAGCGCAAGCATAGACATGTCACTGAATTAGGCATGTCAATGTTATTTCAAGGCAAACTTCCTCTAAAATACTGGGTGGAAGCTTTTTACACAGCCAATTTCTTGATTAATCTTCTACCAACATCAGCATTGGTAGATTCAATCTCTCCATATGAAAAACTACACAGAAAGAAACCTGTCTAGGATATCGATGTTTGTATCCTCCCACGGGAAGAGTCTACATAAGCAGACATGTGATCTTCGATGAGGCTACTTACCCTTTCTCCACAATTTATAAAGCCCTGCATCCAGAAACAGTGACTCTGTTACTCTCTGCCTGGCATAAAAGCTTCATTCCGGTCAATGTAGATTCTGTGGTGTCTACTCCTGCAACGGTTCCAGCTGTTTCATCATTGCCAAACTCCTCTCAATTCCATGGTGTCGTTGCTGCGCCTGTGAGTGAGGAATGTTCTGAGCGTACGACAGGCTCCGAACCTGCTTCTATTGGCGATAGTGTTTCTCATTCACAGGAAAACGCCTCAACGGTGTCTTCAGATTAACTTTCTTCCAGTGATGATGACAACCAACCTTCTCCCTGTCAGAACTCACACCCAATGATCACGAGGGCAAAGGATGGCATTCGTAAGCCCAATCCACGGTATGCACTTATGACACACAAGGTCTCCTATCCAGAACCAAAGACTGTCTCAGCAGCTTTAAAAGATCCTGGCTGGACAGGAGCAATGGGAGAGGAGATGTCTACCTGCAAAGAGGTTATGACTTGGACTCTAGTGCCTCCGCAGCCAGAAATGCATGTTCTAGGAAGCAAGTGGGTGTTTCGCACTAAACTGAATGCTGATGGAACTCTCAATAAGCTCAAAGCACGGTTGGTGGCAAAGGGCTTTGATCAAGAGGAAGGGATAGACTACTTGGAAACTTACAGCCCTGTGGTCAGAACACCAACAGTAAGGATGGTGTTTCATGTTGCAGTCTGCAATAACTGGGAATTAAAACAAATGGATGTTAAAAATGCATTTCTCCATGGAGACCTTGAAAAAACAGTTTATATGAAACAACCAGCAGGATTTGTTAATCAAGATAAGCCAGACTATGTGTGTCTCCTTCACAAGTCTTTATATGGCCTGAAGCAGTCTCCTAAAGCATGGTATGACAAATTTAGTACCTTTCTCTTGGAATTTGGTTTTATANAGTAGTGATCTCTTAATTTGAGAGAGTAGCTCTAGGGTAAATTTGAGCAGNTCTGAAACATTTGCAAGAACATGGGATCCAACAGTTTCTCTCTTGTCCTCATACACCACAACAGAATGGCTTAGCTGAGCGCAAGCATTGACATGTCACTGAATTAGGCATGTCAATGTTATTTCAAGGCAAACTTCCTCTAAAATACTGGGTGGAAGTTTTTTACACAGCCAATTTCTTGATTAATCTTCTACCAACATCAGCATTGGTAGATTCAATCTCTCCATATGAAAAACTACACAGAAAGAAACCTGTTTACACGTCTTTAAGACCATTTGGCTGTGCTTGTTTCCCAACTCTACGTGACTATGCCTCAACGAAATTAGATCCAAAGTCATTGCAATGTGTGTTTCTCGGCTACAACGAGAAGTATAAGGGATATCGATGTTTGTATCCTCCCACGGGAAGAGTCTACATAAGCAGACATGTGATCTTCGATGAGGCTACTTACCCTTTCTCCACAATTTATAAAGCCCTGCATCCAGAAACAGTGACTC
>NC_025689.1:31626921-31631894 GCF_000633955.1 Camelina sativa
ACTAAACTGAATGCTGATGGAACTCTCAATAAGCTCAAAGCACGGTTGGTGGCAAAGGGCTTTGATCAAGAGGAAGGGATAGACTACTTGGAAACTTACAGCCCTGTGGTCAGAACACCAACAGTAAGGATGGTGTTTCATGTTGCAGTCTGCAATAACTGGGAATTAAAACAAATGGATGTTAAAAATGCATTTCTCCATGGAGACCTTGAAGAAACAGTTTATATGAAACAACCAGCAGGATTTGTTGATCAAGATAAGCCAGACTATGTGTGTCTCCTTCACAAGTCTTTATATGGCCTGAAGCAGTCTCCTAGAGCATGGTATGACAAATTTAGTACCTTTCTCTTGGAATTTGGTTTTATATGCAGCTTGTGGGATCCTTCACTCTTTGTCTACTCACGCAACAACGACCTGATCTTTCTGCTGCTCTATGTTGACGACATGATAGTCACTGGTAACAACTCGAAAACCCTCACTTATCTGCTAGATGAACTCAATAAACAGTTCAGAATGAAGGATTTGGGCAGAGCTCATTATTTCCTTGGTATACAGCTTCAGTACTTTCCTGATGGTATGTTCATGTCTCAGCAAAAATATGCAGAGGATCTCCTAGTCACTGCTCAGATGGAGAACTGCGCTCCCATGCCAACACCACTACCCCTAGAGCTTGATAAAGTACCAGATCAAGATAAAGAGTTCATGGAGCCAACATATTTTTGCAGTTTGGCTGGTAAACTTCAATATCTAAAATTGACTCGACCGGGTATTCAATTTGCTGTTAATTATGTGTGTCAGAAGATGCACAAACCCACCATGTCCGATTTCCATCTGCTCAAATGCATACTGAGATATGTCAAGGGAACAATTACAATGGGGTAGTGGAGACTATACAATTAGCGCCTACAGTGATTGTGATTACGAGGATGACAATGCTCTCACGGCTTATAGTGACAGTGATTATTGATATATCATGGTTTTTGTGGTTTTTAACCATGATATAAGGAGTCTTTTAGTGTCTTTTCATTTGTTTCTAGATTGTTTTTGAGTCTTTACAGGTTTTTAGCATGGATGGAGCAAAGTGGAGTGATTTGGATCAGTTTGGAGCAATAATTCGGAGGAAAAGAACTTGGAGTCAGAACAGAGAGGGAGTGTCGATCGACACTGCCTTAGCATCGATCGACACCCTCTTTAGGCGATGAAGAATCACAAATTTGGAAGTTTTACAAATCTGTCCCAAAGTTTTCCATATTTGCAACATAAGTCCCTGATGTGTTTAAGGACATATAAATAGTGTTTTTAGGTTTTCCAAACCCTTAAGTTTTATTCTAGCAAGTTTTATTTTTCTGCAACCCTGAGAGATTTTTGAGAGCTATTGGAGAGAGAGATCTGAACTGCTTTGAGAGAAGAATTCTTAAACTCCTTTCTTACTCTTTTAATCTCTATTGCTTATTATTCAGAATCATGTCTTGTTCTTCATTGATTATGTCTGAGTAGTTTGCTTGTTAGGTTTAGGGTTTTTCACAGGGATTTTATGAATTATTAGATCTGTTTATTTAGGATTCATTATCTTTCTAGATCTTCATCTTAGGTTGTTCTTCATATTAATCCTTGATTGGCCATCTAGAATTAATACTTTAGGAAAATAAATTGATATGAGAATATAATTGTTTTCCTGATAAAACCTTTTGATGAGCAAAATTATTTCTTGCAAAGAGATTTGATTTAATAATTTTGTGAACAATCTAAACCTGATTTTATTGCTGATTTTTAACCTAGAATTTTACAAAGAGATTTGGATTTTCTGGTTTTAAATTTAGATATTATTTGCAGTGAGAACTGATTTAATTTACAAAAGTGTTTAGAGTTCTAGATCTGTTCTTAATTGTTTGAATCCTAATTTATTGATTGATTTAATATTTCATAATTTCCTGAGAAATTCCCTAGGCCTAGCTTTTTGATCTTCTGAATTTACAACAGCTTTTATTTAATATTTTGCATTGCTTTTATTTTAATTCAATTTAATCTGTTTAGCATAATTATAAAACTCTATAATTTATTGTGTAGTCTTGAGTCCTTGTGGAATTCGACCCCTAAGTACTGCAGTGATCTCTTAATTTGAGAGAGTAGCTCTAGGGTAAATTTGAGCATATCAAATTTTGGCGCCGTTGCCGGGGACTCTCTGATCTACCATTAGATTTGAGTTTTAGATTTTGTCTAAATTTTTCTTTTTATTTTCAAACTAACACGCTTTTGTTTTCTTCTCTCTTGTGTGTTTCAGGTGTATGCCTAATAAGCCTAACACAAGGAGCAATAAGACTGGTCCAATTCTGAAGCTTTCAAACCAAGAGTTGGGAAAACTTGAGCGTGAGAACCGAAAAGCAGCCAAATCTCTGAAGATGGTTAACCCAATCATTCTGATGCGAGATGAGGATGGTGCTTTGAGGGATCAAGAGGGCCACTTGCGCAATGAGCAGGGCCAAAAGATTGATGCTGAGGGCAATGTGATTGCTGAAATTGCTGTTGTCGACGAACCAGCTGATGGTGTCGACGGTGTCGATCGACACCAACCAGGTGGCATCGATCGACACCCACCTGCAGACGTGCGTGGAGCTGCCAACCACGTACAGAACCCAGTTCGACGACAGGAGAACAACCGGGACTTGATCAGGACCATTGCTGACTACAATAGGGCTGATCTGGTGTATGAGAACCGGTCTGCTATTGTTCCTCCCCCTTTTCAGAGGAATGATTTTGAGTTGAAGCCTGCGTACTTTCAACTAGTTGGGCAGAGACCTTTCTCTGCTTTGCCCAATGAGAAGCCTCTGGACCATATTGAGCATTTTGAGGATCTTGTGACCAGTATCAAGGCTAATGGAGTGACTGAGGACTTCATATTCTGCAAGCTCTTCCCATACTCACTTGCAGGAGAGGCATCTCAGTGGTTGAAGCAATTGCCAGCTGGATCTTTGACATCTTGGCAACAAGTCAAAGTGGCTTTCCTCAACCATTTCTATGATGATGCAATGTCAGATGAGTTGAGAGTCAAGTTATCCACTTTCAAGCAAAGACCAGATGAAGCTTTCAAGGCAGCTTGGGTGAGATTCAAAGCTTATCAGAGGGATTGTCCACACCATGGTTTTTCAAGGGTACAACTGTTGAGTATCTTCTTCAGAGGGTGTGACTGGAAGTATCAGTTAGCTTTGGATGCTGCAAGTCATGGGAATTTCAAAACAAGATTTCCAGAAGATGCTGAAGTTTTGATTGAGAATTTGGCTTCTAGCAATAGCACTAAGGGAGCAGATGCTGAAAGGAAGAGATTGCATGGAGGATTTGATTCAAACCAGTTAGCTTCTGTTAATGCTAAGCTGGATTCAGTGCATAATCTCCTTATGGGAAAGAAATCTGTTCATTTTGCTGCTGAGGTTGAGACATATGAGCCAGAACCTGATCAAGGACACCAAGAGGAAGATGTGAACTATGTGTATGGGAATCAGGGACAGCGGTTTGGAAATCAGCAAGGCAATAGGCCTTACAGTGGGAACTCTTCAGGCTACACTTCCAAGCCAGAGTATCAGCAGCAACAACAGAACAATGGCTATACAAGGACATATGGGAACTCATCTTATCAGTCTCCACCTCCTAAGAATTCTTCAGAGAGTAGAATGGAAGCCATGCTTGAGCAGCTTTTGCAAGGACAGGAGCAATTGACAGTGACATTCAATGGGAAGATTGACAATGTCTATACTAAGCTGAATGGGAAGATTGATGCATTGAATGTTCATGTTAAGAAGCTGGAGATTCAAGTTGCACAGACTGCTGGGTCTGTTAAACGACAAGAGAGTGTTCTTCCAGTAAGAACTGAGTCAAACCCCAGACATGCTTGCAATGCCATATCAGTGCGAGATGAAGATGATGGTGAACTTGCTTCTTCAGAAAAAGAAGAGAAATCGACCAATCTCTCGGTTTCAGATGATGGTGTCGATCGACACCACCTGGGTGTCGGTCGACACTCATCCCAAACGAGCCCAGAAACCGCAAAATCTCAGGTTCCAGCTGCTAAAAGGGTCTACAAGCCTAAGGTTCCTTTTCCCAAGCCAAGAAAGTCTAAGCAAGAGATGGAGGAAGCTAGATGCAAAGCTATGATGGATAAGGTGATGATTGAGATGCCTTTAATTGATGCAGTGAAGCTTTCACCACCTCTCAAACGCTATGTGAAGAGAATGGTATCCAATGGTTTTAGCCCTGAAGAAGGAGCCTTGCTAACTAAAGATGTTAGTGCAATTCTGTTGAACCAGCCTGTTCAGAGGAATAAGGATAGAAAGCAGGAGGTGGTTGTCACTAAGGAAGTGAGTGAAATCATTCAATGTAGGACTGCTAAGAAGTTACCAGATCCTGGAAGCTTTGTACTTGATTGCTTAATCTCAGCAGGAAGGTTTTCTCACTCACTTTGTGACCTTGGCTCTAGCATCAACTTGATGCCACATTCTGTTGCTGTGAGACTTGGGATGACAGAATTCAAGCCAACTCAGATTTCTCTAATCTTGGCTGATCGCTCCCGAAGAACTCCTGAAGGTGTTTTAGAGGATATTCCAGTTAAGGTTGGCAACTTCATGATTCCCACTGACTTTGTGGTGCTGAAGTATGATCAAGAGCCTAAAGATCCTCTCATCTTAGGAAGATCTTTCTTGGCTACAGCTGGTGCCATCATTGATGTGAAGAAGGGACACATAGCACTAAATGTGGATGGTTTGAGTTTGAATTTTGAGATGGATAAGCTGAGGAGGGCTCCTACTATTGATGGACAGACTTTTTCTGTTGAAAAAGTTTCTGCAACACGAGCATCAGACTCAGTGTCGATCGATGCCACTAAGAGGGTACCGATCGACACCCCTCCACGACCGCGACAAAGCTTGTCCAAAACTGATGCTCCAAGTCAGAAACCTGTTCCCAAACAGAAGAGTCATCAATCC
>NC_025689.1:31632511-31632661 GCF_000633955.1 Camelina sativa
AGATGAGTTAATCCGATTTTGGTTCATAGTTTCCCTACTCATTCATTTTTGCTTATTTTTCTTTTTGCTTTCCTCTTACTTGATAACACTGGGGACAGTGTTTTTTAAGTCTGGGGGAGGTTAGTTACTAACTATGTTTTCTGTTTTTGA
>NC_025689.1:31634087-31642891 GCF_000633955.1 Camelina sativa
CTTTCTCTTGGAATTTGGTTTTATATGCAGCTTGTGGGATCCTTCACTCTTTGTCTACTCACGCAACAACGACCTGATCTTTCTGCTGCTCTATGTTGACGACATGATAGTCACTGGTAGCAACTCAAAAACCCTCACTTATCTGCTAGATGAACTCAATAAACAGTTCAGAATGAAGGATTTGGGCAGAGCTCATTATTTCCTTGGTATACAGCTTCAATATTTTCCTGATGGTATGTTCATGTCTCAGCAAAAATATGCAGAGGATCTCCTAGTCACTGCTCAGATGGAGAACTGCGCTCCCATGCCAAAACCACTACCCCTAGAGCTTGATAAAGTACTAGATCAAGATAAAGAGTTCATGGAGCCAACATATTTTCGCAGTTTGGCTGGTAAACTTCAATATCTCATATTGACTCGACCGGATATTCAATTTGCTGCTAATTATGTGTGTCAGAAGATGCACAAACCCACCATGTCCGATTTCCATCTGCTCAAACGCATACTGAGATATGTCAAGGGAACAATTACAATGGGCATAACCTACACGAGGAATGGTGACTATACAATTAGCGCCTACAGTGATTGTGATTACGAGGATGACAATGCTCTCACGACTTACAGTGACAGTGATTATGCGAACTGTAAAGCCACAAGAAGATCTGTAGGTGGCTATTGTACGTTTATGGGTCCAAATCTTATCTCTTGGTCGTCTAAGAAACAGCCTACTGTCTCGAAAAGCTCCACTGAAGCAGAGTACAGAAGCATGTCAGAAACAGCTTCAGAAATCAAGTGGATGAGCTCTGTTCTGCGAGACTTGAATGTTCCTCTACACACCACTCCAGAGCTCTACTGTGACAATCTCTCGGCGGTTTACTTAATGGCCAATCCCGCGTTCCACTCCCGCACAAAACATTTTGATGTTGATCATCACTACGTTCGCGAACGTGTGGCCCTGAAGACGTTGACAGTGAAACACATTCCCAATCACTTGCAAACAGCAGATATCTTTACAAAGTCTCTTCCTCATGATGCTTTTGCTCGGTTGAGGCTCAAACTCGGCGTTGACGTCCCGCCTACACCAAGTTTGCGGGGGGATGATAACAGAACAACACCAAAATCAGAATTTTTGGTTTCTGCTCAAAACGGTGTCGATCTGGGAAAGGAAGCTATGGGCCTAAACAAGTTAACAAAGCCCAATCGAGTTAACCAAAGCCAGTCCAAGAGTTTAATATCTCCTGCAACGGTAATGTCACAAGAAGACAAGAAACGAGGCAAAGTAAAACTCGTTGATGACAGTACGGAGACAGTCAAGCTGTCAAACCGTTTTGCAGCCCTTGATCCGTCCTGCTCAAAAAGATCATGACAGCTGGCGGAAGACTCTAGAATCATCGAGAAAGCATCTAGGATTTATATTTCTAAGATATAAATAAGCTTGTAAACCCTCTCTTGTAATCTAAGCAGAAATGAGAAATTGAAAGCTTCAACCTAAAAACAACTTTTACTTTCATCTTTCACCATATTTTACTCCACTGACTTAGCTCTCAAACAAAAACACAAAAAGGCCAAGTTATTGCTAATTTACGTAATTGTTGTATATGTGTTTCATAATTACAGCACAAGTTATCAAGATTAAAAATTTATAAGCACCATTAGTTTCCCAAGGTATGCCTGCAATTGAGAATGTTTTGGGTATGAGCATTTCGTTGTGAATCTCGAGTATTAAAATAATTGTAACAATATGGACTAAAAAAAGAAGAAGTAGATCTTGTTTACCTTGAGACGATCAATACTTATTATTGGGATGATAGGGCTGACGTGAAGAATGAGGATGCTCAACCAAATTGCATCCATCAGTAGAATTTTTACCCTTCTTCACATCAGGAAACTCCACCATGTAGCTTTGATCTCGATTTGGAACGTTGTAATAACTACTGTTCCACTACAAGACATATATGAAATAGTAGAAATAGTTTTTCTCTCGCTTCCTAAGCTTCTGGTTCTGTATCCTCTCGCTGAACTCACCACCTGAGGTAAGGCCACGTGGCCTTTTGAAAAGCTCGGATTCACGATTTTATTGTGAATACTGTATTTTGTCATAATTTAAGTGTGAACCGGTCGAGATTTTCCCGATGTTGACTGGTCCAATCAGGATTCGCAAAATATTCCGGCTAAACTCCATCCGGTAGACATTGACTTAGGCGGCTTGCTTTGGTTACAAGTCAACGCCCCGAGTCGATCAACCGCGCATCTGGTGAACCAAAACTCTAATCCGATCACCGGTCGGATTAGAACCGGGATGGTTGTTGATTAAACCGGGTATCTGAATTATAGATTCTCCCGGTACGGAAGTAAGATATATCACCGCGGCACAGAAGACACGTAGCGTGAGAGCGGAGCCAAGCGTCAATGAAGCAAGGATGGACAATACAACGTGGCAGCATTTAGGTATCAAACGCAGCGTTACGTTTCATCGTCTTCGAACTCGTTTAATTAAACAAACAGGACACTCGAGCGCTTCTTTGCTGCCGATCCTAAGCGTCTTCACGGTTGAGTATAGAGAAGTAGGAAACGTCTCGATGATCGACGCGTCCAGTTCACGCGTTGGTTGACGGTTCAGGGTAAGCCAGTTAGCGGCGTCGTCGGAGTTTTCGTAGTCCATTCCCATGACTCGCTCGAGACATCTTTGGATGTATAGAAATATAATAGACGGAGAAGAACCCGAGAAAGAAGAAGATGCTGACGAGGATGATCATGAGTATTCCCATGGTTGGGTCAAACCGAGAGCTATCTCCGGTGACGTCTGAACCGCCGGGAGTGGCTTGACCCGCGGCGATTTGAAATCCTCCGTGGTTGGAGAAGAGGAGTAACGGGAGGATGCAACCATGATCATGACCACCGATAATCGAACGGTTGAGATGAGGACAAAACTTTAGTCGGTTTGGCTCTCCGGTCCATGCAATGAAAAACAACAATAAGTTTGTTCACGTATCTTTCAACGAAGCAACCGGTTAGTGCAAATATCGCCTAAATGTGATGTTAAATGTGATGGTTCTATAATTGTTTAGTTTCTACGTATTTTTGCACTTCCTTTCTATCTTCCAAAATATTTCGGGCTTATATATCTCAGTTTAATGTCAGTGACTTTTAAAGTTTTTACTTTATAAATTTAAGTACAAAATAATAATTAAGTTATTTTACTTGAGTATATATATATATATATATATATTATTAAGTATGAACATATTAAATTTGAGGGATTCTTTATGCCTTGTGTTGTTCGTCTCACTGTGAGTTGTAGAAAGCAGTGAATTTTAAGGTTGATCTCTCGAGCAATGTGAATAGCCATATACATACGTCAGTGCTTAGATTCAAGTGTGCATCAATCAGATGTAAAAGTATCAAACCGGGTTAGTTTAGACCACTTATCATGACGGCTGCTATATCTGCATGCAAGATTTACGTCAATGGCAGGGTATTAATAATACCGTATAATTAAGGGTTTGTTAGCATTTTAGTACGTTTTTGAAACTTAATTGTCAAAAACATACAGAAACTATTTATAATAAAGAAAAGTGGGTGTTGTGAGATAGATGGGACAGGGGACAGGAGAGAACATTACAAAAGGTCCTGGTCAATGGTTTTGGGAAGAAGGAGGAGAGAGAGGGAAAGAAGGAGAAAGCGTAGAGATAGGAGAAAGGCATAGTGGGTTTGTAACAAAGATTTTTTTTTCTTCTACTTCACGGTTTCTCTCACTTTCTCTTTATACATATATTATTTTTTATTTCTTTTTCTTTTCATCACATTTCTCATTTCCAATTATTCAAATATTTATTAATATATTTTTTGTTTCCAAATTATTTCTACTTCCAAAAAATTTATGTTTTTTTCTTTATAATTTGATATGTATTTTGTTTTAATGATTTTAAATATATTTTTATTCAAAAATTTATATTTGTGTACGGTTTTAAATCATTCAGCATGTTTGATAGATTTAAACCGTCCAACAATTATGGTGTACGGTTCAAAACATCCAATATGTTGGATAGATTCAAACCGTCCAGCAATATTTGAGTACGGTTTCAGCCATTCAACATATTTGATAGATTTAACCCGTCCAACAATATTTGTGTACAGTTTAAACCATCTAGCATGTTAGATAGATTCACATCGTCCAGCAATATTTAAGTACGGTTTCAGCCATCCAGTATATTTGATATATTCAACCCGTCCAACAATATTTGTGTACGGTTTAAACCATCCAGCATGTTAGGTAGATTCACACCATCCAACAATATTTGAGTACGGTTTAACCATCCAGCATGTTGGATAGATTTGAAACATCTAACAATATTTGTGTATGGTTTAATCTTTCTAATATATTGGATAGATTCAAACTATCCAACAATATTTGTATCCGTACACCTTATGAAGTGTACAGCTGTCTGTACATATTATCAAGTGTGCAAATACATGTATACATTATTAAGTCTACAAATGTAATTTATGTAATTCTTAGGGTTTAGATGTATGTACTACAATGGTTTGGTAAAAATTACATATGTATACTTAATATTGTTTACATATATATGTACACTTAATAAAGGGGTATAGGCATCTGTACACGTAAAAATATGTACGGATACAAAGATGTATATAATATATTTAAAAATTATTATACAAAATTCATATCAACTTGTAAAGAAAAAAATATATTTTTTTTTGTATCTAAGATTTAAAAAAAAAAAAAGATTATATCAACAAATGTAAACTGGCAACAAATGTAATTAATAAGACTTTTGAATGGCAGAAAAGGAAGGGAAAACACACAAACAGTGTCAAATGTGGGTTTCTTTAATTGCAAATAATGACTGTACTAGTTTGATAATTATGTTTCGAAAACGTACTAAAACGCCTAATAACCCTATAATTAATTAGACTAAAGATGTGAAAGTTTCAAATTTAATATATAAAGACTAAAGAGAGAGAGAGAGAAAGCTAATAATAATAGTATTAATATCTAAAAATTTACAGTTATTGTTAAAAGCCTTGTGTAATTAATTATATCAGAAACCTTGTATAATTAATTATATCAGAAACCTTGTATAATTAATTAATTAATAATTAATTAATTAATCACCGCAAATCTAACTGTCTTTCTCTGTTCTCGATTCTCTTTGTTCTGAAACAGCATGGTCGGTGGTATAAGTTTGTTTGAAAAAATGGGATCCAAGAAGAATGGCCGCGTCTAGAGTAAGTTTATCAATTAATTTACTCGATTTTTTTAGCCTTATTAATTAGGTGCTTTTTTAAATGAGGAAAAGATTAAGTTGTAATTATGAGCTTTATTGGTTTATTAATTAGTTTAGGGCCATTTTAGTACACAACCAAAGTTCTAGGTTGAGACAGAGAATATCGTGACCTTCTTGTGACTTTAGTGTTGCTGTATCTTTCTGATTGCATAAAAATATTACTTGATATCAGCATTGGTGAAAGATCAATTGAGTTTCTCATCATAAAATTTTGAGAAATCTTTACTAATATTATGTGTCCATTGGTGAGAAACTTGAGTTTCTTATCAATATAATTTTTTATTGTTACTTAATATTTTGTTGTATAAGTTTTTTAAAATATTTATTTTGTTAACAATATTTTGCATTTTATCATAAATTATATAAAAAATTATTAATATTTTTTAAACATATTAAATTATTTAGTAAATATACTTAATTTTATTAATCAGTTATATTTTATACCATTTATCATATTATCAATAATAAAATTATAAATACTAATATAGTTAGTGAAAGTTTCACAATACTAATTTTTTTTTCAACTCTTATAATTTTTTTACTCATACCAAATATTTTTTTTTGTATCAACTAATGTTTATTTTAAATAATATAAATATAAAATATAAAATTATGCATAATAGAATTTGTTAGAAAGCTAAATTTGAGAATTTGTTTTTATAGGTTTGGGTTCCTAAATTACATTTAGGGTATAGTTTTTAAGGGATATGGTTTAGTATTTGGGGTTTAGCGTTTATAATTTTGTTATTTTTATATTAAAAAGGATATTTTTGAAAATGGACACTGTGAAAATTCTATCAGAATCGAGAAGGAAACAATTGGAATTTAGGAAAATCAAACCGAGGAGTGAAAATTCATCAGAAGCGGAGGCAGAACGATGAAATCGGATCTCATGAGAATTAACTTCCGCGCGATAACACCTCCTGCATTAACACGAATAAGAAACTTAGTTACACTTACTTAGGCAACCAAAACATACAAAAAATCAAAGAAGAAGAAGAAGAAGGTATCAATTGAGAGAGAGAGGGACCAAACCAAACCCTAAGAAGAATATCGCAGTGGTACGAACGAACGAACTATGAAATCAATCAGAGACGCAGTGCCGGGTTCAGAGGAATATCACACCACCACCAGCCAATCCACAACGACAATGGAGAACAAAAAAAAAAGAGAAGACGAAGAAGCGTTTTTTTTTTAAGTCGAAGACGAAGAGAAGAGAGAGGAGTGGAGCTTCAATGTATTATGACGGTCAGGATTCGATCATGTGATCTTTCAACAGTCATTAATCTAAAAATCGATCATGTAATCTTTCAACGGTCATTAATCTAAAAATCGATCATGTAATCTTTCAACGGTCATTCATTAAAACGATCGGAAAAATATCCAAAAGAGAAATATAATAATAATTTTTTAAAAAAATATTTCAATATTCTTCAATTAAAACGATCGGAAAAAGAGAAAAAAAAGGAAACCTATTGAAAACATTTAAAATATAATAATAATTTTTTTAAAAATATTTCAATAATAAGAACGGTTTAGAATTATTAATAATCCAAAAGAGAGGCTTTTTCATTTATGTCATAATTTTTTGAAAAAAAACCTGGATATAGAGAGGAGTAACTCTTCATGTTCTGAAACGTTACACTTGAGAAGATCTCCTCTCGTAGGATCAACATAAGGATTGCCTCTCCAATAAGCGTACGCCATGCGATCTTCCCATTGCCTTATATTGTTCCCTTCTTTTATCGCCTCCAGCAAATTTTCTGATGGATTTACGTTCACTTCAGCCCTGGCCCATTAAAAGCTCATATTAGTAGTGTTAAAAATATGGCCTTGTGATCTTGGGATCATTAATAATTGATAGAATTATTAATTAACAGAGAGCAAGAGTAATTTAATTCTTAATAACTTACACACAAAGAATCAAGGGCTGCAAATTGGTTTGATAATTTCATAATCGGTTTGTAGGTTGACTGTTTTATGATTGCTTCGGCCTTGTGATCTTGACACACGACTACTTTCTTTCCTTCTTTGACCTTGGCTCTATGTGCAATGAACGCAGCTTCCTCCTTTGTTCCGTTTGTTTTGTCTTGGAGTGAAGCTGGCTCTTTTCCTTTAGACAGAGAGGTGTCCATTGTAGCAGTCGACCGTTGAGCGCATGCGACATCGTTTTGTATTTCTTGGATTTTGGTTGAAAGCAAATATTCTGCTTTATTTGGAATCTTCGTCCTTAGTCTGCTATCGGTAAACAGTAGTACAAGTAACTGAGATGAAATAGTCTAGAGAGGGAAGAATATAATTGAAGAAATAATATTGATATCTCTAACATGATAAATATGGATATTATGAACATTGAACTGATTTAAGTAGCCATGCTTGCACAACTTTTTTTGTTAAAACTGATCAAATCTGGATGCTATATGTTTCTAATAATCTGAAGGAGCAAGTTAGGAGTGGTGATGCAAGTGCAACAGAGCTCTTCGAGCTTGGTGCAGTGATGCTCGAGGCTTATGAGAAGAAAAAGGAGTTGCCTTGAGTTGAATGCGTTCGAATAGGTTTTGTTGTTTGATCCGAAAAACAAGGTCAAGGTGGCTCGGCCTCGGCAAGATGGGTTAAAAGATTGTGTGAAGCTCTATAAAGGCGTTGTGGCTGTTAAATTAAGTCTAAGAAACGGTGGCGGCTAAAGCAAGAAGCAAACTCAAACCAAGAGCTGTTGGCCTCTCTCCCTCTTATCATTTTCGGTTTGGTAATATGTAACTGTTAGGGAGATTCTATGTTAATATGATACTGAAACTTTGTTGTTTCGTTTTGTGTCAATGGAAATAGAATGCCTAAAATATTTGATTGAGTATATTTAATATGACGTCTAAAACTTTGTACCAATAAAATCACTAGTCTTATTAGTTAGAATCGATACAAACCTTTTAATTAAATCTCCTATATAATAAAACAGAAGTACACAACATTGTTTTATACACTATATAATTTTAACAAGTTGGTTACAAATAGGTTATAGATTAAGTTTTATATTATTTGTATAATCTGGATTTATTGTTTCCAAAAATCTTAAAGAGAATATTTTAAAAAATCATTAGATATCATCTAACTTACTATATTAATTTCCTCAAATAAAATTTTTTGATATCTAACTTAACATATTAATTTGTTAATTATCATTATACCTCACCTCTCATTTTTATACATGAGTCTATTTTGTGAAACAAATAAATTATCATATTATTTATTATAATTAAAAAATAGTTTTATTTCCGGATATACCATAAGTTGAATTTTTAAAAACAAATATAAATGATTCAATCTATAAAATATTCAAGTTTAATTAATATTATTCAACTTATTAAAATTATTAATATTATATAGTCTGGATTTATTGTTTCTAAAAATCTTAAAGAGAATATTCTAAAGAATCATTTGATATCATCTAACTTACCATATTAATTTTCTTTATTAAATTATTCATCAAATAAAATC
>NC_025689.1:31643465-31694685 GCF_000633955.1 Camelina sativa
ATGTGTCAAAATTTGAATATTTAAATTCAATTTCATACTTTTTTGTTGAATTTTATAATTTTATATAATATAATAAACTTTAAATAATTTATTTTGAAATATTTTTAAAATATTGAAACTTGATATTAAAGTTAGAAACTATAAACACTCTAAATTGGTTTGTTATAGCAATGTCAATAATATGTCACTATAATATGAAAGAATTTCAAAAACCTAAGTATATTAAAACAAAAAGTATAATCAATATATTAATTACTCATAATATAATAACTCGCTTTTTAAAAACCAAATTCACAAAATTATGTCTTATAATGACATTCAAGTCATGAGGTAAAATATACATTGTTGAAATAACTTCACGTACATAAACTAATACAACATATTAAAGTTTTTTTTTAAATAGAAAATATACAAAATTTTGTATAAAATAAAATTTACTGGACTTTTTTAGCCTTATTAATTAGGTGCTTTCTTAAATGAGGAAAAATATTAAGTTGTAAATATGGGCTTTCTTGGTTTATTAATTAGTTTAGGGCCTGATAATGCGTTGATTAGGGAAATTAGGGTTTTATAATAATAGGCTTTATTGGTTTATTAATTAGTTTAGGGCCTCATAATGCGTTGATTAGGGAAATTAGGGTTTTATAATAATAGGCTTTGATCTCTCTCCTCCGCCGCAGGGGTTACTGTCGACCTAGGAAGATCATTGACGATAAATCCTGGTCAATCTTCTACGGTCCATGCAACTCATATGTCATCAACAACGCAGAAAAATCTCAATCTCCCTGCTGATGTTTTCATCCTGATCGAGAGATCCCAAGCAGAATACAAGCTTGCTTCCCTCAGACATCTACACTTGTGATGTTGTGTTCAGTGAGAGCCAGGGGCGGATCTAGGTGTAATGGAGGTGGGGCAAGTGCCCCATACTCATTTTTAATAATTCTTCAGTTTAATCTATTGTGTATGACATATAAAAATGCCACATACTATGTCAAATGCCTCTCATCTACAATTAATCTATTGTGTATTAATATTGCTAAAAAAAAATTTGTTAAGGTAAGTATTTCATCTGTGCCCGATGTAAAATTTCCTCCTGCATCCACCACTGGTGAGAGCTCTATTATGTGGCACACAGGATTTTCCCCAGTAACACTTTTGGGATACAAGTGCGGCCCTCATGATCGTATTAATTTGGTTGTTTAAAAGAAAATTGTAGAATTGATTATCAAACTGATTTAACTTTATTGATGATCTCACATGAGTATTTATATCATCAAGCTTCCTGCTTATTAGTAGTTGAAAATATATTAGTTATATATATAGTGATTATGAACTATTTTCCAAAATATTCAGCCAATGTGGGATACATAATTTTAAATTTAATTGCTCGGTTTTGATAGAAACAGATTTATATTATTTTTATAAATAAATTTAAATGATTTTATATATTAGGTAACCTCAAAATCAGAAATTATTGTTTCCAGAAATATCTCAAAATGTATAACTAAATTAAATACGTTTATATATATACATTTTCGAATTTAATTGTCCAAATTAAAAATGTTTACATAAATATCAAAAATTATTGTTTCCATACATTGTTTAAATGACAATTCTTACTTTTTTTGAATTTATTGTAGAAGCTCATTTCTATTCAGTTTAGATCCAGGTGTTACACCTTCGAACACCTAATACACGATCCGTACAAAATCAATCCGGGTCACAAATGGATCTGCGTGCTTTTACTATTAAAATTACTTGCATACTCTTCTCAATTTATATGCTTTGTCATATACATAGGAGTATTTTATGTCAAAATTTTCACTGTTTATTTCTATGGAGAAAAATGCTTTTCTTTTAATAGTATAGATTTTCCTTTTAAATACTAACATAATATCAAATTAAATTTCTTTTTATTAATTACCTTAATCTATGGGAAAAGATGGTTGTAAGCCTAGATTTGATACCAAGACATTATCTCTATTATATTATTTAAGAAATGTTCTAAATAATTAACCCTACTCCCATGTGGTATATTACACAAAATGCCACTGTATTTAATTACAAAATATAATAACATAATCTTATTATAATTTGTTGTAACCAGAAAATGGTTACCAAAAAAATAGCAAATAAAACATAATCTATTGTGATAAAATGTATGTATTTATAAAATGTACATATATATAAATGTTTTCAGGTACATGGAAATGTATAGTCCATCATATGTATTTATTTTATATTATACACAAAATATAATTAGTACTATATAATATGACTAAAAAACACTATATTATATAATATACCAAATAATTATAGTACATAATAAGTAATTTTATAAAAAGAAAACAAAAAGTTATTTTCTGCACTGCAGCACGGGTCATTCATATATAATAACAAAATGTACAAATAACAACCATTTTCTATTAAAAATAAAGCTAAGTTGAACTTAGGCTTTAACTTTTATTCCAGAATATAAATATATAAATATATATAAATATAGAGAATTTGTTAGAAATATATTATTAATAAATGATAATACTACCAAATATTAACAGGTCGGATAACAAAATAGGTAATGAGACGGGTAACGGCACGGGTATCAAAAATTAAATTAATACCCGATACTCGATCCTTACTCACAAATAATATAATTATATCATCTTTCACTCGATCCTAAAGCTACATGTACCCTTTTTCCAAGCCTACCTATTAGTAGTTTAATATGACTCAAAACTCATCATATAGTACTATATTATATAAAATGTAAATAAATGATACAACATAATCATAATCTGAACAAATAAAAATAAATAACGAAATAAAAAAATTTCCCGTACTACCAGCACAGGTCATTATTTAGTTAAATAGTGAATTCGCAACCGTAAAAATTATTTCATGGTGGGGTTTTATTGTTTTTGTAGTTGTCAGCACGCCACCGCTAGCAAATGCCATACAATGGATCTCTCTAATCGCAACTATTTCTTGTTTGGAAGTAAGTAGCCTCTTTAATTTGGCAATTTGCCACCGGAAAGACCAAAAGGTAAGAAAAACAAAACAAATAAAATAATATTAACTAGATTTTGTGGATACTGGTCGTTAACATTTTGAACTAAATATTAATCTGATGATTTTCCTTACAAAAGTCTTAATTTTGATTCTTTTTTTATTTTTGCATTTAGGAATAAGAATTGTATCTGATCATATGTATTATTCCTGATCTTATTGCCATTCTGTATTTTTATCAACTCTGTGGTTAGAAAGACAGAGAAAAGGCAGATAGAGAAGGGTTATGTTCTTTTCTTAACATTATTAAACATGGAGTTGAAGCTGGTGGAGGAGATAGGAAGAGATGAAAAGGATGATATATATGTATGTATATCGTGTTACGGAATTAGGGGTTTGGTTACCGAAAATACAAATTAGGGCTTAACTTAATCCTTGGTTTATGATCTTCTTCAATTCATCGGTGGGTGAATTACCGGAACATTCTTTTAACTTCTTAGTTTCGTCTTCTCTAACTCTTGATCACTTAGATAACTCTCCAGCGACATGTACACAACAACTATCATACAATTTTTTCTTACACATCGAAGCTACAAGTCCAAGACATGATCAGTAACAAAAAAAACTAGATTTTAAGTTAACGGGTTTGGTCCAAAAGTGCTCCCATAAGTCTGGAAGAAGGAAGCTGCCGTCCAGAACAATCTGATCAGCAGAATCACCGTAAACACGGTTCCTCCTAGATTGCATATTACCTGCGACAACACGTCCATGAAATCATCACACCTGATGATCACACAATCAAACCATATACAAATTCAATCCGAGCGACTCGCGTAAGCAAAATGTTAAAGATTACCTCAAGAAATGCTTTTGTTATGGATAGTGAGCCCAATAACAATATTCCATCTACTGCAAAAGACACCTAAAAATCATAGAAAACAGAGGAATCA
This sequence comes from Camelina sativa, assembly GCF_000633955.1. NCBI lineage: Eukaryota > Viridiplantae > Streptophyta > Magnoliopsida > Brassicales > Brassicaceae > Camelina > Camelina sativa. Next base: position 31,647,422 of record NC_025689.1, read on the forward strand.
AACAATGTGCAAACACACAATGAGATTGAAGTAACTCTAATAAATTTGAGTATACACAAAAGATTGAAGAACGTAGAAGAAGAAGAAGGAAGAGACTCACGAGACGAGGAGACATAGCTGCTGGCAAAACCCGACGCGATGCTTTCTTAGCACGTTTCGAGACTTTCTTGAACATGCTTCTCAAGAATCTGATCAAAAGATCGATGCTGCTCTCTCTCTCGTCTTCTTCATCATCTTCATCGTCATCCTCATCCTCATCGGGAACCACATCGTACCCGCCAAAGAATCGATCGTCTGAATCATATCGCCTACGCGACTAAGAGTAAAGAGATTGAGTACTTTCAAATTTCCTATTACAAAAAAAATTGAGATTATCAGAACGTACCTGAGAGCTACGGTACGAAGCAAATGAATGATTCATGCGGCGGGTCCGACGGCGGAGTGAGTTAGAGCTAAAAGAGAAAGGAGCTGCAGAGACAAATCTATGTGAGCCATTGATGAAATTTAGCGACGGTGATGATGATAAGGTTGTAGCTACGGCCATTTTGTGGAGCAGAGAGAGAGAGAGACCACCAGTGGCAGTGAGTGAATTGTAAATTAAGAGTGGACCTTTTTGATAATTAAATACATTTGGACTATATTTGTAAGTGTACATAAACATAAGGTACCGTTTCTTAAAAGTAAACTAGTTTCAGGTGTTAAGCTGTGTTGAAAAGCTAAAAAAATATAGGGTACAATGTGTGAGTAATTTGTAAATAGAAATGGCCAATTTGGATCATAAAGTAAAGTTATGGATATATTTAAAAAGAATCATAAATGTAAGGTACCATTTCGTAAATTAACTTTTTTTTTTGTTTGCCGTTTCAAAAAAAATATCTTTTCACTAACAGAAGAAAAGCTTTCAGCTTTTGTTTTTGTTTGTCTTCTCTCCCATTGGTAAAAAACCCTACCGCCGCGACCACCGACACCGAGAGAGTTCGCCGCCGTTAAACCACCAGTGATAAGCTTTTTATCAAAAGCTACTTCAATGAAGAGGTGAATGTGCTTTTAGAGCTAAGATTCTTTATATCTTCCCCGGCGGTAATTTCATAAAATTCGATTGTTTCTCTTATATATAAAGCTTTCTGCTTTATGAAAAAAAAAAGACAAAGACTTTGTGTTAATGTTATTAAGAATTTTAGGTTTTTGTGTACATTGGTTTCTTGAATTGGATTTTTTTTTTTGTGTTTTTATTGTTTTTTGTGTAGGAGACAGAAGAAAGTGATGATAAGCAATGAGATGGATTTGTCAGATGCAGTGATTGTAAAATCTGGGAGATTGAAATCAGTTGTGTGGAATGATTTCGATAGAGTTAAAAAAGGTGAGACTTACGTTGCAATCTGTAGGCATTGTAAGAAGAGACTTAGTGGATCGAGCGCTAGTGGGACTTCTCATTTGAGGAATCATTTGATTAGGTGTAGGAGGAGAATTAATGGTAACGGTGTTGTTGCTCAGTATTTTGTTAAGGGGAAGAAGAAAGAAGGAAGAGTTGTTGAGCTAGCGAATGAGAAGAAGAAAGATGAAGAACAACAGCTTAGTGTAGTGAGTGTTAGATATGAACATGATGATGATGTTGTTAGTGCTGGTTTGGATCAAAGGAGGAGTAGGTTTGATTTAGCACGGATGATTATTTTACATGGGTATCCGTTGAGTATGGTGGAAGATGTTGGATTCAGGATGTTTATTAGAAATTTACAGCCTTTGTTTGATCTTGTTGCGTTTGAAAGAGTTGAGTCTGATTGTATGGAGATATACGCTAAAGAGAAGCACAAGATGTTTGAAGCGTTGGATAAGTTACCTGGAAAGATTAGTATCAGTGTTGATGTGTGGAGTGGTTCAGATGATACTGATGAGTTCTTGTGTTTGGCAGCACATTATATTGATGAAACGTGGGAGCTGAAGAAGAGAGTTTTAAACTTCTTCGTGGTTGATCCGTCTCATACTGGCGAAATGCTTGCTGAAGTTGTAATAACATGTTTAATGGAGTGGGATATTGATAGGAAGTTGTTTTCTATGGCGTCTAGTCATTCGCCACCGTTTGGTGAAAACGTGGCTAACAAAATCAGAGACCGGTTGTCGCAGAACAAGTTCTTATACTGTAACGGTCAATTGTTTGATGTAAGCTGTGGAGTTAATGTCATTAACCAGATGGCTCAAGATTCTTTGCAAACTTGTTGTGACACAATAAACATGGTTCGAGAGAGCATTAGGTATGTCAAAAGCTCAGAAACTATTCAGGAGAGATTCAATCAGTGGACTGTCGAAGCTGAAGCTGAAAGTGAAAGGAACCTATGCATTGATGATCCAGTGAGATGGGACACAACATGTACCATGCTGGAGATTGCCTTAGAGCAGAAGAGCGCGTTTTCACTCATGAATGAACATGATCCTGATTCCGTGTTATGTCCATCTGATTTGGAATGGGAGAGGTTAGAAACAGTTGTCGAGTTCTTGAACGTTTTTGTTGACGTGACAAATGCATTCACAAAGAGCACTTGTTTACCCGCCAACATATACTTCCCGGAGATATGCGACTTACACCTCCGGTTAATCGAATGGTGTAAGAACCCCGATGATTTCATTAGCTCTCTAGCTGTAAACATGAGAAAGAAGTTCGATGATTTCTGGGATAAAAACAACCTGGTTCTAGCCATTGCTACCATATTAGACCCACGGTTCAAAATGAAGCTGGTGGAATATTATTACCCTCTGTTTTATGATACTAGTGCTTCAGATTTCATTGAAGATGTTGTTGAGTGCATCAAAGCGTTGTACGATGAGCATTCTATAGGATCACTGTTAGCATCATCAGATCAAACCCTTGACTGGCGTAATCATCATCATGGTTCAAATGGTGTTCGCCATGGGAAAGAGCTTGACGATAGATTCATAGAATTTGATAGGTACATTAACAATACAACTACTACTACACCAGGTCAAGACTCTACATCGGATCTTGAAAAGTATCTAGAGGAGCCGCTTTTTCCCCGGAATTCAGATTTCGACATCCTGAACTGGTGGAAAGTACACACACCGAAGTACCCAATCCTCTCAATGATGGCACGTAATGTGTTAGCGGTTCCAATGTCAAATGTATCATCAGAAGAAGACGCCTTTGAAACTTGTCAAAGGAGACAGGTTAGTGAAACTTGGCGTTCGCTTAGACCGAGTACTGTGCAGGCCTTAATGTGTGCTCAAGATTGGATTCAGAGCGAACTGGAAAGCTCTTGAAACTCTTGATTTTGTCCTGAGTTTTTTTTTCTTTCTTAGTTTAGAGATCAGCTCCAGCTTGTTTGTTTATTGTCTGTACCTCTCAACAACAGTTGTTTTAGTCATAATTTATATTCAACCTAGCTAGGGCTTTTTACTGTATAACAGAAGTATCATTCATTTCTCTGTACAGAGTTTGGCTACAATGGAGTTCAGTGATAAGAGTGGTTTCAGTTACTTGGACCATAAATCTATGTAACTCTCATATCCGATGCACAACAAAATTACGGGTTTTTAGAGAACAATGGATAGTTTAACAAACATAGACACAAAAGGAATATGAAATTACAAAAAGTGGTTAAGAATAGAAAGCAAAAGAGAAAAAGAGCTAGTGTGTGGAATAGCAATTTTAGTTCGTTTGGTACTTACAAAAAATAATCTGGAGTCTTGCGAGTGGTTTCGGGTTCGATTTGACGTGGGGCTGGATCAAACTGAAGGAAGTTCTGGTCCATGTTCTCACCAATCTCTAGAATCGCAGCCATGTTGCCACAACGGTAGCAATAATTTGGGGCACTGAATACAGTCACAACGTTCTTTTCTTGGCACCAATTATAACCTTCCATGACAAGTTGGTGTGCTCTAGAAATCAGAGAAAGTCCATTGGTGTGGTTAAACTGAGTAGCGATATCTTGTCCGAAAGTGTAGCCTGCACCACGAGGAGATATTCCCCAACCACACCGGTCATCTGGATCAGACCATAAGAGATCACACATTGGTCCTTCATGTGGAACCTACACAACACACAAGGGTTATTATTGTCTCGATATGTAATACAACGTCGAATCATCAGCTTTTGTAGGTTTGTATTTTGTAACTCACCTCTTGAATTCGATCTAACGATCTGATGTTGTCAAGTGTATCTAAAGAAGGTGAAAGTCCTCCATGTAAACAGAACACCTACAGAAAAACAAAGTTGCATAGTTTCAAGTCCAAAACGGGCAGAAGCAGAGATACAAGACTGTAAAAAGTTCATTAGTTTAAAAATACCTGACTCTCAATGAGAGCTGTAAGAGGAAGATAATCAAAAAGGTCAGTGAAGTGCTTCCATACATTAGCGTTTCCATATTTCCTCAAGCATTCATCATAAAATCCATACCTGTAAAAAGGTAAGCAATCAGTAAAAGGCATTTTGAGACAGGGGGGAGGACAACTTCATACCGAGAATGCACAGAATTCACAACTTAGTAATGAAAATGCGTACACTTGAGTAATTTGCCGGCTTTCATGATTCCCTCTTAGGATTGTAAGTCTATCTCTGTATCGAACTTTCAAGGCCACCAAGAGTGAAACCGTCTCAACTGAATAATACCCTCGATCTTCAAAAGTTAAAACAATTGTGTTAGTTAGCTAGATAAGCAACTTTAACAAACAGAACACAAGAAGCCTCTTATATTACATAGATTGTAGATTATAGAAGCCTTTACTTAAGCAAAACCTTCTAGAAGTAAAATTGCAAACATAAATCCAAATCCGAGTACTCAGAGACATGAAACGAGGATAAATGAAGTAAGCAAAAGTTTAACCTTTTTCAATATCAATGTAACAAGTCTAGCAAAAAAATCAAAACTTTAGATAGATGACAAAACAAAAACAATAAATCTACCATTAATGAGGTAAACACTCCCAAAAAAAAGTCAAACAGAATCAAAATCCCCAAATCAAGAAATCAACAAACGTAAAAAAAAACCCTAAAAAGGCTAAATTTATAGAGAGAGACACTGACCTACATAATCACCCATGAAAAGATAATTAGTATCAGGAGCAGAGCCACCGATACGAAAAAGCTCGATGAGATCATAAAACTGGCCGTGGATGTCACCACAGACGGTAACCGGACATTTAACCGGTTGAACATTATACTCTTCAACGAGAATCGTCTTCGCTTGCTCACACAACGTCTTCACCTCCGCTTCAGATAACGCTTTACACTCCATCAACTGCTCGATCTGACGATCGATATCTCCGGTCGCCGGCGGCATCTTCTCCGATCCGATCTTATGTAAAAAAAAAAACAATCCGGATTCGTTTAGTCTTGGATCCGGATCTTCGTCTCTGGATTTAATCTATCTATCATCATGACGACTCCATGGATTGGGATTTTTAAGAAGATGAGAAAAAAAAAAATTGTGAAGTTCGATTTCGTTGGAACTTTGTATTTTGTATTTACTTTGGAATTACTTTTTATTTTATTTTATTTATTTTTTAAAAATATCTCATCGGAATTTGATTATTTTATTTTCTCTCCGGCAGCCGCACCGAGTCAAAAGTCCATCATGGGGGACTGACACGTGGCTTCATTTTTTTTTAATGGCCCTTTTATACATAGGGCTCGTTAATCGTTTATAGATGGGTTTCTTCAATTTAGCCCAATTGGCCCAACAACTTGTTAAATGTCTTAAAAATAAGATTCATCTTTAACATCATAAACTCTATAGTCTAACCTTAGTTTTAAGGTTCGTTGAAAGTGAAACGCATAAATCTTTTAACCCTAAATTTAAATTCTAATGGTGATTAACAACATCTTTGGTCTTTATAATGGTGATAAACCAGAAATTTTAAATTTCTAAGATTAAATTTCTTACAAATTAAATTAGCAAATATGAAACGATTTTCATAATTTTATCCTTTAATCTTTCACTTTTTAGTAGTCTTTCTTATTAAGTAATTTATATGAATAATTTTTTGTTTAATTAAATTTTCTAGAGTGAGAGGAGCCGTCATAGATATAGTTCAAATGTTATACAGCTTTAAGACTGGTCTTCAGTTACTTTTTGATTCTCGACGACTGGAACCAAAAAGAAAAGGTTGATTGATTATTGTGTCTCTGTTAAGTCTGTCTAATGCGTTACGTTTTGGTAATCAATTCAAATTAAAGATATTCAAACTCTTACAGTTGTGAACTTTAAAAAGAAATATCGATTCGTTTGAACTAAAACTAAAATGGAAACATGTCGAGATCACATGTTCACTTTAATTTTGTTTAAATTTACAATTATATTTTGGAAAAAAAATAGTAATGAGATTTTGCTTTACTATGTGCATATGTGATCGATAGTTACTTGTACCATGATATAACGAAACCCATGTTTTCGTTGAAGAAGGCATTTGCATATATCAATTTGTAATACTAATGTGGATGGTTAGGGTATATAGTATAGAGGATTTTATGGAGCCGAACCGGAACCATAAACTCATAAAATTTCTATAGTACTTTAATTTATTTGCAAATAAATAATATAATCTACAATCTATATTCGGGATTTCGAGTTTATCTAATTACATATATGGAGATGAGTTAGGAATTCTTTCTCCGAGAACCCCTCTCATCACATAAACTAGTTATATACTATGACAAATCGGAATACCTAAGGAAAAATATACCAATGAAAGACCAAAATGCTGTTTCATGTTCTATTACTAGTTCTCTTTTTGATACATACGTTGTGTTGTGTACGTACGGTGGTGATGTAGTCATTTAGTAAGCTATATTTACTATTCTTTTTATGTTTCAAGATAAGTAAAATTAATTTACAAATAATGGAAAAAGAAATGTAATAAAAGAGAGAAAGAGTAGTGGTGGAGTTAACCCCACAAAAGAACAAAAGAATAAAAGATGGGAAAAAGCATAACACAAAGAAGCATTGTGGTCTCCTTTATTTAGAAGAACCATTACACACATTCTCCTTTTCTAAAAATTTCGGCATTTGGAGCTCATATTAATTTTTAAATGTTATATATATATGCTATGCATTTATTAATTACACACATAAAAAAAAAAAAAATCTTATGTATCCAATCTTTGTCGACACCTCTTTTATTTTTCCCCGAATAGATGCTTTGATCAGAATACATCAATAATAATGGATTCGACATTTTTTAAATGATTGGATAAGACTTTCAAAGTACAATTGTTCTTTACACAAACAAAAACAAAAGAAAAGAAATCCATCTTACTTTTCTTTTGCAAATGTTTTTGTAATCTACGTTTTCTAATCGTATTATGAGATTTAATCACGTCAATAACTATGATGTTATTTTGTTTGTCATGCTAAAAAATAGCATGTTATCTAGAACAACATAGGGGAATATTTTATAGGATATGGGTAAGAATGTTAGTTACAAAAACACTACTCGCTCGTTTTCGTGTGTTTTGCACATTAAAAGGTCTGTATTCATCTACCTAATAAAATAATTGTTCATGATCATTTGGTGCAATTACCCAATATATATAATTGTACAATACTACAAAAGTGAGAAAATAACTAAACCATCTAAACGTTATTTAGTGATGGATCAAATTAGAATTAATCCAATATAAGTTATGCAATATGTGAGAAAACACGATTGCATATTTGCATGCATGTACGTATATTTCTTCTTTTCTTTCTTGAAATCTTTTTTCATAATTCAGTATCAGCGTATTCATTTTTTTTTAAAATGTCTCCTAAACTAGTATTGAAAAGGAGAAGTGTAGGGTCACAAATATTTTGAGCATATTTTAAAGATTCGATCCCAAATGAAAGGAAAAGAGAATCTAGCAGCATTACAAGACCTATGAATTTGCCAAACAATTATACTTCTCCCTCTCTCTCTCTCTGCTTCTTTCCCTAAGCTTTCACCGTACTTATGCTCTCCCCGGTGGTCGTCTTGAGTTCCTTGCTCTCCTGTATTAAGATAACGTAACATGCATTAAAAATTTTGAAAATCAGTTAATCCAAATCATGTGTAAAAAAACAACAAAATTATATACAACCTTCATTTCTTTATAATACAGTTTACATGGAGTTAACTATGAGTACTTCGTCTTACAAAATATGATCCTTAAGTAGGTTCTCTATAAAACTAAGAAATGAGGAGTAAAAAAAGAGAGGAAAAAGAGAGTATTTAAAGAGGGCTAAAGCTTCCATAAAGGAAAAAAACAAAGTTTTTAAAAGAAGCCATCTTATAGTGAGTCATTGAAAACAGATTGTTAACGTAAAGACTGAATAAAGCTAGCAGACAGCCTTTTGCGAGCTTCTGTGATATGTCTCACCATCTGAGTTAGCTAAAAGAAACAAAGTGTTTATTTTTTTTTGGTAAAATTGTGCTAGAAGTATATATGTAGTGACCCCAGAAAAAAACTTAACATAAGATGCATATTGAGTCATTAATCGGATTTGTCACTAGGCCATATATTGTCGTTACCGGATAAGTGGTCCGACTCATGCCCCTTAGTAAGGAGTTTCCCGTAAACTCACATGTAATTTAAGCACATGATGAGTAGAAATTCCAAGTGAACAAGTGATCCACATGTATAACTTGCGCATAATGGATAGAGAATTTATAGGTTGTAGCGAGTTTACACCCTTGACCTTAGACCGTACCCAATACGAATGTGTTACCACACGCGGGTATAGGCATATATATTGTTATATTGAAAAATCAAACAGCAACATGCAAGACACATATATATGTATGGGTAAGAATTTCGTTGAAAGTAACAAAAAGAAAAAAAAAACAAGAGGTTAGTAAAAAGAACCTGTTGTGTATAGGATCGGGTCCACGAGGCACTTTTCTTTTGCTGACAACGTAGCTAAGATCGCCGTGTCTTGATCTATCTTCGTCATGTTCTTGTTGTATTTCCTTGGCGTGTATAAAGGACGCCGCATTTGAATCAGAGTTGTTCATTGTCGCAGCTGTAGTAATCTCTTTTGTTTTGTCGGTCTCGTTGTTGTTTTGTAATACAAACGCATCGATCATAATAAGAGTGACTAAACCGACCGTAAATAGCGTACGGATCAACAGTTGGAGACGAAGGGAACGGTGATTTCGCATGGTTTCCTAGCCTTTGTGGATTTTGTTTTTGTTTTATCCTATCTTCCTTGGTTGGTAGAAATAAAGACAGATATTAACATTGATCAAAGTAGTAGGGTTTATATTCGAATTTCTTGAATGGAAACTATAATAGAGAACAAAGATGAGTGGCAACAAAAGCAAGAGAAAGAGAGATAGATATAGAAGAAAGATAGTGTGAGAGAGAGAGAGAGAGAGTCTTATCACTTTGATGAGTTAGGATGGTTGGTGCTCTTTATAGGTTCCATGGTTTTTATTCGGTTCAATATGGTTTGCAAACTTTACTCGAAACATTAGGATAGAGAGAGAAAAATAATTTCTGCTATGAATCTTTATATATTTCCGTGAGATATAGAAATAATGTTATCTTTAAGCATGAATCCGTATGTTTATGTCGTCACTTTCTTTTGTCCTAATAATTAATCTAAATATAAATATATATATATATATATATATATATATATATACCAGAGGTCCAGAGATATATATTTATCAAACGCAATATTCTATTTAAAAAAAAAAAATAGAACAAATAAATATGAAAAAGAGAGAGAATGAGATATAGAACAGCTGGTCCGAAACGTGACATCAAGGGAATTTATTTACCAGCCTTCGCTTTATATATCATATTATGAGTATTATAATTCTTGTGTATTTTAAGTTCATGCAGTTTTATGTACTTAATCACTAAAAATAATATACTGCACAGTCTGCACTCATATAAAATTGCACGTGCCAAAGGGTTCCCTCGTACTTTTCTCACGTACAATTCATCTCTTTCGTATCCAAAAAGTAAAGATAAGCACATAACTATGCCATGCATACCTAACTTTTATACTATACATTTATAACAATATTGGCATATTTTATAAACACATAACAGTTATTTTCAGGTATATTATTCATTTCACAAATTTTATTTTTTACAATAGTTAATTTTATACGCATGTGTGCATATATGTCGAATTTTGCACATACATAATATATAGTATCTACCTAGTTCCGTTCAAGCTTTTATTCCTCACCGTATTTTTTGTGTGTTCTTTAATGTATCTAGTAGTGTAGTACCATTTATAATATAATATATCATTACAAGAGTTCCCCTATGCAAAACATCGAATAATATATTTTGATTTGTCGAGATATGATCATCAATAATTTACATTAACAAAACATAATATGCGTTAATCACCTTAACCATTCTTTATGTTTCTTAATTAAGATGTGCATATTTTAAAGGTTTTTCTGCAAATAAAGATGAGAATGACAAGATTGACTAGACCCATGATTAAAAACTGTTCCTTGGGAATATATTTATATCACTGTCACATAGCAGCCATAATTTATAAATTTAGAAGGGCCAATGAAGCATATGGTACATAATTCATCATCTCATCGATCAGATTTGTTACGATTGTACATGAATCCCACTTCAAAACAAATTACCTTTCCTAAAAGAGTTAAATGTATATTTGTCCTGAGAATCTTATGCCTTTGTGTTGTTACTCACTAGCTTCTACTCGAAGTAACCGAGAAATGGCACTTACATATTCATTTCATCATAAACCATATTAAAATAGTAAAAAGGTATTTTTGTATACAAGCTCCCTTGCTAATGTGGTGACCACTTCTGCCTATAGGATTCCATATCCTTCGGTTCTCTATTTGTATACGGGCTTAAACATTGTCCACGAAAAAATATCGTTAGAAGAATTCTTTGACTAATTGATATATTGCATATCGCTATATAGAATTTTTCTTTCCTATCATCATCAGCACATTGTACTCATAGCTTTTTTTGATAAGTTACTTGATTTTACAATAAATTTAATATGCTGAAGATAATTTTTCATAAAACCAAATCAAAGTTTTAAGACCTTTTTTTTTTCATACTCTCCACTCACTGCAAATCAAATTATGTTTTGACGGTGCGACACTACCCTAACAATAGTATCTTCAAAGTCCAGTTCTGATATATATGACTTTGTAAAATTAAACTTTGGATGTCATTGACCGTGAGTCCACAATTCTTAGGCATACTCTGATAAGAGCATGTTTCATATCTTGAGGTTCTTGTAGGCACCATCACTCGACCACGCTCCACCATCGTTTATCGACTATCATTTGACTGTACGTGTAAATACGAGAGATCTTCTAGTTGATCCCTCATCCATCCATTTGCCTTCCTCTGTGTCACATTTCCTCGTCTCTATTCACCATATGGAGTGAAGGGATATTTATCGGAAAATTCTTGATTTGGGTAAAGATGATCGGGGGTTGAGTGGTTGGGTCGGACTGCTCAAGTTGTTCGAGGAAAGCGCCTGTTTTGTGTTTTTCCTATGGATGGGGGACATGACACTGCTATCCTCAGCGTAGTTATTTAGTATGGCATGGCCGAATAGTACTGAATGTGCCTCCCCGTATGAGTGAGTGTAAATCTCTAGTCAACTCTGCATGGAGTTTTTTTACGCAAGTTGTAATAACTAGTAATATAAGTGATGGGTTCTGGAGCCGAAGCTCCCAAGACCATGGGATACTTGTACTACCATGACCATGAGATAGGTGGCATTGTAAGCTAGCTGTTGGAAATGTTTCTTCTGGTTGAGCGCATAGGCCTACCGTTTTCCTGTCATCGCAAGATTCAGCTGTTCGTTGTTCTCAGTGTGAAATGGGTTGCTTGACGTGACATCCACATGTTGTGTTCTGATTGGCAATCGAAAAATTACACCCTGACAGTGTTTATATTCGCAAGTTTTGTTTGATAAAAGCTTACATGACAAAATTATGTTTAGCATATATTCAAAAGTTTCAACTATATAAAAAAAAAAAGTTTTACTACCTTGTCCCAGCATCCCACCACCTGCCAGTGATCATTGAAAATTTATAGCATCGTAAATAGCAAGGCACAGATATTAAATTATCGGTGAATAAGCGCATATATTCATAGTAATGATTCGCACAAACACTAATGTACTTGTTTCTGTAGGGTTAGTTTTAGCATTAGTTCCACAAAAACAAATAAAAAAAGTTCCTTGGAATTAGTTTTCGAACAAATACGGCTCTTTTGTTGAATCAATGTCATCCATGTTCAGAAACTGTGGTTTGAATCTTAATGATAATAGTTTCTCTGAACTCTGTTGGACTCAAGGTTGTTTGACTCCACTTAATCTCAAATTCTAAATGATGATATGTTACTTACTTTAACTGGTCCATTGCACAATTTCACTAACCTCTTTCTACCAGCAATCTTGTCACCAAGGTTCAAGACCAATACTTAATCTTTTCAACGAAATTTATGTTCTCTCTCAAGCAGAGTAATATTCCGAAAGCAAAGCATGTTTGTTATACATGAAACAAGTAGTGTAGTCTCAATTATACGAAGGCACCTAAAGCTATTCTATACACTCAGCATATCTCTGGTCTTTTCAACAACAGACGATGAACAAATGTTAAATCTGTTTATGAGTGAAAAGATGAAAGCTTACATACTGAAAAGAAGAGTTCTCTTAAAACCGAGAATTGCTTTGTGATCTTGCACCTGATACCCCAAGCATCGGTACTGTCTGTTTCTTTCTGATGTATATAGCTGTTCCGCTCAGCAGAAACAATCCTAGCATCATCGACTGTCCATGTATTCAAATAATCTAACGTTAGCTCAAAATATCTTTCTGAGATCCAAAATGAGTGAGGAAAATAAAGAGTTTTGTTTTGGTTTTCTGGTGTACCTCAAAACCAAGAACTGATATCTTCTCTTCATCTGCAGAAGGCACACAGCTTCTGTAAGTTTTGTAAGACTGAGACTTCTTCACTTTCGATACAGGCGAATCATCATCATCCACCAACTTCCTCGTTTTCGTTTCTTCTCCGTCGTCGCGGTTCGATTGACCGTTCTGTGTTTCATCTCCTCCTTCATCTTTCTTGTGTTTATCAACTTCTTTCACCTCTTTACATTTGAAAGCTATACGATAACCAGTTTCACTACATCGATACTTCTCTTTCCTCTACAAGAAAACCACACCATACTGAAACAATCGAGTCTTCTTCACAACACAACAAATCATACCCAAATCCAATTCACTCTATAATCTAATTGACTGAGAAATCAATAATTAAGCTAATTATGTTACCCTAAATCACCAAAACCAATCCTAATTGCGTAATCACCATCAAGATCAATACAAATCTGAGTGATATTTACCAGTTGAGCTATTGGTTCTTCGTAATTAACCTAATTCTGAAACCCTAAATTACCAAAATCAATCCTAATTGCGTAATCGCGATCCAAATCAATACAGATAAATCACCAAAATCAATCCTAATTGCGTAATCACGATCCAAATCAACACAGATTCATTATCAAAAACAGAGCAATTAAGCAAATTAGAGAGGGGATTTGAAAAAAAACCTTTTCGGAGGAATTGCAGGAAACACAAGGACCTGAAGGAGAACATGCGAAGGTAATGTTACTTCCTTTTGACGTTTCTTTGAAACCTAAAAGGAATCTACGACCAACGCTTCCGATCTCTTCTTCATCATCTCCGTCTCTGTAAATCAAAACGAGTCAGATCGAGAAGCGAGATCGGAGGCTAAATTTAACTTGAAGAAAATTGTAAAAGTACGAAACTGTTCATGTGCTCTGACAAGAAGAGAGGATGAAATTGAAGCAGCGTAGATGAAGGTGAAGAGGATGACCAAAAAAAGTGAAGAGCTCTGAGAAGCCATTTTCACTGTTTCTTTCTTCGTCTTCGTCTTCGTCTTCGCAGCAGAAGAAAGAGGAGAAACTGGAAAGAGAGTAATGTTTTCAGAAAAGCCCTGATATTACCTACTATTTACCAAATAAATCTATTACTTAAGAATGTTTTAAATTAAACCCCGGTAGTTTCAATCAGATATATTAATTTGAGTAACTATAATAACACAAACATACTTCTATGGAAGAATATAATCACGTAACGATTCGTTAATAATACGAATGAATTCTCTTTCAAAGTGGATCGGATGATCCAATGTTTCAACTTTTCGGCTTCTTGGTGAGTGGTGATTATGATGATGTCGTTTTTTGGTGTCTTGTGTATCTGTGATTCAGAACCAAGAATTAATAGTCTTCGCCTTACGGTAACAACATCAAACTGATATTTTATTTCATTGTTTTCTTTGTTAGCTTCTAGAGACTAAAGATGATATGGAGATGGTTCACTCTTTCTTCTCATGTATTATTATTTTAGGGATGACTGGCCGAACAACAACAACTAGACCGCAGATGCCCAGGTTCTCTATCATTCCTTTTTAGAGATTGTATTCTACTTAAGTAATATATGTATGAATGGGGCTACTCTAATGCTTTTTCTTCTTCATTCATTCTTCCACAGTGAAAGCTAGATGATGCAAATCAAGACGGGTGAGCCAATTATATTATTTCAAAAATCAGCAAGCTCTTCACTCCATAGCTCCAGTTTTTGCCTCGCTCCACCACAAACAAGTCACACCACATCTGCCAGATTTTAAGGTAAAAATATCCCCATCCATCAGAGATTGTCACCACTTTAGAACAGTCTCATAATAGCTTAATGAATCTGTTTTATCAATTGAAGCACTCAGCTCGCAGTGGGAGGAGAGTTACACTTGCAGGATCTAATCTTAAATCTTAATAAGACAAGTCAAGATAATTGATAGGTACGCCAACTTTTTCCTACATATCTGATTGGCACTCCTTACTTGCCTTATTCATGCTCCTGATTACAGTAAACATTGGTGAAAGGGTCTTTTCTATTTCAATTGAATATCCTATTGTTTTTGAATGCCATATGGGTGTCTGCTCTCTCTCTCTCTAACTGCTAATTTGCATTTTTTCTCTTTGGTTTTCTCATGGTAGTTGAAGTTAGTAAGAAAAAGATATGCTTTATGAGTCAACATTTTCTCAAAGAATTGTAGGGATGATTGTCAGCTTAATATAACTGGC
Organism: Camelina sativa; assembly: GCF_000633955.1. NCBI lineage: Eukaryota > Viridiplantae > Streptophyta > Magnoliopsida > Brassicales > Brassicaceae > Camelina > Camelina sativa. Next base: position 31,662,522 of record NC_025689.1, read on the forward strand.
AGGTTGACATGAAACTGCAACTGCCCTATATGGTTCTAACTCAGTGAAGGTACGCATACAGTTTAGAAACAAACCATGAATACTTACCTTATTTTTAAAAAAATCTTATTTGTATTTACATTATCGGTTATCTTTCTTTTTCAGTGATCAGCTTCCTGTTAGCACCAAAATTTGACATGAACAGTGATATCCTGCCTGGTGTTGTGAGGGATTATTGGAATCTTTTGGTAGAAATGACAAGAGGCTGCATCTGCCCTATGGTTCCATCTCAGGGAAGGTACGTATGTAGTTTAGAAAACAAATCTTGAACATTTAATTAATTACCTTATTGTTTAATCTTATTTGCATTTACACTACTATCGGTTGTCTATCTTTTTCAGTGATTTGTTTCCTGATAGCATTAAATTTGATATGGGAAGTGATCATGGTGTTGTGAGGAATTACGTAAAGCTTTTGGTAGAGATGTTATCTATTTTTCTTGATGGAGTTGTCTGCTTCTTTGTTAGTTGTTAATCATATATATGGGTTTATATTCTTCGCAGGTTTGGAGATGATGATGATGCATGCTTTATGCCCCAACCAACATGCAACAGTTATGTAGAATCCTGTATAAGTGATCTCTCTAAATCCTTTTCTTTGTTTTAAGTGATTAAATTCTTTCAGTTATCCTATGATTTTTTTTTTTTATATAGTTCTAATGTGCAGTTTACACCATTGCTACAAACAACAATTAGGTGATATATTATTATCCGGTGAAGCTTCAATGAATCACATGAAACATTGGAATGCTGCCATCTTCTAGTCTTATAAAACAATCTGATCTTTGAGTATGCAGTAGTATGATCTTGTCTAAACATAAACCCTTCATGCTTAATACAGACCTGGACTCTTTGAACCTTTACATGGTTTGCACCTGATATTGCTTGACAGGTTCTAACTGTATTCTTCAAACAAACACGGCTTTTGTTCCCTTATATTAAAACTACTTCCATGCCCCCAAAAATAAAGTGCACAACTTCTCTATTCTTTGAATTTCCAGGATAAGACGAACCAATTGGCAACCATTCTCATCGCTACAATGCTTCTGAAATACGGACTTGGAGAAGAAAAGGCAATAAAGAGGATTGAAATTGCTGTGTTGGTTGCTCTGAACAACGGTTTCAGAACTGGTATGTGGGAATAGTATGTTTCTTAATCCAGTCATGAACACGTGTTTGCTTTTCCTTAAAAACGTCCCGAGTTAGTGTAGTGTATAAAGTACAATCTTCTAAAGAAATCAAACTCTGTGCAGGATGATTGTATGTCGAATGCTTTTTTACTCTAGATGTTCAGTGGATCTACTACAACCTACTTGCCCATTTTGTCTTGGTAAAGTCATAACCTTAAATTATTCAAATATATGCAGAAATATGGCTTAGTGTAGCGCTAGAAAGTGTGAGTACAGGTATTATTACTAAGATTGACAGTAACTCTTTACTATAACAGATGCAGTTACTATGTCGACCTCCCTCATTGTTCCTTGAAACATTTGAATATGTAACCTCTTCACTTTTTTTTTCTCCCAAAAGAAATGAAGTCACAGACAGGCATCCCCACAATTGAACCGTCACATTTGCGATTAACAATGTTTTTATATTTTATACATGAATGAATTATTTTAGGTTTAGTAAGAGACAATTTTGGTCTCCTCTTAATCACTCAAAATATAAAAACGCCTTCGTCGAATATGGTTGCATTGGGACTTTGGGGAGAGACTCTGGTCTGATCAGAGTCTTCTATTCATCCTATCCTAATTTTCGAAGTCTTTGAGCGAAAAAGAGTCTTTTAGTTCTTCTTAACTTTTTCTTCTAGTAACATAAAAGAAAGAAATGAGCGAAGAAAAACTTAAGCCCACGGCTTAGAAAAGAAATAACAATAGGCCCACTAATCCCCAAACGAATTGCTTTTTGTTAATACAATTTTTTTACATGAAAAGACAAAAACGCATCGTTTTAAGAATTGGAAACATTATTAATCCAGAAAGTTCCAATCGAAGAAATAAATAAATAAAAAAAATAGTTTTTTTTTTTTGAGATTGTGACCGTTTTCTCTATTTTTTTTTTAGTCACAAGTGTTTTATTGACCGTTTTCTCTATTTATTTGGCAGTTTTATTAAATACTCTCTGACGCTCCACCAGTCTCCTGGAGAAATCAAAATCAGTTTAGAGAGAGAGAGAGAGGGAGTGCGAGAGAGAGATCGTTCGATTCTAACGGCGGCGAGGCAGAGAGAGAGAGACCGTTCGATCCTAACGGCGGCGAGAGAGAGAGAGAGAGAGAGACCGGTCGATCCTAACGGCGGCGAGAGAGAGAGAGAGACCGTTCGATGCGGCGAGAGACAAAGAGATCAATTAGGCTCAAAGTGCTAGACCTCCAGAGACGCATCATGACAGCTCAACCAAACCACAGATCACCGTCCTGACAACAACATACCTACAAGATAAGTCCCCTCTCAGTGCTAAACCTTGATGATGCTTTCGTACGTCCTTGGAAAAGTTTGGGTCATTGTCCTGGTTTGGGAATGGAAACACACAGCCACAGACACAAACTTGTATCGTCGTTTCACCAGGCAAAATAAAGAAAGAAAGAAAGAAAGAAAGGAACAAACCCATTAGTTAATTAAGATCCCCATATAATACAAGAAGGAACTACTCTTATTTCAAAATGCCAATGAAAAGAGTCCGCTTCTGCCCAGGTATGAAGTTTAGAACACTTTATCTTTATTTTGTTCTGTTTCAAGTTTTTCTATCTCCCTAGCCAATGATCCTTTTTTTTTTTGTTGTACAACAAGGTACTACTCAAGTGGAAACTCGGCGACAAGGCACCAAAATTCAAAGCAAAACCCTTGATTTTACTGAGCTAAATGGAGTCCAGAGGCAGGTACATTGTGTTTTATTTATTTCTTCTTCTTTTGTTTTTTATTCAACCGTGTAACAAGAATCTCAGGTTTACGTTTCGTTTTGCAGGTTTTCTTAAAAAGCTTGAAGCTATCAGATGATGCTCTTCTCGGAGCTGTTGGATGGTATGTGGTATACTCGGAACGTTCATTATAATTTTTTTTCTTGACCATACCATATTTGTATTTTGGATTCATCTGAAGTTAGGATTTTTGTTGCAGGTTCGTGCGGCTTTTGAAGTGTTTGTCAATTTTAAGACCGATAACAGTGTTACCACAAGTGACGAGAGAGTAAACAGGCCTGAACAAGTCAGAGGTATCTTCTCGTTTTCTTCTAAACCTATGAATCTATTTGATTTTCGTGTGATTTTTTTTTTGCTTTTAAAATAAGAGTTTCACTTTTGTATTATATGGGAATATTAAATAATTCTGCTATTATAATTACAGAGGTGGTATGATGTTTTGCTTTTGAAATAAGAGTTTCGTTCTTGTATTATGTGGGGATCTTAATTAACTAATGTGTTTGTTCCTTTCTTTTTTTGCCTGGTGAAATGGCGATACAAGTTTGTGTCTGTGGCTGTGTGTTCCAAACCAGGACGATGAATCATATTTTCTCAATGACGTACGAAAGCATCAAGGTTTATCACTCATAGGGAGGGGACTTATCTTGTAAGTATGTTGTTGTCAGGACGGTGATCTGTGGTTTGGTTGAGCTGTCATGATGCGTCTCTGGAGGTCTAGCACTTTGAGCCCAGTTGATCTTTATCTATCCTCGTCTTCTTAGCTTCTATCATGTTGTTAGTCGAAACTTTAAAATGGCAATGACAAGAGACTGCTTCTGCCCCCAGGTATGAAGTTAAGAACACTTAATTATCTTATTGTCTAATAGTTGAATGCTTTTTACATCATTGGTTGTCTTTCTTTTTCAGTGATAGGCTTCCTGCTAGTTCCAATTCTTACATGACAAGTGATACTGGTGTGGTGACTTGTAAGGAACTACTTACTTCTTTTGGTAGAGAGAAGAAGCTCAATCATCAAGTCAGGCAAGTCAGACTCGTTACTCACAATCACTCAATACATTCGTTTCAGTTCCCCCTCCATATATATGTGAGACTGATATTTCATTGATATTTCATTTTAGTTTTTGGTTTTGTTTTTCCTGCTTGTGCTTCTCTAGATGATGGAGATACTATTAGGGATGATGCTGAAATCTTGGACCCAAATGATGGTAGAATCCTCTTCACTGTAAGTCATCTCAAAATCCTCTGCTTTTCTTTATTTTCTTCTGTTTCAAGTTTATCTATCTCCCTCAACCAATGATCCTTTTTTTTTTTGTTGAATAACAAGGTACTACTGGTGAACTCGGCGACAAGGCACTAGAATTCTAGGCAAAACCCTTTGAACAAAAATTCTCTTTCACAGGTAATAAACAATTGAGGTAATAAATAACTTCTTGGATGTTTGTTAGGATTAGATTCATCTCTTCACCTATATTTTTTTAGATTCATCTTGTAGTCAATGCAATTGTTAATTTATAAAAAAACTCATCACCGGGGACAAGACGCAATGGCTCCGTTGCTGTTTTTCGAACAAGTGAGGCAAGTTGTTCCATTATTAAAGAAAATCACTCATTGAGTTCGGTTCAGTTCCACATCCTTAAGTGAGACTGATATTTTTGGTTTTGTTGTTGCTGCTTGTGTAGACTTATATGGAGGTTCACTTTCTTCCCATTAATGTTAGGATGATGCTGAATTATGGTCCCAGTCGATGGAAACTAATCATCTTCTTATTGCTCTGTAAGTCATCTCAACATCCTCTCTGCGTTTCTTTATTTATTTATTTATTTATTTTTGTTTAAGTTTATCTATCTCCCTCAACCAGTAATCTTTTTGTTTTGTTTTTGTGTTTGTTGAATAACAAGGTGCTACTGAAGTGGAACTCGACAAGGCACCAGAATTGTCTCAAGCCAATGGAAGTAACCAGAAAAATGTATAAAGGTAATTGCCATTATTAATTACTTTTCTGATACCCAAATTGCATAAATTAATAATAAAGGAGGTTCACTCTTTCTTCCTATTAATAATATTAGGGATGATGCTGAATTATGGACCCAAACGATGGAAAACAAATCCTCTTCTTATTGCTCTGTAAGTTATCTCAAATTCCTCTCTGCTTTTCTTTAGTTTATTTTTTTCTGTTTCAAGTTGATCTATCTCCCTCAACCAGTAATCGTTTTGTTTTGTGTTTGCGTTTGTTGAACAAGGTGCTACTGATGTGGAACTCGACAAGGCACCATAATTGCCTCAAGCCAAAGGCAGTACTCATAAAAATGTATATAGGTAATTGCCATTATTAATTACTTTTCTGATACCCAAATTGCATAAAGGTAGTTGCTTAATAACCATTCTGTTACCCCAAATGTGGTCTCACGTTCCTCTTGTTGTAGTTTATTTTAATGTGTTGATTCCTTTCACTGCAGGAAAACGAGTGTTTAATACTTAAGCTAGCACTACCAATCTGATTCATCAAATCAAAGCCATCACAAGGAAGAAGCTAGATGATGGAAAATCAAGACAGGTGAGTCAGTTATTGTTTCAAAATCAAGCTCTTCACTCCAGCCTGCACCACAAAGAAGTACACCACGTCTGCCATAATTCAAGGTAGTCTTAATTAATAACGATTCTGATACCCAAATCTGGTTTCACGTTCCTTTTGTAATAGTTTCTGCCCATTTATTGCCTCACTGCAGGAAAACATAGCTAGCTCTACCAAACTGATTCAGGAAAATAGAGCTCTCAAAAAGCAAAAGCTAGATGATGCAAAATCAAGACAGTGAGCCCAATTGTTACAAAAACAGCATGCTTCACTTGTAATCTCACTCTGCATAACAGAAACTCTTTCCTCCTCATCTGTAATTTTTGTAGATTCTCTCAACGACAACAACAAAACAAGTCAACAACAGCAACGGATAAAACCTCTGTAAGTAAACTTTAATCTTGATTTTATTTTCTTCTGTTGCAAGTTTATCCTTCAACCAAGCATTGTTGATGAGTAATATCTGGTGGAAGTATATTTTTCGTGTCTTTGCAGGTGATGAACAGAAGAGGACGTTGTTTTCATGACGTCTTCAACTCTCATCTGAGTTGACGAGAAACTCTACAACCAGAAAAAGGTAATTATTCTTGGTTTTTCTACAACTCTCATCCGAATGTTTTGGTATCTAAATAAGAGTGTTGTTTTTTATATGTGGTCTTAATTGATGGGTTCGTTTCTTTTTCTAGATTCTATGAAACAGCTCTCTACAAAAAACAACTCATCACCAGGGAGAAGAAGCTTAATCGTTGAGGCCAAGACTCCATGTTGTTCGAACAAGTCAGGTAAGTCGTTCCATTACTGACAATCACTCCAAACGTTTGCTTCAGATCCCCATCCATAAGTTAGACTGAGATTTTTGGTTTTGTTGCTTCTCTAGATGATGGTGGAAATCCCCTCTTCTTGCATTGTAAGTCATCTCAAAATCCTCTCTGCTTTTCTTTATTTTGTTCTGTTTCAAGTTTATCCATCTCCCTCAACCGATGATCCTTTCCTTTTTTTTTTGTTGAAAAACAAGGTGCTACTGAAGTGGAACTCGACAAGGTACCAGAATTCAAAGCAAGACCCTGTGAACAAAAAGTTACTAGTCATTGCTTCATGCCAACAATTCCCTTCCACAGGTAATGAACTATTGAAACTCTATGATTCCTCTTAACTTTTCTCGCATCTTCCTTTTTTTCTTCTTGGAATTATATATTGATTGAATTCCAACATGCTGCTATTTTACTTGTCCATAACCGACGTAAGCGAGCATTGACAAGAAATTCCGACATGCTGCTGTTAACTTTTTTTTTTTTTGGTTTCAGTTTTAGATGGAATGTGACTGAGATATGCCATGGGTTTGAAGAATGAAGAAGATTGTGACTGAGTAACAACATCAAACTCATTCTTCTAGTTATAGATGTCTTTCACTCAATACGTCTGCAAGAGAGGTATCATATTTTCGCATTTACTAGACTTTTAATTTTGCTGGAAAAGTATTTGACGTCTGGTTAATGTAGGAGTTGCTCAATTGCATTCTTGTTTCTGATTTGATCACATTGCTCGTGTTGCATTTGATTTTGGGAAGTAAAGGTGCGGTAAACTTTGTAAGGCTACTACTATCTTGGAGGTCAATTCTTGATAACTGCATACAAGTATAAAACTTCCAGCTAAATTAGAAACTGATGTGATAGATCCAGAACTCATGATTTTTTTTTTCTGAAATTTCTTTGGGTGCAGGGATCGCGGTTTGGAGGAAAATAGTCATATCAATGGCTTCAGAGTATACTGAGGTTGAAGTGAGTCATCTCTTGATTGACACTGCTGTGATGGATCTTGTTCGGCACCCATCACAGCAGGACAGGGTTTTTTTCTTTCTTAAAGCCAGTCCAATCTGGAACACTTTTTCCAGCTCCTCATGTATTAACTGCCATGATTTACAAAATGCATTTTAACTTTGTTGTGTCCCAGTTCGATACCATTCTCATTCTGACTGGGATGATTTTTGCTGATATTCTTTCTGATGTCGTGGCCAGAGGTTCTCCCAATTACCAACAATGTGCTTCAGCGAGCTGGATCATTGGAAGGTTCTCTCTCTCTCTTGTTCCCTTTCTCTTAATGTTGTTGCTGTTTAATCTCATTTGCGAGAACTTACTGTTTTCTGCTTAGAATTTGATGTGGTACTTATCGAATTGAAAGATGTTAGTATTAGAAATTGGCGAGATTGTTGACGACAAAAAAAAAAAATCTCCTTCTGAAGAAAGGGATTTAGAATCGTGGGTGGGGTTATTTGGTTGTAATCAAAATGGTTATTTCTTAGCCACTGAAATGTCTAAGACATTGCGTCTTTGCTCTGTATTAGGACTGGAATTTAGCTTACGGGAGATGCTTATTGGAAGAGCTGCTCTGGGAGTTCCCTTTCCGGAGGAGACCATCGCAGCTGCAAAAGAATCAGATGCAGTGCTTCTTGGAGCCATTGGAGGGTATGTCTTCTCTCTTGTCCCAACCTATGTTGTTGGCTCTAAATATTTTTGGGAAATACAGTTTCTCATATTTTCATGTTTGGTATGATTTAAGGTACAAGTGGGATAACAGTGAAAAGCATTTGAGGCGTGAGAGTTACTTCAGCTTCGTGCAGGTCTTAAAGTCTTTGCAAATCTGAGACCTGCTACAGTTGTGCCATAGGTAACCATCCTCAGCCTAATCTCAGAAATTCTTGGTAGTCTGAACTTTGTTTCTTGTGTGAACTTCAAATTTTTATACAGTTAGTGGATGCTTCCACCTTGAAGATAGAGGTAGCAGAAGGTGTTGATCTTAAATATTGTAAAAGATCTTACATGAGGTCAGTTTAATTAGTTTATTAAATTTTAAAACTGATTGTAATTCTTGTCTTTCTCGTTATGTAGTGGGACAGTTTCTTTAGATATGATGTCTCACGATAAGATATTTGTTTTGTAGAGCCAAGGGGCATAAAGACCAATGAAAATGGCGAAGAAGTTGTGTTTAACAGTGAGGTTTATGCTACCCTCGAGGTACATGATTGAAAATCTCAGATACAGATTTCCGTGGATAGATTGTTAAGTACTACGGACTAATATTTTAAAGCAGTTTTTATGTTCCTCAGATTGATAAAATTGCTCACTGATGCCAATGCAATATTTTCCTCTGCAGGCCACTATTTAATGGATGGAACGTGTAACAACAATAGCCTCTGAAACGTGTAACAACACTAGCCTCTGAATATGTTGATGTTGACAATGCTGCGATGCAGCTTGTTCGTGACCCCAAACAGGTACGTGTATTTGCCAAACTAGTCAGCGTTGATAACGGTTTGGAAATTGTGTAAATACTTACAATGGATACAGTTTACACCATTGCTACAAACAACAAATTAGGTGAATGCTGCCATCTTCTAGTCTCAGTGATTCCGTATAATATAAAACAATCTGATTTACTATGCAGTAGTATGATCTTGTCTAAACATAAACCCTTCATGCTTAATACAGCGACCTGGACTCTTTGAACCTTTACATGGTTCTGCACCTGATATTGCTTGACAGGTTCTAACTGTATTCTTCAAACAAACACGGCTTTTGTTCCCTTATATTAAAACTACTTCCATGCCCCCAAAAATAAAGTGCACAACTTCTCTATTCTTTGAATTTCCAGGATAAGACGAACCAATTGGCAACCATTCTCAGCGCTACAATGCTTCTGAAATACGGACTTGGAGAAGAAAATGCAATAAAGAGGATTGAAGACGTTTACTATGTGGGAACAGTATGTTTCTTAATCCAGTCTTGTAACACGTGTTTCCTTTTCCTGAAAAACGTCCCGAGTTAGTGTACAAAGTACAATCTTTTAAAGATACATCTAACTCTGTGCAGTGGAATGTGGAATGCTTATTACTCTAGATGTTCAGTGGATCTACTACAGCCTTGTGCTGCTGGTCCGATAGAGCAACTTGCCCATTTTGTCTTGGTAAAGTCTTAACCTTAAATTATTCAAATATATGCAGAAATATGGCTTATCGTAGCGCTAGAAAGTGTGAGTACAGGTATTATTACTAAGATTGACAGTAACTCTTTACTATGTAGTCCAAACAGATGCAGTTACTAGGTAGTAGACCTGCCTCATTGTTCCTTGAAACATTTGAATATGTAACCTCTTCACTTTTTTTTTCTCCCAAAAGAAATGTAGTCACAGACAGGCATCCCCACAATGATCCGTCACATTTGCGATTAACAATGTTTTTTATATTTTTATACATGAATGAATTAGTTAGGGTTTAGTTAGAGACAACTTGGTCTCCTCTTATTATATTAATAATCACCTGAAGAACAAGTTAGATGAGGTATCGTTTCGTGTTTCAATTTAATTTTTCGTATGAATGTTTATTTTTTGCTTTTGGAAATTTTTAGGGTTTGTTTCTCTTTTTTGGGTGAAACTGAAACAGGTCTTGTGTGTTCGTGGACGAGGCTCAGAACAAATACGGTCGCCAGCGTGCGTGTTCGGTGACTCAAACTAATCAATTACAAAATAAAAGGTAATAGATAGGTCTTTTGTCTTCTCGGCGTTGTTCTTCTTGTTATAGTTTTTTTTTTCTTTCTTTCTTTCTAATGTGTTGCTTATTTTCACTGCAGGAGTGCAGGATTAGGGTTTCGTGCGGCTCTTGAAGTATTTGTCAATATTAAGACCGATAACAGTGTTAACGTGACGAGAGAGAAAACAGGCCTGAACAAGTCAGAGGTATCTTCTCGTTTTCTTCTAAACCTATGAATCTACGTATTTGATTTTCGTGTGAATTTTTTTGCTTTTAAAATAAGAGTTTCACTTTTGTATTATATTAGGAATATTAAATTGTTCTGCTATTATAATTACATAGGTGGTATTGATGTTTTGCTTTTGAAATAAGAGTTTCGTTCTTGTATTATATGGGGATCTTAATTAACGAATGTGTTTGTTCCTTTCTTCTTTTGCCTGGTGAAATGGCGATACAGGTTTGTGTCTGTGGCTGTCTGTTCCAAACCAGGACGATGAATCATATGTTCTCAAGGACGTACGAAAGCATCAAGGTTTATCACTCATAGGGAGGGGACTTATCTTGTAAGTATGTTGTTGTCAGGACGGTGATCTTGGTTGAGCTGTCATGATGCGTCTTTGGAGGTCTAGCACTTTAAGCCCAGTTGATCTTTATCTATCCTCGTCTTCTTAGCTTCTATCATGTTGTTAGTCGAAACTTTAAAATGCCAATGACAAGAGACTGCTTCTGCCCCCAGGTATGAAGTTTAGAACACTTAATTATCTTATTGTCTCATACTTGTACGTTTTTTACATTATCTTAAGTGATCCTGGTGTTGTGACTTGTAAGGAACTACTTACTTCTTTTGGTAGAGAGAAGACGCTCAATCGTCAAGTCAGGCAAGTCAGACTCGTTACTTAGAATCACTCAAAGCATTCGTTTCAGTTCCCCATCCATATGTTTTTTACATAATTGGTTGTCTTTCTTTTTTCAGTGATAGGCTTCCTGCTGGTTGTGACTTGTAAGGAACTACTTGCTTCTTTTGGTAGAGAGAAGAAGCTCAATCGTCAAGTCAGGCAAGTCAGACTCGTTACTCACAATCGCTCAAAACTTTCGTTTTAGTTCATCCATATGTGAGACTGAGATATCTTTTTTTTTTAATTGGTTTTATTTTCCTGCTTGTGCTTCTCGAGATGATGGAAATATTGTTAGGGATGATGCTAAACTCGTGGACCCAAATGATGATAGAATCCTCTTCACTGTAAGTCATCTCAAAATCCTCTTGCTTTTCTTTATTTTCTTATGTTTCAAGTTTTTCTATCTCCCCCAGGCCAATGATCCTTTTTTCTTTTTTTTTGGTTGAACAACAATGTACTACTCAAGTGGAAGAGCACGGCCTGTGATGGAGTCAAGAAGCAGGTACATTGTTCTATTTTTTTCTTTTTGTTTTTGTTTTATCAACAGTATAACAAGAACTCAGGTTTATGTTTCGTTTTGCAGGTTTGCATGAAGAATGAAGAAGATTCGTAACCAATAAGGTAACAACGTCAAACTGATTCTTCTTTTTAAATGGAGTTAAGAAGCAGGTATATCGTGTTTTATTTATTTCTGGCTTTTTTTAATCAACAGTGTAACAAGAATCTCAGGTTTATATTTCGTTTTGAAGGTTTGCATAAATTGGATGTGTTATTGGATGTGTTTGAAAAAAGCTTGAAGCTAAGTTTAAGGTATGAAAACACACAATTTCCCAGTAAATTATTTTTCAGAGCTCTTCACAGTAACGTTTTTGAGTTATATTTTGTTAGGCTGAGTAAAAGGTATGAAAAGAACAATTTCACATTTCAGACTCCAGTGCCAAATCCAGAACTGATTCTAGTGATTGATGAGTTTTTTCTTAATACCATTGATGGTTTTGGTTGCAGGTCTGAGTGATGAGTTAAGATATGCGTACTAAAGAATCTAGTCCAGAAGCAAGTATATTGTGTTTTATTTGTTTCTTGTTTTTTAACCAACAGTGTAACAAGACTCTCAGGTTTTGTTTCGTTTTGCAGGTTTGGATGAAAAGCTTGAAGCTAAGTATAAGGTATGAAAAAAACATTTTCCAGTATAATCTCAGATTTTGTTTTCGTTAAGGCTGATTTTTTATAATTAAGATTTAGTAAAAAATCTTAATGTATTAAGGAAGATTCTTCTAATTCTCTATTTCTTTGCAGATGGGTGATATGCTATGAGTTTGAAGAAAGAAGAAGATTCAGAACCAAAAAGGTAACAATATCAAACTGCTTCTTCTTGTTATAGGTGTCTTTGGCTCAATACGTCTTCCTTCCTCGTCCACTTTGATTTGCCAATCTTTAAGTCAACAAGTTGCTTTAAATCGCAGATTATATTTATTTGATTATTTATAAACTGTAATGCAATTTCAGATACTCGGAAGAGCACAGTCTGTTAAGCGGGAATCAAGAACCAGTTTATCCGGGAGCTTACTGGAGGTCAGTATTAAGTGTTTTCATTTGTTGTGGTTATCAAATTGTCAAAGATTGTGTCTTTCTTTGTTGAATATAGGTATTTGCAATGGGCATCCGCGGGGCTTTACCACAAATGGACAAGGTGAGGAAGTTTGCTTTTGTACTGAGTCCTATTCTGCAAGTGAGGTATCATGTTTTCGCATTTACTACTTAAATTTTGGTGGAAAAGTATTTGACGTCTGGTTAATGTAGGAGTTGCTCGATATCATGTTTTCTCATTTACTAGACTTTTAATTTTGCTGCAAAAGTATTTGACGTCTGGTTAATGTAGGAGTTGCTCGATATCATTCTTGTTTCTGATTCTACTTAGGTTGATCACATTGCTCGTGTCTTTGCAAGTGATGGATGTTCAGAGGACATGGCGTCTTCAACTCTCATCTGATTTGACGAGAAACTCCACAACAATAAAAAAGGTATACATTCTTGGGGTTTACTGTGTGTTTCTTCATCTGAGTGTTTTACTTTCTTAAATATGACTTTTGTTTCGTAGATAAGATCTTAATTAATGGGTTTGTTTATTTTGGAGATTCTGTGAAACATCTCTCCACATAAAACAACTCATCACCGGAGGAGAGAAGAAGCTCAGTCGTCGACGCAATGACTCCATTGCTTTTCCCAAAAATTCAGGCAAGTCGTTTCATTACTCAACAAAATCACTCAATACATTCGTTTCAGTAGTTCCCCTCACATAAGTGAGACTGAGATTCTTGTTTGCTGCTTCTCTAGAAATTGGAGATATATGGGGGTTCACTCTTCTTGTTCTGTAAGTCATCTCATAATCTTCTGCTTTTCTTTATTTTATTATGTTTCAAGTTTATCTATCTCCCTTCACCAGTAATCTTTTTTTTTTTTGAACAACAAGGTGCTACTGAAGTGTAACTCGACAAGGCACCAGAACTGACTAAGCCAAAGGCAGTAATCAGAAAAATGCATAAAGGTAGTTGACATTCTTAATAACCATTCTGATACCCCAAATGTGTCTCAGTCCTCTTGTTATAGTTTATTTTAATGTGTAGATTCCTCTAACTGCAGGTAAACGAGTGTTTAATATTTAGCTAGCACTACCATTCTGAGTCATCAAAATCAAAGCCATCACAAGGGAAAAGCTAGATGACAGGTGAGTCAGTAGTTGTTTTAAAATCAGCAAGCTCTTCACTCCACAACTCCAGCTTTTGCCTGCACAACATATAAGTACACCACGTCTGCCATAATTCAAGGTAAAATACCTTCCATCAGAGATTATAATAATGATTCTGATACCCAAATCTGGTTTCACGTTCCTTTTGTTATAGTGTTCCGCCCATTTATTGCCTCACTGCAGGAAATCATAGCCAGATCTACCAAACTGATTCAGGAAAATAGAGCTCTCAAAAGGCAAAAGCTAGATGATGCAACATAAAGACAGGTGAGCCAAATTGTTACAAAAACAGCATGTTTCACTTGTAATCTCACTCTGCATAACTGAAACTCTTTCCTCCTCAACATGTAGATTCTCTCAACGACAACAACAAAACAAGTCAACAACAACAACTGATAAAACCTCTGTAAGTAAACTTTAGATCCTTATCTTGATTTTATTTTCTTCTGTTGCAAGTTTTATCCTTCAACCAAGCATTGTTGATGAGTAATATTTGGTGGAAGCATATTTTTTCGTGTCTTTGCAGGTGATGAACAGAAGAGGACGTTGTTTTCATGACGAGAAACTCTACAACCAGAAAAAGGTAACTATTCTTGGTTTTTCTTCAACTCTCATCCGAATGTTTTGGTATTTAAATAAGAGTGTTGTTTTTTATATGCGATCTTAATTGATGGGTTCGTTTCCTTTTCTAGATTCTATGAAACAGCTCTCTACAAAAAAACAACTCATATCGTTGAGGCTAAGACTCCATGTTGTTCGAACAAGTCAGGCAAGTCGTTCCATTACTCACAATCACTCCATACGTTTGCTTCAGATCCCCATCCATAAGTTAGACTGAGATTTTTGGTTTTGTTGCTTCTCTAGATGATGGAGGTTCAATTTCTTCTCATTAATGTTAGGGATGATGCTGAATTATCACCCAAATGGTGGAAATCCGCTCTTCTTGCACTGTAAGTCATCTCAAAATCATCTCTGCTTTTCTTTATTTTGTTCTGTTTCAAGTTTATCCATCTCCCTCAACCGATGATCCTTTACTTTTTTTTCTGTTGAAAAACAAGGTGCTACTGAAGTGGAACTCGACAAGGCACCAGAACTCAAAGCAAGACCCTGTGAACAAAAAGGTACCAGTCATTGCTTCATGCCAATAATTCCCTTCCACAGGTAATAAACTATTGAAACTCTATGATTCCTCTTAACTTTTCTCGCATCTTCTTTTTTTTTCTTCGTAGAATTATTATTTTGATTGAATTCCAACATGCTGCTATTTTACTTGTCCATAACCGACGTAAGCGAGCATTGACAAGAAATTCCGACATGCTGCTGTTTAAATTTTTTTTTTTTTTGTTTCAGTTTTAGATGGAATGTGACTGAGATATGCCATGGGTTTGAAGAATGAAGAAGATTGTGACTGAGTAACAACATCAAATTTTCTAGTTATAGATGTCTTTCACTCAATACGTCTGCAAGAGAGGTATCATGTTTTCGCATTTACTAGACTTTTAGTTTTGCTGGAAAAATATTTGACGTCTAGTTAATGTAGGAGTTGCTCAATTGCATTCTTGTTTCTGATTCTGCTTAGGTTGATCACATTGCTTGTGTTGCATTTGATTTTGGGAAGCAAAGGTGCGGTAAACTTTGTTCAGTCTTGGAGGTAAATTCTTGATAACTGCGTACAAGTATAAAACTTCCAGCTAAATTAGAAACTATTGTGATAGATCCAGAACTCATGTTTTTTTTCTTTCTGAAATTTCTTTGGGTGCAGGGATCGCTGTTGTTGAGGAAAATAGTCATATCAATGGCTTCAGAGTATACTGAGGTTGAAGTGAGTCATCTCTTGATTGACACTGCTGTGATGGATCTTCTTGTTCGGCACCCAGGACAGGGTTTTTTTCTTTCTGAAAGCCAGTCCAATCTGGAACACTTTTTCCAGCTCCTCATGTATTAACTGCCATGATTTACAAAATCCATTTTAACTTTGTTATGTCCCAGTTCGATACCATTCTCATTCTGACTGGGATGATTTTTGCTGATATTCTTTCTGATGTCGTGGCCAGAGGTTCTCCCAATTACCAAAAATGTGCTTCAGCGAGCTGGATCATTGGAAGGGTCTCTCTCTCTTGTTCCCTTTCTCTTAATGTTGTTGCTGCTTTCTGCTTA
Source organism: Camelina sativa (assembly GCF_000633955.1). Lineage (NCBI taxonomy): Eukaryota > Viridiplantae > Streptophyta > Magnoliopsida > Brassicales > Brassicaceae > Camelina > Camelina sativa. Next base: position 31,678,370 of record NC_025689.1, read on the forward strand.
GAATTTGTATTTGANATTGTATTAGAAATTAAAAGATGTTAGTATTAGAAATTGGCGAGATTGTAGACGACAAAAAAAAATTGGCGAGATTTTTTTTCTGAAGAAAGGGATTTAGAATCGTGGGTGGGGTTATTTCGTTGTAATCAAAATGGTTATTTCTTAGCCGCTGAAATGTCTAAGAGATTGCGTCTTTCCTCTGTATTAGGACTGGAATTTAGCTTACGGGAGATGCCTATTGGAAGAGCTGCTCTGGGAGTTCCCTTTCCGGAGGAGACCATCGCAGCTGCAAAACATTGGAGGGTATGTCTTCTCTCTTGTCCCAACCTATGTTGTTAAATTGTTTTGGGAAATACAGTTTCTCATATTTTCATGTTTGGTATGATTTAAGGTACAAGTGGGATAACAGTGAAAAGCATTTGAGGCGTGAGAGTTACTTCAGCTTCGTGCAGGTCTTAAAGTCTTTGCAAATCTGAGACCTGCTACAGTTGTGCCATAGGTAACCATCCTCAGCCTAATCTCAGAAATTCTTGGTAGTCTGAACTTTGTTTCTTGTGTGAACTTCAAATTTTTATACAGTTAGTGGATGCTTCCACCTTGAAGATAGAGGTAGCAGAAGGTGTTGATCTTAAATATTGTAAAAGATCTTACATGAGGTCAGTTTAATTAGTTTATTAAATTTTAAAACTGATTGTAATTCTTGTCTTTCTCGTTATGTAGTGGGACAGTTTCTTTAGATATGATGTCTCACGATAAGATATTTGTTTTGTAGAGCCAAGGGGCATAAAGACCAATGAAAATGGCGAAGAAGTTGTGTTTAACAGTGAGGTTTATGCTACCCTCGAGGTACATGATTGAAAATCTCAGATACAGATTTCCGTGGATAGATTGTTAAGTACTACGGACTAATATTTTAAAGCAGTTTTTATGTTCCTCAGATTGATAAAATTGCTCACTGATGCCAATGCAATATTTTCCTCTGCAGGCCACTATTTAATGGATGGAACGTGTAACAACAATAGCCTCTGAAACGTGTAACAACACTAGCCTCTGAATATGTTGATGTTGACAATGCTGCGATGCAGCTTGTTCGTGACCCCAAACAGGTACGTGTATTTGCCAAACTAGTCAGCGTTGATAACGGTTTGGAAATTGTGTAAATACTTACAATGGATACGATGGGTCGATTATTTCATATGTACAGTTTACACCATTGCTACAAACAACAAATTAGGGGATATATTATTATCCGGTGAAGCTTCAATGAATGCTGCCATCTTCTAGTCTCAGTGATTCGGTATAATATAAAACAATCTGATTTACTATGCAGTATGATCTTTTCTAAACATAAACCCTTCATGCTTAATACAGCGACCTGGACTCTTTGAACCTTTACATGGTTCTGCACCTGATATTGCTTGACAGGTTCTAACTGTATTCTTCAAACAAACACGGCTTTTGTTCCCTTATATTAAAACTACTTCCATGCCCCCAAAAATAAACTGCACAACTTCTCTATTCTTTGAATTTCCAGGATAAGACGAACCAATTGGCAACCATTCTCAGCGCTACAATGCTTCTGAAATACGGACTTGGAGAAGAAAAGGCAATAAAGAGGATTGAAGTTGCAGTGTTGGTTGGTTTCAGAACTGAAGACGTTTACTATGTGGGAACAGTATGTTTCTTAATCCAGTCTTGTAACACGTGTTTCCTTTTCCTGAAAAACGTCCCGTGTTAGTGTACAAAGTACAATCTTTTAAAGATACATCTAACTCTGTGCAGGTCTACTACAGCCTTGTGCTGCTGGTCCGATAGAGCAACCTACATGCCCATTTTGTCTTGGTTATTCAAATATATGCAGAAATATAGCTTAGTGTAGCGCTAGAAAGTGTGAGTACAGGTATTATTACTAAGATTGACAGTAACTCTTTACTATGTAGTCAAAACAGATGCAGTTACTCTTTCTTCTTATAGGGATGATTCTGCATTATATGGTGGTTCACTCTTCTTGTTCTGTAAGTCATTTCCAAATCCTCTTCTTTTCGACAAGGCACCAGAACTGACTCAAGCCAAAGGCAGTAATCAGGAAATTGCATAAAGGTAGTTGACATTCTTAATAACCATTCTGATACCGCAAATTGTTATAGTTTATTTTAATGTGTTGATTCCTTTCACTGCAGGTAAATGAGTGTTTAATACTTAGCTAGCACTACCAATCTGAGTCATCAAAATCAAAGCCATCACAAGGGCAAAGGTAGATGACAGGTGCGTCAGTTAGTGTTTCAAAATCAGCAAGTTCTTCACTCCACAACTCCAGCTTTTGCCTGCACCACAAAGAAGTACACCACATCTGCCATAATTCAAGGTAAATACCTTCCATCAGAGAGATTATAGTCTTAATTAATAACGATTCTGATACCCAAATCTGGTTTCATGTTCCTTTTGTAATTGTTGTCTGCGCATTTATTGCCTCACTGCAGGGAAACATAGCTACCTCTGCCAAACTGATTCAGGAAAATAGAGCTCTCAAAAGGCAAAAGCTAGATGATGCAAAATCAAGACAGGTGAGCCAAATTGTTCACTCTCTTTCTTCGCATGTATTATTGTAAAGACAGACGACCGCCCCAAGTCAACAACAACAGTGGGAACAATCCGCTGTAGGTAAACTTAAGATCCTTATTATGATTTTATTTTCTTCATTTTTTTTGTTTTTGTTGTATCTTACTTTAAGTCACCAAGTTGCTTTAATTTTCAGATTTTGTTTTATTTGTTAATTTGCCTGTGAAAGGAGCTAAATATGGAGTCGAGAAGCAGGTAAAGAGCTAATTTGACTCTCAGGTTTATGTTTTTTTTCGCCAGGAGGGACGATGATTTCTTGACTCAGATTTTTTCAAGGAAGAAGTAGATTCAGAACACAAAAACGGTCGCTGGCGTGTTCTTACAGTAAAACAACATCAAACTTGATTAAAAGGTAATCAAGGTCTTTGTCTTGTCGGCAACGTTCCTCTTGTTATAGTTTTTTGTTTTTAATGTGTTGATTCTTTTAACCGCAGGGAAACGAGTGTTAAAAAACGTAGCTAGCACTACCAATCTGATTCAGCAAAGGCAACAAGAGAGCCAAAAACAAGTCAGAGGTATCTTTCTAGCCCTATTAATCGATTTGCTCGATTTGCCGATGTTTTTCTTTTGAAAGAAGAGTTTCGTTTTTGTGTATGGGATCTTAATTAATGATTTTGTGTTTCCTTTTGGGTGAAACGAATCAGGTCGGTGTCTGTGTTCTTGTTCCAACCGGGACCATGACTCAGATTTTTACAAGGACGTACGAAGTAGATTCAGAACAAAAACGGTCGCCGGCGTGTTATTACAATATAGGTCTTTGTCTTGTCCGCTTCCCCGAATTTGTTTTCATTTAGGCTGGTTGTCTTAACGAAGCTTCTTCTATGCAGATCGGATATATGCTTTGGTTTGAAGATTGAAGAACATTCTGAACCAAACAAAAGCAAACCTTCGCCCAACGGTAACAACGTCAAACATAGAGGTATATATGGTTCGCTCTTTGTTCATTGTTGATGAGTAAAAATATCTGGTGGAAGTATTTGTTTTCGTGTCTTTGCAGGTGATGATCAGAAGAAGACGTTGTTTTCGTGGTATTTCTTCAGCTCTCATCTGATTTGGCCAGAAACTCCACAACGACAAAAAAAAGGTATACATTCTCTGGTGTTTCTCATCTGAGTATTTTGCTTTCTTAATTATTAATATCTTAATTAATGGGTTTGTTTCTTTTGGAGATTCTGTGAAACATCTCTCCACATAAAACAAATCATCACCGGAGGAGAGAAGAAGCTCAGTCGTCGAGGCAAAGACTCTTACTTTTTCCGAACAAGTCAGGCAAGGCGTCCCATTACTCAACAAAATCACTCAATATCTCTTTACTTCAGTAGTTCCCCATCCATAAGTGAGTCTAAGATTTTTTTGGTTTTCTTGTTTGCTGCTTCTCTAGATGATGGAGATATATGGAGGTTCACTCTTTCTTCCTGTACCCAAACAATGGAAAACAAATCCTCTTCTTATTGCTCTGTAAGTTATCTCAAAATTCCTCTCTGCTTTTATTTTTTGCTGTTTCAAGTTTCTCTATCTCCCTCAACCAGTAATGTTTTGTTTTGTTTTTGTGTTTGTTGAAAGGGGTGCTACTGAAGTGGAACTCGACAGGCACCAGAATTGTCTCAAGCCAAAGGCAGTAATCATAAAAATCTATGAAGGTATTTGCCATTATTAATTACTATTAATACCCAAATGTGTGTTCTCACGTTCCTCTTCTTATAGTTTAGTTTAATGTGTTGATTCCTTTCACTGCAGGGAAACGAGTGTTAAATACTTAAGCTAGCACTACCAATCTGATTCATCAAATCAAAAGCCATCACAAGGAAGAAGCTAGATGATGGAAATCAAGACAGGTGAGTCAGTTAGTGTAAGTCAGCAAGCTCTATCCTCCACAGCTCCAGCTTTTGCCTGCACCACAAATAAGTACACCACATCTGCCATGATATAAGTACACCACACCTTCCATCAGAGATTATATTCTTAATTAATAACCATTCTGATACCCAAATCTGGTCTCACGTTCCTTTTGTAATAGTTTCTTGCGCATTTATTGCCTCACTGCAGGGAAACATGCTCTACCAAACTGATTCAGGGAAATCTCAAAAGGCAAAAGCTAGATGATGCAAAATCAAGACAGGTGAGCCAAATTGTTACAAAATCAGCATGTTTCACTTGTAATCTCACTCTGCATAACTGAAACTCTTTCCTATTCATCTGTAATTTATGACAACGGATAAAACCTCTATAAGTAAACTAAAGATCCTTATCATGATTTTATTTTCTTCTGTTTCAAGTTTTACCCTTCAACCAAGCATTGTTGATGAGTAATATCTGGTAAGTACTGGTTTTCGTGTCTTTGCAGGTGATGATCAGAAGAGGACGTTGTTTTCATGGCATTTCTTCAACTCTCATATGATTTGACGAGAAACTCCACAACGAGAAAAAGGTAATTATTCTTGGTGTTTCTTCAACTCTCATCTGAATGTTTTGTTTCTTATATGGGATCGTGATTGATGGGTTTGTTTCTTTTTGGAGATTATGTGAAACAGCTTTCTACAAAAACAACTCATCAGCGGGGAGAAGAAGCTCAATCGTCGACCCCAAGACTCTGTGCTATTCGAATAAGTCAGGCAAGTTTTTCCATTACTCGCAATCACTCAATACGTTTGTTTCAGTTCCCTATGCATTAGTTAGACTGAGATTTTTGGTTTTGTTGGTTGCTGCTTCAATAGATGATGGAGACGTATGGAAGATTCACTTTCTTCTCATTAATGTTAAGGATGATATTGAATTACACCCAAACGATGAAAAACCCCTCTTCTTGCTCTGTAAGTCATCTCAAAGTCCTCTGCTTTTCTTGTTTTCTCTTCTGTTCCAAGTTCCCTCAACTAGTGATCCTTTTTTCTTGTTCTGTTGAACAACAAGGTCCTATTGAAGTGGAACTCGACAATACACCAGTATTTAAAGCAAAACCCTGTGAAAAAAAAGGTACTAGTCATTGCATCTGCCAACAAATCCCTTCCACAGGTAGTAAACTATTGAAACTCTTTGATTCCTTTTAACTTTTCTCGCATCTTTTTCTTTTTCTTCTCGGAGTTATATTTTGATTACATTCCAACATGCTGCTGTTTTCCTTTTCCATGACCGACCTAAGCTAGCATTGACAAGAAAAATTTCTACTGGACCCCTAATACCCGCGTCAAAAGATATATCAATTTAACTATCACTGAAAACACATTGTATTGTAGTTTAGTGATATATAAGGCTATTCTGATGCTTTTTCTTCTTGTTTATTAAACAGTAATCTAGGCGATGTGGACGTCTGAGCAGATAGAAAACAAGGACAACATTCCTTACGTAAAATTACCGATGGACCTTAAGAAGTTGCATACTGCTAGAAAGATGTGAGGAATCCTTCTGCACTCAGGAGAAAGGGAGTCATCAGAAAGTCGTGAAAAGGTAGCTCACATAATTAATAGCCATTCTGATACCCAAATCTGGTTTCATGTCCTCTTGTGATAGTTTTTTTGGTGCGTTTATTGCCTTTTTGCAGGGAAATGAGTGATAAAAAATTTAAAACATAGTAGCTCTACCAAACTGATTCAGGAAAAATATACTATGAAAAGGGAAAAAGCTATCAAGACAGGTGAGCGAAAGTGTTACAAAATCGTCGAGAAAAAGACTTTATTGTTGTTTGCGAACAAGTCAGGCAAGTTGTTCCATTACTCACGATCACTCATTACGTTCGCGTCACTAGTTCCCCATCCATAAGTGAGACTTAGATTTTTGAGATTTTTTGGTTTATTTGTTGCTGCTTCTCTAGTTGATGGAGATATATGGAAGTTCACTTTCTTCCCATTATGATTGTTATTAAGGAAGATGCTGAATTATCGACCCAAACGTTGGAAAACAAATCCTCTTCTTATTGCTCTGTAAGTCATCTCAAATTCCTCTCTGCTTTTCTTTATTTTTTCCTTTTTTCAAGTTTATCTATCCCTCAACCAATAATCCTTTTCTTTTTGTTGACAAAGTTGCTACTGAAGTGGAACTGTCTCAAGCCAAAGGCAGGAATCAGAAAAATGCATAAAGGTAGTTGACATTCTTTATAACTATTCTGATACCCTAATGTGGTCTCACGTTCCTCTCGTTATAGTTTATTTTAATGTGTTGATTCCTTTCGCTGCAGGAAAATTATATTTTTGAATTGTTATGGTCTCTATTAGAAATCCAAAGAAAGTGATCAAATTTTGTATTTGAACTGCAGGGGAAAAATTGCTCAATGTATCGAGTTTGAGATCTTATGGAAGTACCTCTCCAGTATAGATTAATCAAGTAAGTTCTACTCTACTCAAATGAACATATATCCTTTCAATTTCTAGTGTCTGTTGCTGCTGCTTGTGCTTCTCCATTAAGTAATCTCAAAATCCTCTAGTTTTTTTTCAAAATTAAGAATTGCGTTGACTGTAGCAATCTTTCAATTCAAGAAGTTTTATCTTTTATTTGTGCAGCTTAATTCGGTTCCTAGAATCAGACCAAGGAGATTATTCAAGGTAGAGACCAAGTGCTCCATGAAGAAGAAGAAAACCCCGTTCAAGGTTTTGTTTCAACATATCCATCACTCTTTGTTTGAAAGGCCCAATTGCTTTTAATCATTCTTATTGTTTGCAGGAAAATAATTCTGAGGATGCAGAGGACAACAACAAGAAATGCTTCTATAACGGTTCAAATCAACTTCACAAAGCAAGCCTATAAGACTGCTTGTGATGTGCTTCACGGTTGCTATCTTATAACAATTTTAAGGCACGAACGGACTCTATAACTTGCAAGGAAAATATACTAAAAGTACAATTCATGATGATCTAACCAAAACAAAAAGCCAAATTAAGAAGTAGAGGAAGCTTTAAAATTGCGAGATGAGATCCAAGTAACTAATCTCTGAAAACCTCAGCTAAACCAAATATATCTCCTCAGCTTGTACGATGCCGTTTAAGAGCTGAGACTTCTGTTTTGAACCATCGTCCCCAAACAACATTGCAAACCTAAGGATTTTGATGCACTGTGCTCTGATGCCCAATAGTGAGTCTCGACCACATTAACACACTATTTTGCTGTTGACAATGCCGTATATTTTTAGTTAATCTTCTGAAGTTTATATCTTTCGCTCGAAATCATCATGTCATTACGCCTGATTAGAAAACCCAGTGATTTTTTTTTTCTTTTTCCCGTTTTCTTCTGATTTTGATTCTATTGTTCCTCTGAACCTTCCGACATGTAACGAGAAAGTTGAAGTTGTTGTGTTTTTGATTTTTTCCAGGTTTGTAACTGTTTGAGATCTGTCACTTTGTAGGGCAGCCGACAAAGATGGATATATGTTGCAAAGATATAATCAGCAATCTACCAGAAGCTCTGATTTGCCACATATTGTCGTTTCTTACCACAAAGGAAGCAGCTTTGACTTCACTTGTCTCCCAAAAGTGGCGCTATCTCTTTGCTTACAGACCAAATCTTGATTTCGATGACTCGGTAATAATACATCGTGAACATGAAGTGCCTATCCTAGTATTGGATGCGAAACACATAATGTTTATGGATTTCGTGGATAGAGTGCTTGGTTTGCAGGGTAATTCTGAATTGGCACGATGATTCGATGCCTGCAAGTGTCTTTGTGAGCAACTCACTGGTTAAGTTTAGAGTAGAAGCTGGAAATGGTGTTATCATTCATGTGGGAGATGTTTTTCTACCAAAGCTTAAGATTCTCTATCTTGATTTAGTTTTGTTAACATATTGTGGTTTCGATAATGCCCTTGGGAAGCTTATATCATCTTGTCCTGTGCTTGAGGAACTAGTCATGATCAATCTATCCTGGCAAGGTTATTGGAGGCGTCCTTTTTCTTCCAAAACCCTCAAGAGATTAACTTCCACTGTCAAGTGATTGATAATAATCCGTTTACTGTTACGTTTGATCATATTGCTGACGAGTATTATATAAAGGTGAATTTTGATTCACTTGTTAAGTATCGGTCTTCAGATGACAAGTGTTCAGTATGCACATGCAACCAACGGGTATATGCTCGCTAATGCAACGGATCTTATTATACTCGTCTGTTAGGATCCTTCACTTATTTGGCAACACTCTTAAGGTTTGTATCGTAATCGTATCCTCCTAATTTTTGAAAGTCAGTTTGCTGTCTTCTTACGTACTAGCAACCTGTAATTTAAATACCCTTGTTTCAGTTAGTGTTTCATGGCTTGCAAATGAAGTTGATTTGGTTTTTGTTTCAGGTTCTTACTTTCTGCTGTGAACAAATACCCATATTCAAGAACCTGAATCATTTAAGTATTATGACTCACTGGGAAGTGGGATGGGAATCATTGCCGGCTCTACTCAAGAATTGTCCAAATCTTGAAACCCTCGTCTTTGAAGTAAGTACCATTACAAATCCTTTTACTGCATTTGCTAACATATACCTTCAAACAAATTTAAAACTTTGTAGTTGTTTTCTCTATGATTCAGGGACTCCATCACAAAAGTACAATTAGATGTGAGGACGTTGACGGGTGCCTATGCAAATCTTCTGAGAACAGTCCCACTTGCTTATCATCAAGCCCCGTAAAGATTCTAAAGATATTGAATTTTGGTGAGATTTGTGATTGCTATGGTGATGACATGGAGAAGCAGATGGAGCAAGTAGAGTATTTCCTGGAGAAAATGCCGAATCTTGAACAAATGATATTGTACTACAATACACCGGTCGATGAAGATGTGGAAAGCCAACTTCAGAGGCTAGTAGCTTCATCCAAGGCCAGTGTCCAACTAATCTCTGAATAACTTCAGCGTATCTACTAATCTTCCTTTCCTTGTAATGTAAATGGGAAATTATCCTCTCTTTTTTAATCTCGGAGAAGATCAACAAAGCTTTTATTCTAGTCTGTTCGAGTTCTGTTATGTGTTGTATATACTTCATGTTTTCTCAAGATATTAATCATCAAAGCTATTGTTCTAGTTTGGTGTCTGTTTTGTTATATTCTGTCAGCTTCTTAATATGCATTTTCACTTTTTTTTTTCTGTCGTGTATACACAATGTTGTATTAAGGCTTCCAAGTTGTTGATTTGCTTCACTATGAGACGCATCTATAAAAATTAAGGTGTGGTAATTAACTAATTAAGAGACCAAAGCTTAAGACTATCCATCTTAATTATGTTGAGATTGAAAACAGTATGATTGCAAAGCTTCCTTCTGGAATTAGTTCTGATTAATTTGATGTGGGACTCTAAGTGCACCTTGCTCTGTGTCTACCACCAACCCTCAAGAGACTAAAGTTTTGCTCTGTTAAGTTTTGTTGCTCAGAAATTTAAAAAGAACAACCAAAACAATTTCAATTTGATATCATATCAACTTTCTCAAACAGAGCATTCGTTATTATTGCTCCTAACATTGATTCATTGTCTCTTGAATGTGAAATAAAGAAAACAAACCCCAAAACATCAAATGGTTTTTATTAACACTTTTCACTGTGACCTCTAACACTTGGCCATTTCAAACCCGTTCTTAGCATTCTGATAATCGTCAAAAGCCAAATCGATCTCCGCCTGTGAGTTCATCACAAACGGACCACACTGAACCACAGGCTCACCTATTGGTTCCCCTGCAATCAACAGAAACCTCAACGACCTCGATGTTGACTTGTTCCACACGCTAACTAAACCCCCTGGTCCAATCACTACAACATGATGTGCAGATATAGCGGAAGAGTTCAACGAGCCGAACACACCCTCGTCGCCTTCAATAATGTAGGCGAAAGTTGTCCATGATTCTGGAACGTTCTGGTGGGTTTGAGATCCTGGCTTGAGGGTAAAGTCAAGGAACATAGTTGGTGTTCTTGTGTAGACTGGAGTTTTGATTCCCATGGAGTCTACGGCTATGACTTTGACCTCAACTCCGTTTTCTTCTGCTCGCGGGATGTCTAAACCATTGATGGTATGTGCTGGGAAACTTGGGAATGGTCAGGGATGTGTCTAGTCAAAGTCTTCAAAGACTTAGTATTGGTCGTGAGCTTGTAGATTTTGAAGGGCCTAATCCACAGTACATTAGTTTTGATACTCCAAGTCTTGCCTACTTCGAGTACGGTGATTTTGTTCCGGATGGGTATACAACTGTTAGTTTCGAGTCCCTTGTGGAAGCTAAGCTCAATCTTCTTGTGATGGTAAATCGCCAATGGCATGGACGGTTTGCAAATGATGGTGATGTCTTGTCTAGCAATGCAACAAATCTGATTCAAGGGATACGAAATGTTCAGATCCTGGAATTATCATCTCCGTATACTTTCCAGGTAAGTGTGTTATTGTTTCTATTCTTTTATTTTGTAATTACAGTTTTAGACAACAATAGAAGATGAATATGTGAATCAAGAGCGTGCATCTTAAGTTCCAAAACATGTCGCAAACGTGTTTCCTTAGGCTTTGTTCCAAAAAAATTCCACTTATATCACACATATACTAGTCTCACAGTGCATGTTAGCACATTATTGTTATAATTAACTTAAGTATAGCTTATGTTAGCTTACATTAATGATCTTGTATATAAACAACGATACACTGTACATTTACACTTAATGAGAAATAAAACAAGTCTTTCTATTATCTTCTTCCTCTCTATTCTCTCTCTCGAGTTTGTTACAATCTGGGAAGAAGAACTTGTCATGGTATCAGAGCTCTCTCGATCCAATCATGAGTGTCTCTTGTTCTGAGCTTATTCTCATTCAATATCTCGTTTTGATTCTTTCAAGGATTTGTTCTTTCATTCGTTTCGCGATTCTTCAATTCGTGTTCGCGATCTTTTTCTGATTTCTTCTTTCGTTTCTTTGACCTAATTGGATTCGATTCTTTGATTCTTTGTTCGATTGTTCCAATTTCTTTGTTAATTTCCAAAATCTTTGGTCCAATGGCGTTGGAATTAACTCCACACAATCCACAGGATACTCCGGTTCGAGCTACGAATCTCTATGAGAATTCGTATTCTTTACACAGCTTGGATCATGCTGGACTTCAATTGGTCGCTGATCGTCTTGATACGGGAGCTGAGTTTCACTCTTGGAGGAGGTCGGTGAGAGTCGGATTGAACATTCGCAATAAGCTGGGCTTCATTGATGGTACGATTCCCCAGCCATCTCCTGATCATCCTTTTTTTGGCTCTTGGTCGAGGTGTAACGATATTGTAGTGACTTGGTTTGATTAACTCAGTATCCAAGAAAATAGGTGCGAGTTTATTGTATATTCCAACAGCAGAGGGAGTTTGGAAGAATTTGCTAGCTCGTTTTAAACAAGATGATGCACCTCGTGTGTATGAAATTGAGCAACGCCTTAGCACTTTGCAGCAAGGTTCACTTGATGTGAGTTCTTATTATACAGCTTTGGTAACGCTTTGGGAGGAATGTCGCAATTATATTGAATTGCCTGTTTGCACTTGTGGTAAGTGTGAATGTAATGCGGCTTTGTTGTGGGAGAGATTGCAGCATAGAAGTAGAGTGACAAAGTTCCTTATGGGACTTAATGCTTCGTATGAACAGACCAGAAGACACATCTTGATGCTTAAACCGATTCCAACTATTGAAGAAGCTTACAACATGGTGATTCAGGATGAAAGGCAGAGGACAGTGCCATCAGCTGTTAAGTCAGAGAATGTGATTTTTCAGACTACTGGCAATCTTGATGGTGCTTTATATGATCAGAATGTGTTTGTGGCTGCTTATAATTCTTACAGACCAAGGAACACTTCAAATCGTCCTCTGTGTACTTATTGTGGTCAGTTGGGACACACGGTCCAGAAGTGTTTTAAGATTCATGGCTATCCGCCAGGGTATAAGCAGAATTCAAATGGCAAAGGTTCTTTTAATCCTCGAGGCCAGGTCAATTCATCACCTCAATTTCAGAGTTCTCCTGGTGCACGACCACAGAATAAGTCATATGATCAGCAGAAGAGTGTGGCGAACATTGCTAATGTTTTCACTGAAGTTCCATCATCTGTGTCAATGCCTTATTATCCTCCACCTGCAACAAATGCTATGAATTTGGATGTCAGTCAGCTTTCACAAGACCAGCTTTAATCTCTTATTCGTCAGTTGGCTGTGCATACTCGAGCTCCTGAACCTCCTACTTCAAATACGGTGAATCAGATAATGTCAGTACAACAACCAATGGCAGCAGCTCCGAGTTCTCAGTCTTCGAGTTCAATTTCAGCTGCAGGTGTCATGGCTAGCCAATCGTCGTCTGGTACTGTTTCCATTCTTTCTTCTAATCTTTGTTATGAAAATCAATCTCTTACTTTTCAACATCTTTCTCTTGCTTATCTACAAACTGCATTGCCCAATGATGCTTGGATAATAGACAGTGGAGCCACTGGTCATGTGTGTTGCGATCTATCAAAATTTAAAGAGGTCTTTGTAGTTTCTGATATTACAGTTGCATTACCTATTACACATACTGGCACTATTCATTTGTCTGATTCTTTGATTTTATATAATGTGTTGCATGTTCCTGCATTTCATTTTAACCTGATTAGTGTTAGTAGTTTGCTTCGTGACAACAACTGTTCTGCTCATTTTTATCCTGCTTTTTGTTTCCTTCAGGGACTTTTTCAGGACTCGATGATTGGGAGGGGTGATTTGATTCAGAGTCTTTATGTTCTTGATCTTCAGTCCCTCTCCAAATCGGATGTCTCTGGATTTCAAGTCTCTGAGTCTCGTGCCTTTATTGGATCCTTGTCAGTTGATGGGAGTCTTTGGCACCAACGCCTTGGTCATCCTTCACCTGCCAAGTTACAAGTCTTATCTGGTAATTCTTCTATTCCCAAGTTTAATGTGTCAAGTGATAGTCATTGTCCTGTCTGTCCGCTAGCAAAACAAAAGCGTCTGTCGTTTCCTTTTCATAATCATCTCTCGTCTAGTCTTTTTGACTTAGTTCATTTAGATATCTGGGGTCCGTTTTCAGTAGAGTCTGTTGATGGTTTCAAATATTTTCTTACGTTTGTTGATGACTGTAGTCGGGTTACTTGGGTTTATATGCTGAAAAATAAAAGTCAAGTTTCTTCTATATTTCCACTCTTTTTAAAGTACATTTCAACTCAATGCAATGCAAAACTAAAAGCGATTAGAAGTGATAATCCCCCTGAGTTAGCATTTACAGATTTAATAAAGGAAAATGGTATGATACACTATTATTCATGTGCTTACACTCCTCAACAGAATTCTGTTGTTGAGCGTAAGCATCAACACTTGCTTAACGTTGCTAGAGCTTTACTTTTCCAATCTAATATTCCTCTAGCTTATTGGAGTGATTGTATAATGACTGCTGTTTTCTTAATAAATCGAACTCCTTCTCCATTGCTAGATAATAAGACACCTTTTGAGATCATGCTAAATAAAAAACTTGATTACTCTTTGCTTAGAAGTTTTGGTTGTCTTTGTTATGCTAGTACTCTTCAAAATGATAGGGATAAGTTTAGTCCTAGAGCCTCACCTTGTGTTTTTCTAGGTTATCAATCTGGCTACAAAGGTTATAAAGTTCTCAACCTAGATACAAATGCTACCTCTATTACCCGTAATGTGGTTTTTCATGAAAACGTTTTTCCATTTTAAACTTCACAGTCTGTTATTTCTGATTTCTTTTCTCATACTGTTCTTCCTTTTCCAGCATCTGATCAATCTGATTCCTTGTTTGTTCCTGATCCTAATGCATCTACATCTCATTCTTCTTCCGCTGTTTCACCAGCTGTCACACATTCTAGTAATAAGTCTCACAGTGATAGTACGCATACATATAGTTTACATGTTGATAGTCCTCTCTCTGATCATTCAAATTCCGCATTATCACCTGTCATTACTGAATCTTTACCATCGACTTTTAATCGTATTCGTAAGACATCTGTAGTATCTGATAGTACTGTGAGTTCTTTACCTGTTAATAGACCGAAACGCACAACTAAGGCTCCTAGTTACTTATCTCAGTATCATTGTGCTCTTGCACAAATTTCTCCATCACTACCACCAAATCACACTACTCCATATCTCATCTCTTCATATCTTTCCTATGATCATTTTACTTCTGCATTTTGTGCATCTCTACTTGCTTTTTCGATGGAGACAGAACCAAAAACTTTTAAGCAAGTTATGGCATCTGAGAAATGGACAGGAGCTGTGAATGAAGAACTTTCTGCTATGAAGTTGAATAATACTTTCAGTGTCACAAGTTTGCCTCCAGGGAAGAATGTGGTAGGCTGTAAGTGGGTATTTACCATCAAATACCATTCGGATGGCTCCATTGAGCGTTACAAGGCTCGTCTGGTGGCCAAAGGGTTTACTCAGCAAGAAGGTGTTGATTTCAATGAAACATTCTCTCTTGTAGCAAAGTTGACGAGTGTTAAGATGATGCTGGAGCTAGCTGCCACGGAGGGTTGGCAGCTTACTCAGATGGATGTATCCAACGCATTTCTGCACAGTGATCTTGACGAGGAGATCTATATGAGTCTTCCACAGGGCTATACTCTAGGTACTAATGAAGTCTTACCACCTAATCATGTTTGTCGCCTTCACAAGTCCATTTATGGCCTTAAACAAGCTTCTAGGCAATGGAATAGACTTATTACTTCGGTACTTTTAGCTGCTGGTTTCATACAGTCCCATGCGGACACAACCCTTTTTGTGAAGCAAACTAGGACTAGCTACATTACAGTTCTGGTATATGTAGATGATATTGCTATTGCTAGCAATAATGATGAGGATTTGAGTGCTCTTAAGGCGGTTCTAGCGAATGCATTCAAGATTAAGGATTTGGGTCCTGTAAGATTTTTTCTGGGATTGGAGATTGCTAGATCGTCTCGAGGAATTTTTGTCAGTCAACGGAAGTATACCTTGGACTTATTGACTGACACAGGTTTACTGGCTTGTAAGCCTAGCACTGTTCCTATGGATCCTTATGTCAGTCTTACTAAAGATACTGGCACACCTTTGGAGTCTGCAACACCTTACAGGGAGCTGATTGGGAGACTACTCTACTTGACTATAACACGGCCGGATATCACTTTTGCGGTTCACAAGTTGAGTCAGTTTCTGAGTTCTCCGACTGATGTTCACCTTCAAGCAGCTCACAGGATCTTGAAGTACCTTAAAGGGAATCCTGGTCTTGGCCTTTTCTACTCGGTGACATCTGAAACATGCATAAATGCATTTGCTGATGCTGATTGGGGGTCTTGTCTTGATACTCGGAGGTCTACTACTGGTTATTGTGTGTTTCTGGGAAGCTCTTTGATCTGTTGGAAGTCCGGGAAACAAAAGGTAGCTAGTCGCAGCAGCACTGAGGCTGAATATCGCAGTATGGCGGATGCAACGCAGGAGATTCTTTGGCTACAACATCTCTTGGCTGATTTTCGTGTTCCGGTTACTCATACTGCTAAACTATTTTGCGATAACAAGGCTGCAGTTCATATTGCTACAAATCCAGTGTTTCATGAGCGTACCAAGCATGTGGAGATAGACTGTCATATTGTGTGTGACCAGTTGAAGCTTGGTACTCTCAAGGCTATACATGTATCTAGTGAGAACCAGTTGGCCGATATACTGACTAAACCTCTACACGCAGGTCCATTTCATTCCCTACTTGGTCGTATGTCGATGTCAAGCCTTCACAGTCCTTCTATTGGGGCAGACTGTTAGGCTTGAGGGGG
>NC_025689.1:31694866-31729993 GCF_000633955.1 Camelina sativa
GGTAAGTGTGTTATTGTTTCTATTCTTTTATTTTGTAATTACAGTTTTAGACAACAATAGAAGATGAATATGTGAATCAAGAGCGTGCATCTTAAGTTCCAAAACATGTCGCAAACGTGTTTCCTTAGGCTTTGTTCCAAAAAAATTCCACTTATATCACACATATACTAGTCTCACAGTGCATGTTAGCACATTATTGTTATAATTAACTTAAGTATAGCTTATGTTAGCTTACATTAATGATCTTGTATATAAACAACGATACACTGTACATTTACACTTAATGAGAAATAAAACAAGTCTTTCTATTATCTTCTTCCTCTCTATTCTCTCTCTCCAGTTTGTTACGATCTGGGAAGAAGAACTTGTTAACTTAATTAGTTGATTTGATTTGATTTTCAGATGATGATATGGTTGCTGTTTCAGGTTCTTACTTTCTGCTGTAAACCAGTGCTGGTATTCAACAACTTGATTCATTTAACTGTGGAGACCCATAATAACGTAAGATGGGAATCACTGCCAACTCTACTCAAGAACTGCCCCAATCTAGAAACTCTTGTATTCGACGTAACCAACACATATATCCTTTTAATTGCATCTGCTAACTCAATTTTCAAACAAACTAGATTTTTCTTGATGTTGTTTACTCTTGTGTTTCAGGGACTCCTTCACAAATATACAAACAAATGCGGGGATGTTGACGGGTGCCTATGCAAATTTTCAGGGGAGGTTCCTACTTGCTTATCGTCAAGTCCTGTGAAGGCTTTAAAGGTACTGAGATTTGGTGAAACTGGTATAGAAGAGAATCAGATAGAGCTGATCAAGCACTTCCTAGAGACAATGCCACGTCTTGAACAACTGACAGTACATTACGATACATCAATAGATGATGATCTGATTAAAGTGTCAAGCCAACTTAACAACTTTGCTAGAGAAGCTTCACCAAACTGCAAGATCCATGTAATCTCTGATCACCTCGTCAACTAAAACAAGATTCTCCTCTTCTTTCTGCCTTTTGTTCTTTAGTTATTGTGACTTGTGTACGGTCGGATTATTTGTCGTTTTGATTGGGAATACTCGATTATCTTTTTGCTTGTTTCGGTTCTTAGCTTGAGTAGCTAAATTAATTTGTCATACAAGCCCACTAAAGTCTTATTAATTTTCTGAAACAGAGCATTCTTCTTTTAATCCAAAATTAAAGAACGCGCGCACACACAAAAAAAGAACACGCGGAGCACGTGGACACCGATAAGCAGACGTGGAAACCCCAAAACCCTCCGATTTCGTCACCGCCACGTCACAGTTAAGTAAAAACCCTAATCTACTCTTCCGCTTCCCCTCTCGCCATCAATCTTCAGAGTTGTTGATTTTTGATCTCGTTGCCAAGTGAGGTTCACGATTTCTTCGAATGATGATTTTGTGATTCCTTAATTAGTGGCGAATTAATTTTAATGTTTATCTAGCAAATTCTGCTTTCCGTTCGATTCGTAACAAGCATATGTGAAACCCTTTTACTTACTCGAGATCTATCTATCGTGTTGTTGTTTTTTTATCAGGTTTGTCACTATGAATTCAACAAAGATGGATACTGATATAATCAGCGATCTACCAGAAGCTCTGATTTGCCACATATTGTCGTTTCTGACCACAAAGGAAGCTGCTTTGACTTCACTTCTCTCCCAAAAGTGGCGCTATCTCTTTGCTTTCGTACCAAATCTTGATTTCGATGATTTCGTATGTTGGCGTTCTCAACTGTTTTACCGAGACATGAATGAGGTTCATAGGGATTTTATGGATTTCGTGGATAGAGTATTGGGTTTGCAGGGTAACTCTACAATAGATAGGTTCTCTCTTAAGTGTAATGGTCGTTATCCAGTTCGCGTGTCTAGTTGGATATCAAATGTGATAGAACGTGGGGTATCGGATCTTGATTTACGCGGTACTGTGGTTTCGAATCATTCCATGCCTTCAAGTGTCTTTGTGAGCAAGTTACTTGTTAGGCTGAGAATAGAAAATGCAAATGCTGTCGTCATTGATTCGGCACATGTTTTTCTTCCAAAGCTTAAGACTCTCCATCTCAATTCTGTTGTGTTTGGAGACGGTGATAGTTGTCTCGTCAAGCTTATCTCTGGTTGTCCTGTCCTTGAAGAGTTAGTTATGATTGATCTACGTTGGGATGGTTATTATTGGAACCGCTCAGTGTCTTCCAAAACTCTCAAGAGGCTAACGGTATGCAGTGAAGACGTCTTGGAAATTAAAAGTCCGGATCGTTTTTCATTCGATACGCCGAATCTTGTCTACTTTAAATACTCTGATCATGTTGCGGAAAAGTATGAAACAATGAATTTCGCCTCACTTGTTGAAGCTAGAATCGGTCTTCTAATGAGAAGTCATCCGTGTGTCGTTAATGATGCAACAAATCTATTTATGGGGATAAGCAATGTTCAAATCCTTCACTTATTTGCCAACACTCTTGAGGTTTGTTTTTTTTAATCATATCTTTCGGTTACCTAGAAAGGAAGACAAACAACCAACCAACCTAGTAATCTGAATTATTACCCTTAATTTGTTTTAGGTTTAATTTGTGTTACATATTATATAGTTGATTTGGTTTTTGTTTCAGGTACTTACTTTCTGTTGTGAACCAATACCGGTTTTTAAAAACCTGATTCAGTTAACTGTTAGGACTCACGGGGACTTGGGATGGGAATCATTGCCGGCTCTACTCAAAAACTGTCCGAAACTAGAAACCCTCGTCTTCGAAGTACCAACACATATCCTTTTTACTACATCTCTGCTAACATAATTTTTCAAACAAAACTAGACTTTACAAGTTCTTCTCATCTCTCTATATATATATATATATAACGTAGGGACTCTATCACAAAAGCACAATTAAATGTGAGGACGCTGACGGGTGTCTATGCAAATCTTCAGAGGTGGACATTCGTAGTTGCCTATCATCAAGTCCGGTGAAGGTTTTGAAGATGCTCAATTTTGGCGATGTTCCCTTTTACAGTGAAGAAAAGGAAAAGTGGACGGCGCAGGTCAAGTATTTCCTGGAGACAATGCCAAATCTTGAACATTTGATATTGTGCTACCATTCTCTATTTGATGAAGATTTGAAAAGCCAACTTGAGAGGCTAGTTCCTAGGGGAGCTTCACCCAAGTGCAGAATCCAATTAACTAATATGTGATAACAACATCTCACCAAGTTATCTTCTTTACTCTTTGTTCTAGTTTGTAGCACAAAAGCATCTATCTAGTTTGGCCTCGGTTCTGCTAAAAAGAATAAAACCGCCTATCTTATCATTTATTAGTTTGGACTCTAGACAGTAGACTAACGTTTTGTTTTTAATCGTTAGTTTTGTTTGAAATAATCTTTTGGGTTAATTTTGGTTTGGTTTCAAAATTATTTGCTTTGCGTTTGTACCGGTTTTTAAACACACACAAAAAGAAAATCCCAAACCGGTCTACATGCGATCTCTGAGTCTCAGGTAGGGTTAAACTAGGAGAAATCAAAAATTATTACTTCACCTTCGCTTCACTTTACGGGGAGCGAGAGAGAGAGAGGGAGAGGAGCGAGAGCGTTCGATTCGATTCGAGTGGCGACGACGAGGGAGTGGGAGAGCAAAAACGGACGTGAAGAACAAAGTCAGAGGAGGTATCGTTTCGTATTTCCTTCTTAATTCATGAATCGATTTTGATTTTTTTTGTTGGTAAGAATTTGTTTTTCGCTTTCTAAAGTTTCGCTTTTGTTTGGGTGAAACAGGTGTCTGTGTTCGACTTTTCGTGTTCCAACCAGGAATGACGGATGATTTTATCTGACTCAGCACAAACACAAAACACACGGTCGCCGGCGTATTCTTACATCAAGGCGACGAGAGAGAGAACCAAAACAAAGTTAAGAAAGTTTAAACCAATGTTTTTAAAACCGGACCGGTAACTGAACCGGGAAAGCTTCTGGATCATGAGTCAATATGGTTCGACCGGAGTCAACCGAGTTCAATTGATTTTGATGATATTTTTATAAATAATAGGTATAGATATGTGTTCTATTTTTTCAATGATTATAACTATGATATAATTGCATATACCAAATAAAATACTTCAATAATCATAAAAGGTAATAAACTCAAACTGTAACAAACTCAAAGTATAACCAGTACTAGTAAAATATTTTAGAAATTCAAATCTAAAAGCAATAAGATAATAAGAATGTAAAACATTCAATCTTCATTTTCTAAAAAATCCTATTATTGCTAATTTGCTAAGAAGAAAACTAGAAAAAGTAATTAATTAAATTAATTGCACTTAATTTTACAAAAAAAA
The DNA here is from genome assembly GCF_000633955.1 of Camelina sativa. Taxonomy (NCBI): domain Eukaryota; kingdom Viridiplantae; phylum Streptophyta; class Magnoliopsida; order Brassicales; family Brassicaceae; genus Camelina; species Camelina sativa. Next base: position 31,699,199 of record NC_025689.1, read on the forward strand.
ACGTAGAACTCGGTTTTATCCGGTTTAATGATTCACCGGTTTTTAGTTTTTTGGCGGGTTAATATGGTTTTTTACCGGTTCAATTTTTTTTGAGTTTTGATATTAATCCAACCCGAACATGATGCCGGTTCGCGGGTTAACGTGGTTCGACCGCCGGTCCGGTCCGGTTTTGAAAACATTGGTTTAAACCCTATTGAATCAGATTTGTCTTTTCTTTTCTATTATTTTGGAATCTTTACTTAATCAATTAATGGGTTAATTAATTGTCTCTTTCTTTCGCTTTGGTCTGAAGACTGTAATACTCTCTTTGTCTAATCACAAATCATCGATCTTTCATATAATGATTTAACTAAGGCATTGATTGAAAGAGCATATGTATAAGTTTTTTTAATTTTATTGTCCAATAATATTTATTAGGAGATCATATAAGCGAAGCTGCAGATGCTCTCATATGCTTTTTTTTTTTTTTTTTTTTGTATCTTCTCATTTGAAACATTTTCCAAGCATTTAACTGTAAAATAATAATATATATTAAGATAATTTTAAATAATTAATTATTTTTGTAAAAATAGAAAATTATGATTTCATAAAAAATAAATTTATTTGTTATAAACATAATATATATGAGAAACTACTTAATGTTATTATTTAAAATAATATAATAATTTATTTAATACATTAAAATATTCATATGGATATAATATTTATAATATATATTATCGTATTATTTTAGTTTAATGTGTTATATTATATATATTTTAAAAAGTTATTGAAATTAAAAATTTAAATATAGATATAAAATTTTATAAAAAAAGTTATAATATATATTTATTATTTGTAATTAATGTGTTACATTATAAATATATATAATTAAAATTTATTAAATTACACATTTATATATATAACAATTTATAAATTTTATTAAATGTAAAATATATTTTTTTTAAATTATATAGCAATGAGTGATAATTAATTTTTTTAATGAAACACATTTAAATTATATTTTTTTAATTAATATCATATATTAAATATAAATATAATATCTAATACTCCACTGCTATCCTTGTTCGATTAATCTTTTGTTCGATTCAACACTTGTGGTTCTCCTTGTGTTCTTCAGATGCTAATAGTGAATCCAGTCTTTTCAGCTGCTCATTGTGCTCCTAATCCCCAATGAAGTTACGCCAATCACTAACTAATCTAGAAACCAAAACGAAGAACAGAACGATGCAGAGCTTTGGTTGTGGTATATGACTGATCACAATGGGGAGACAGATTCTCCACCATAGCAAACAAAACGAATACCAAACTCACCTGCAGTATAGAATTAAGACCATGATGTCCCTTGTTGCATCCTTAAAGTTCAGAGAAAAGCAGACCCATCAAAACCAAAAAAAAAAACTTTAAGACAACCATAAGAAGCTATACCATAAGACACACTGTCAATCTGCTTAAAACTAAGGTTATGCAAGTGTTTTTTAGTTTCCAGTCACTCACCAATCTCCTCTCCGGTGTGGAAATCACATAGTCTAACCCACATATCTTCTCCACCAGCAACGATTTTGTTGACAGATTTGGGCTCAAGCGATGCAGATTCGATATTTAGAGAACTGGAGTTTATAACTTTATATATCAAAAGTGATCATAAGATTTTACCCTCCAGATGTGTCGATGACTTGCTAGTTTTACATATAAATGAAGCCAAATTAGTGATGTATACAGAGCAAGATCACAAAGCAAACTTGTTGCTTCAATAATCACGTACACACGAACCTACGTAAGTGAGGGTATGATTTTGAGACTTAGAATAAAATCATCACAAGATTCCATGAATTCAATCTGTACCTTAAACTCACCTTAATCCTTTATAACTGAAGAATTTAAACAATCCAATTAGCTCTTTATAGGTGAAAATCCTCTAACCACTGTCCATGAATCCGAGACAAAAAAAAAAAAAACGAACACAACTTAACTCAGACAAAAAACGAACACAACACATCTGGAGACTAAGGGAGGAGACCAAATTAAGAATTAGGTTTTCATTTTTTTCTTCTTTAAACTCAGTTTCTAAGTTTTTCATTATTTTAATAAATTAAAAAAACAAATTAATTTTTTCATTATTTTAGTAGGTTTTATTACAATCTGCTACGTCTTGTCTTGTTTCTTGTTTGCACTTGTGCTACAACAAATATGTCTCTAAATTTGTAGAAAATTTGCTTCAATTTGTCTTTGTTACTATTTGTGATTTTATAGTTACGTTTAGTAACCAAATAGCTACAAAATCTATTATCTAAATTTTTGTCACTAATTTGTAACTATTTGTAATTAATATTTGTTATTATTTTTTTTTTAGCAAAAAAGCGTAGCTATATAATCATATTTTACTAGTGATGCATAATGCTAATGCTCTAATATATGTTGTTCCAATCAAAATCTAACATGCCCAATATTGTGTGCGTTATCATCACTAGAGACTCCATATAACTTGTAATCTCCAAACAATATTTCCTACCTCGAACTAGGGTTTTCTTTCCCAAGAGATTTGTAAATAAATCTAAATGTGTTTTTGGAAACCTTGGTGACTCATAAGAGTTTTGCATTCCCGATTAATCTCTTGTTCGATTCAAGACTTTGAGCTCTCTAACATTATGGGTTACCTAACTGTTAGTGTTAGGTACGTAACTCTCAAACTTCATAGCTGATTAGGGCAAAGAGCCCTGCTGTGTTGTGATTTAGGCAAGAGTATCTCATTTTGTGAGAGAATAATATAATAAGCAAAGACTTCATAAATGTAATGAGAACTGTCGTTTGTTACACATTATGATGCTAAACAAAAACTCTCTTAAATAAATAAAAAACTCAAATTTTATTAATGAAAAAAAATCATAACATGCTAAACCTGTTTGAGAGAGAAAACTTCATAATAAAATGGAGCAACACAATTTGTAGACAAGATAAAACTTTTTAGTTTCTCTCCAACTACATTATTAAGAAAAAAGAAAAAAAAATCTGATTAAGCACTCGACGTCGTCACTTCTTGACCACTCTTCACACACAAGTATCCCATAACAGCAATTGCAAGGATAAGGATGAAACCGAATAAAATGAAGAACAAAATATTCATCATTGTATATAAGAAGACGATTATATTATTAGAATGGAGGATTTCGTAGAACAGAAATAGAGAAACGAATAAGTTGAGATTAAAGAATTTCAATTTCTTACTTATATAGAGAAATGTTATAGAAACTATTGTGTTTATAAATATTTATTATTTAATGTAGCATCTTGCATCTGCCAAATGTTGATACACGTAGTTTCTAAATTTTCTACTTGGTTTCATTGTTTCCCATTTATCAAACTAATATTTTATTTTTTTATTTAATGAAAATCTACTAAAAATGTAACATTCAATAAAATGAATATTATCATCATCTCCACGTTCAGTTTTACACTTTTTGAATTAGAAAATTTCCTTATATGTTAAGATGTGCAAAAAACTAAATTACGTGCTGAAGATTATAGAAACATTAACCGTCTTGACTCTTGAGCTTGGGAAGCCCAATTTAATGCGAAGCCCAATACATTTCTGGTCTTCAAATATTTTTGGATTATACAATATATTTTAGCTGTTTTGCTCTTTCGCCAAGTGATATTGAGTGCAATCCCTCAACGTATGCTGCAAACTGTAGTACGTGATCGTTCGTTCGCTCAAGAAACTGCAGTTAGATTGAATTGAGGGAGGTTTTTGCTAACCAAAACGTGATATTAATTAATAGATGCAATTTGATTGATTTTACAGCAACTCTTCCACAAGATATGTCCTTGCAGCCTTCTACGGTTTCTTTCCAGCTAAATATTATCAATAATGATGTTCTACAATATGCATTGTATTAGCTAATGAAACAAAGACTTAACACTATACTAGTACGTACTTTAGTCACGAAACTACCTGTACTCTTTTCTTTCCAGTTTATTATATCCCAATGCAAATCATTACACAACAATATTTAAGCAAGAAGCTCTTCATCAGACAACCATTATCCTTATTAAGGATTTTTCCCTTGACATAAACCGTAAAAAACAGTATGAATTACCATATTTTTTTTGATTAAAATTCGAAAATTTTCTGTTAAATTAAAATGAAAATTTTATCTTTTATCTAATAATTTAAATAGTGAGTTCCCGAGATTCTAAGGATATCAACCGCCGTATATGCATCAGATGATCAGACCAATGATATAAAAGCATATCATATTATGCTAACAAACTTCTCGATTAATAGTAGAGATGTTACAACACTCCGGGATACATCAATGCATCACATGATGCACAAAATTTATATGGCACACGAAATAAGAAACCAACAAACACGGTTAAAAGTGAGAATGATAGAGAAGTAAGTAGTAAAGAATTGAGTAAGAAAAAAAAAAAGAATTGAGTAAAGAGGAAATGTAAGAAAACCTTTTTAGATCGATCAAATTACAAAGACTACTCTCAGTGTTCTTGTTTGTTAAAGATGAGAGGAAACTCATCACTATACTCAGGGAAGAAACCATATTGATCTCCCAAATTCTTCAAAGATTCATAAACTTGAATCATCAACGGTCTTTCCTTAGGCCTCGATACAACACAGCTACACGCGATTAGCAAAACTTGCATTATCTCATCGTCATATCCTTTACCATATATGCTTCTATCAATAGCATCTTTACTTCTACCATTACTCAAATGCTTACCCACCCAATCTACTAAACTCTCTTTAAACCCTTCTTGACCATTGTTAATCAAAAAAGGCTTTTGTCCAGTAACAATCTCAAGAAGCACAATTCCAAACCCATACACATCTCCACTTAAAGACACAACCATGGTGCTTAAATACTCAGGCGGAACGTAACCGAATTCACCTAACTCATCGTTACTAAATGAGCTATCCTTAGAATCCCTCGAACTCACTAGCTTCCCCAAACCGTAATCCATAACACGAGCATCAAAATCTTCATCTAAAAGAATCACATTCGAGCTAATGTACTGATGCATATACGGCGGTTGGCTTCCATGATGCAACCAAGCTAGCCCTCTAGCTGCTCCAACAGCAACTCTAACCCTAGTTGGCCAATCCATAGAACAATCCCGCAACTGAGAATACAACGTCCCGTTAGCCATGTGCTTATACACCAACAATCTCTCATCTTCCACAACACAAAACCCGAGAAGCGGAACCAAATTCGGATGCCTGATCTGATCTAACTTGCTCATCTCAGCCCTAAACTGCTTCTCACTAACCACACAACAACCATTACTAAGCCTCTTAACCTCCAATGCAGACCCATCAGGTAAATCAGCTTTGTACGAAACTCCAGTTCTTGACGAACCAACGATATTCCCGTGATCAAAACTGTTAGTAGCTACAATTAGATCAACCAACTTAATCTTCACTATTGGTTTCTGAAACAGAGTTACCTGAACAAGCTTGTGTGATCTCAACAAACCAATCCAATCACTATCATCCTTACTTTTTCCGACGCCATAACCATTCTTGTTCCTCCCATCTCTTATAAAGAACCACCAAAACATACCAAATCCAACACATAACGAACCAAAAGCTCCAACAACGCCGGCGATCACAATGATCGTTAAGTTTTTACCGTTTAACGCACGGCAACTCGATAACGGATTCCCGCAAAGTCCATCATTGCCGCTAAAACCGTCTTCACCAAAATGAGAGAGCTCGGAAGGAATCGAACCGGAGAGGTCATTGTCAGCGAGAGAAAGTCGTCGGAGCCGGTTTAACCGGGTTAACTGAGAAGGAATCGAACCGGTTAACTTGTTCTTGTTAAGAGCTAAGGTATTCAAGAATTTACAGTCAACGATCTGAGAAGGTATTGAACCACCGAGTTTGTTACCGGAAAGATTTAAAGTGACAAGATAAGGAAGCCATGAACAGATTTGTGAAGGAATCAAACCGGAGAAATCGTTATCGGAAAGATCTAAAGATTGTAAACTCCGACATAGTTTGAGAGATTCAGGGATTTGACCAGAGAGTTGCATTGACTGAAGCTGAAGAGAGATGATTCGATTCTCTTTAGCGTTCCAGCAAGAAACTCCGGTGAGTTTGCAGATTGATGAAGATGATGATGATGAGTTGGGGAAAGACCAGGAGCTGAGTTGGTTTGAAGGATCTTTGAGTGAGGCTTTAAGGCCTTTGAGACAGAGCACGTCGTCTTCGGCGTAAGAAAATGGGATTAAGATGATAAACAAGAAGATTACGATCGTCTTCATGATGGGTTTGGTTTGTTTTCTTTAGGGTTTCGTGTAAAGAGCAAAGTTTTTTTTTTGTTTTTTCTTCCTTTCTATGGCGGAAGAGACGGCCATTGACTGTTAAAGTTTCAAGCTTTGTGGATGGCACAAATAAAAATTCAAACTGTGCTAACTTTAAAAACAAATAAAGTGTATCTTTAACTAAAACGATGTCGTTTGAGAGCAGTATTCATTATTCAGTTTCTGAGTGTTTTCATGTCTTGATTTTGATAAGAAAAGGAGTAAAAGTAGGTACCAAAGCACTTTCTACGCAAGAATCTTTTTTTTTTTGGTTAAAATTATTATTATTTAGATAAATTGATTAAGATCAAAATGATTACTGTTAGTATGTTATACCTAAATTCTTTTATTTGACCAAAAAATATAAAACGTGTTTGAACTGTTGGTGTGTAGGACAGTCATTTTTGGAATGCTTTTTGTTTTTGTTTTTTTTTTAAACATGTTCTGGAAGGACCTTAAGTATAAGCCCTGTTTTAAAAATCTCCGCCTAGCATCCCCGCAAAATCGCTAGTCCCACCCTCTCCGCCTTGATTAATGACTAATCTCCGCCTAGCATCGATTATCCGATTATGCATGTCTAGTCTGATTATTTTCCGCTTAATTCCGCTTAATTTTGATTATACCAATTTTTTTTTAGAACCAAATAAAAATCAAACATAATTATTTTTGTTATTTAAACATTTAAATTAAGAGATTATGATGTTTTACAATAACTAATGTATAAATTTTAACAAAAATCATAAAATTTTCTTTGAAAATAATGTTTTAATGTGTTTACATAATTTTAAAGACAATACTATAGTTTTATATTTTATTTGATATTTTCCTTTTAACATAAACATAATTATACATATATTTAGTACAATATATTTTTATTTTATTGTTAATTTAATAAAATAACTCTAAAACTAGTCCCCGATTAATTCCCGTTTAATTTCCAATTTTCTCGCTAGGCGCTAGGCCCACCTCGACCGCTCGACTAGCACCTAGCGATTTCTAAAACAGGGAATATAAGTAGCTTGAAATGTAGAATATACTTCTTTTTTATTTGTTGACAAAACATTTTCAATTTAATGCATAAAAAAAGTTATAAAGATATGATTTGCGAGACGAAAAATTAATCCTCTGATAACTTTAAAAATGATTATCCACCACCACGACTATGCTAAGATATTGAAGCCAACAATTTCGAATATACGAATTTAGTTGAATTTTGTTTGTGTGAGGAATTATTGATTAATAACAATATTAACAGGGGAGAAAATCAGTGGCACTTTTGGTTTGGACTTTGGAGTATCAAAACAATATTAACAGGGGAGAAACTCATAGAGCTGCTGCTAATGAGAAATGACCATAATAACGGAGACTACTACAGTAGCCAAGCAAACTGCATTTCTCAAGTGTAATAAACTTTATCGTCAACTCATCGATTGAGCCCATTATCCTTCTGTAATGGACGAGATTCATCAATGTAACTGAGATTGGGGCTTAGTAAGAATTCTAAAATAGATATGATAGACCCTTTGACCCTTCACATCATCACATGACTTCAGTTTTGTAAATCCTACTACAACTAGTGATAGTATCCTAAGTTTGACGAAATTTTCGTTATAGTTTAGAGGTTAAGAGTAGAAATGGTTCTGGTTAGATTTGTGTCTGAAGTGCATATTTTTTTCATAGTTGTGTAGTCAGCTAAAGAGATTAAAATAGGCTCCACTCTCAACTTGAAAACAAAGTGACAAATGAAAATTAATTTAAAAAAAAAAACTTAACCTAATATTTTCTACACTTCTGATATGAGACATTTTAACAAGGTATGCATTCTAACTGATATAGTTTTAGGCTGATGTACCCTAAAACAATTCAATACTAATATGCAATAAAATAAAATGACATCAAACATAAAACAAAATGCGTACTGTTACTATAGTGATATAACTGTGTTTGGTTCATGAATGTGACACACACCCCGAGAAAAACGGCAAATTATATTGAAAAAGTCTTATCAGATAAGAAAAGCATATCATATCAGATGCACTTAACCTTAACCCAATAACCAATTCTATGACACAATTAAATTCCATATAACTATCTTAAGCTTGAAGATTGAAGTAGTCTTCAACTTCTGAATCTGATTGAAGTCTTTGACCAAAAACAACACAGAAACCTATCTTCGACTTCTGAATTTGATTTGAAGTCTTTGACCAAAACAACAAAGAGACCTACTTGTTGTTTCACTGCATCATCAATTCACCATCATCACCCATATTATCTTAAACAACAAAACATAACAAAAACGACAACTCGTTTCTTTTCTCCCTTTTCCCCATAAAGGGCAAAAAAAAAAACTGTACACAACAACTAATTCAATCTTTAAAATTCACCAGAGAGTCTGATCAATGTATCTAATTAGCCTATCTCTCAAATTTTTTCACATTAATCATCATCACCATTAGATCTTTTATATATTTATATAGTATATAAATTAATTAAAACATTATCTTCTTCATCAAGCCACTCCCATTATACTATCTCCATTACTCGACATCGCCACGAACCCCGAGGCACGTGATCCACCACGTGCCTTTTGTTCATTGGATGATGAAGACGAGGACGCCGACGAAAGATTCAACGACAGCGGAAACATCTTCTCCGTAGTTGTCGCTGGAGCTTTCTTGCTAAGGTTAAGACCAGCCATTCTCCTCGACGGTGGAATCGGAATCGGAACCGGAACTGGACGGTTTAGTTTAGATCCTAGAGGTATCCCTTCAAGTGGTGTTTGCATTTGACTCTCTTCTTGTATAGATTCTATAAACTGATGACAACAGAACCGTATGTGTCAGTTTCATATGTTCTTTTTTAATTCAAGATTTTGATAATGAAATAGATTTTTTTTATTACCGAGTCAGGAGCGATATCGAAGAGGCTAGATCTACGACGGCGACGATTCTGATTTGTCCGCCGGAGAAAGTATTTCTGAGCATGACTCGCTACCTGAGTCGGAGTTCGAGTTTTCACAAAGTTTCTTGAGATCCCTCTCCAATCACCTTTCCCAACTTTATGCAGTCCCGTGAGGAACAATCTATGTTCATCCTCTGTCCATGGAGTTCCTAAACATTTCAAGAAAATGGAAAAAAAAGTATAAAATTTAAAGAAAGTATAAAAAACTTTATAAAAATTTAAAGAAAGTAAAAAAGAACTTTATAAAATTTAAAGAAAGTAAAAAAAAAAAAAAAGTTAACCTCGTTTGCGTTCACGGTTTCTACTACCGGAAGCGTGAACGACGTCGTCTGAAGCGTAACCACCACCGTCTTCAACAGGGCCGTTAGAATCGAGAGTTTGATCGAGTTGAACGAGATTGTTCATACTGACAGTTTTTCTAACAGAACGTGACGAAGCTTCCGTGACGCGGACGCCGAACAGCATGATGCCTTTCTCTCCGGCGCCGGCGTTTCTGTTGTCGTCGCCAGTGGTGGTTATTTCTGTGGGACAAGTGCGGGAGTTGTGGCCGTTGTTTCCACACTGTGAGCAACTACGAGACATCGAAGCTGCTCGCGAAGAGAGCAAAACACTACTTGATCGGAGATATAGAGACAGAGAGATATTTTGGGGATGAGGAAAAAAAATAAAGAGAAGAGAAGAAAAGGGAGGTTTAGGTTTGGTATAAATAGGAATGATTCCACTTTTATGTTGTGTTGAAGAGCCCTTCACCACAAAAAACCTTTTGACTCTTGTGTGTTTTATCTCAAATGACTTTGTTTGTCCAATACAATTATTTTCTTTTGTCATTTCCTTTTTTCATTGGTCCAATGAAGAAGAAAAAAATCTCCTCTTTTTACTTTAGTCTATCTATATTTTTATTCAATTGTTTTCCATAACGCCAAACACAGTAAAAATTATCAGTCAAAGTAACGGTTGCATGACACGATTGGAAGAAACGACTGAAATGTGTGGTTGCAGAAGACGGTTTCAAAGAGTTGTCGAGTATCGACAACTTAAAAAAGCAAAGGTGAGTTAATACATTTAGATATTTTTTTGGATTTTATACATATTTGAGATTTTGTGTTGTTTTTCCATTTATTATTTATTTAAAACACTCAAAGGTAATGTCTTCCAACAATATCTGTATTTTTAGTGATACTTTTCATGATTTTATTTTGTGAAAAATGTATAAAATCATGAACTAATAACATAATAATTGAATTCATTAACAATCATATATTCTTTTATTTTAATTTTATAACACAAAACTTTTATTGACTTTTATTGACTTTATAAAAGTTTGAATACAATAACCTAAATTTATTAAGATTTTAAATAATTTTTTATAAATCACAAACTAATAACATAAAACTTTAAAAGAGTTTAACAAAATTTCGATCTAATAACAATAGATTCTACATAACATTTAAAACCTTTAAAACTTTTTTCAATTTACAAACCAATAATACCCCCTTAAAAAGATTTAGTTTAAACACTCCAAAATTTGTAAAAAATAATTGGGGTGAACAAACTTTTAATATGGGTAGAACAGTAACTTTTTTTTTTTTTGGGACAAACAACAGTAACTTCTTCTATGCAAGGATATTGCATTGAAGTTTGCCTCAAAAAAAAAAGGATATTGCATTGAAAACATCGAAAGACGAATTTGAACAAGAACTAAATTCCTCAATCCACAAACTATCAAATCCAAAAAATATCAATTCGTTTGTTTCAGCAGAAATAAATAACATAAATATTTATTCAATTCATAAATAAGTGATCTAAGTGGCAGACGATTCTATAGGCAATATTTCAAAAGTTTCGAAAACCTCACATTTACTATATCGAATCATTTCTGTAATTGATAATTTTAACACTTTAAATCTTCTTATCTATGTTTTTGCCAATCGCCACTTCAAAGCGTGGCCAGTTTTCGACCGTTTGAAAAAAGAAAATGTGGTTTCGTATAATCGTATATACATATATGGATTCGTTGTCGTTACGTATATAAGTATTTTAGTATTTGTGGCCAATTGTTAGGTTCGTGGACTTTTGTGAATGCTAGTAGTTATTGACATGTAAGTGCAAGTTACGAGAAGCCCGAGTGGATGAAGTTTTCTTTTGTCGGCGAGTGTATGAAGTTTCGGAGAAGATAACTGTAATTTTTATCGATAAACACAAAACAACTTTGCATCAAAACGTAAGCAAAAAGAGGAAAACTAGACCGTCGATGAAAATTTCTTTCTATTTCATAGATTGATTTTGATGATTGGCAGCTAACTAAAACAATTGCTATTTAAGAAGAAAAAGAAAATTAGCGATATATCGTGAACAAAATGTAACCATGATGTTTTAACATTCATCAAAATATGTTTGTTTGATATTTTAGTGTATTTGACTATGTTATCTTTAACTCGATAAATAATATACAAAAGTTCAAAATAATACTCCCTCTGCTTTAAAATATAAGATGTTTTGAGTAAAACACGTAGATTAAGAAATGACCATTTTAAAAAAGTTTAACAAATCACAAACAAGATTGGATAATATAAAGTATTAAACTAATTTAAAAGTTACATAGAAACTTGATAACATCCTATATTATGAAACAAAAAAACTTTTCTAAACAGCCTATATTATGATACGGAGGGAGTAAATATAAGATCACACTCATGTATGGTGAAAATCTAGTTGATATAATTAATTAGTTAAAACTATCAAAATAGCATGGTATAAAAGAATTTAAATGGCTATTTTAATTTAATATTACCTGGGATCATAATGATTTTGTCATTTCCCTCAAAAACTATGTTTTCTATTGCCATATAAATAGTACAATTTTCTTATAAAATAATCGACCGTCCACGTAACTCTGAGTGGATGATAGATTAAACAATCTTCGGTTCCAATTAAAATATAAAGCTACGACCATTCAATTTTCATTAGATGTTTCTTATTTTTTTTGTTAGTGACAATTATTGATAGAGACTAGTAGAGTTAACTATTGAAATGCAATTTTAGATGCTTTATTGGAATTACTGATTGTATAAGCAACTCATGCGTGTCAAAATTTTAATGTTAGTTTTACCAAGAAGACACAGACACGTTTTCCTCACTTGAATTGAACTAGTCCCAAAATTTTATTATTATTATGGCAAAATCATAAGAAAAGATTCGATGCGTTTTACTTTTTGGGTTAAAAAGCAAACACCCAAAATTTGATATGGTTGGTGTACACATGACCTGCTTGAGTGCTCTAACCCATTTGTATAGGAGCATTTTGACAAACTTTTTCTTGTTGGTGTTGGGACATGTTTCGTATGTGGTTAATTCAATTAGAATTATCTTAAAAGTGGCCGCTCGAATTATTTTATCCTTTTTTATGTAGTTTGTTCTTGTTAGTCATTCAGTAACATAAAATTTATTTATGCATTAACTGTACTTGTCACAGTGGTTACATTATTACGACTGCCATAATCACACATTTAGTTCATTCATTGTAGGTGGACCTAATTCCGAACATGTCAAATTTTACTTTAGAAAAATGTAGATTAATTTAAAACCCACTCATGCGAATTTCTTATAATACAATTTTCAGAGAAAAATAAAAATCTAATCGTTTTGGATTTCATATAATAATTTTGAAGCTTTATTATGAAAATACAAAAATGGTTAACTCCTAGATACATCTCCCAGTGCTAATGTAATGTCATCAAGTAAAGAAATAAATATAGAGCGTTCATATGTGTACTAGTGTACGTGCTCAAGTGACCTTCTTCCAAAGCTGTTTTGTGATTGGTTGATAGTGATATATCATGTGAAAGCCTCCAATCATATTTAGATAATATTTGTCTTCTTTCACTGATTTATAAATGAATCTTATTTTAAGCGTATCAAATAACGGAAAGGATGAGCAGTATTGGTCCCTTGAGTACTCCAATGATGCATTACATTTTATATATATATATATATATGTAAACTAGTGGAAAATGTCTTTTCTTTCTTATTTTGTCCCAAAAAAAAGAAGAGAAAAGTGCCTATACTTCTGTTGCAATCAATATTCACCATATATACACATCCTAAATTAACAAAAAAACATTCACTGTATGAAGTATTTGATGTACAAGATCGTAGCTCTTTGTTTGTGCTCTTGACCTGATATAGATTTCATGAGTTCTAACAATTTTGGTATGATGGACATTAAAAAAAAAAAGAAGGAAAAAGAGAACTACATACCATACATCTCATTTTCTGTTATATAATTATATTCAGTATATAACCATCAATTTTTAGTTTTTAATTCCAAAATAATTATCGAATATGCAGCTATATATATATCGACAAAAATAATTCTACAAATCTATCGACTAATACATCACTGGACAAAATTTCCGACCGAATAATCTGAAACAAAATGTCTATATATACACTAATGAAAGTGATTCTTATAAGAATTCGAAGTTTTATGGCCAGATCCAAATTTGTAATGAGTGTATTTAGAATCAAATAAGAAGACAACAAATGGGTTGCGAAAAAAGAGTGGTGGAGGGAACAAAGAGTGAACGGACGGTGAAGGAGGCATATTCGGTCGCTTCCCTTTTCTTTTTGTTGAAAAAGATTTAGTTGTCACTTACTTCATTCATTCTTTCTTTTCATGGACCCTCACCCTCACCAAAATATTCACTTGTTCCCAACTATAATATTTAATCCCTTTATCAACATTTCACAATTATTGTCTACATTTTTTTTTGTATGGTTTTGAATTAAAATCTCAACTGAGAGACATGTATTATTTGATTAACTTTCCCAAAGTTATGTGGACACAACCTTCCTACTTTGTCTAACATGCATGTAGAAAGTGACCGTCAGAAAACGATTCTAGACAATATTATATGATGATACATTGTGATCTGTAAAATCATTATACAGTTACCATACGCCATGCGCAATATTATATTTTTTATTTTCAAAAATCATTTATAAAAATACAACATATCGTTTCATTAGTTTTCTTTCGAAAAATTATTAGCGTGAAGAATTGATACCAAAGAAAATATTTTTTTATAGTTTGAAACGATTCAATCTGCTTTTTTTTTTTCTAATGTTTTTAATATTATAATTAACTAGTGATCTTATATTCACTAATATCATAACATCAATCAACACAAACATCAAACATAACAGAATATTAAACCAACATTTAACCAACAATTAAATCTAAAAATTAATAAATCAATAATCAATCTAAACATAAACCAATAGTGAATCATCCAACAAAGTCATTAAGTATTAAACCAACAACCTAACAATATTTTAACGACTCATCTCTAGCAACTAAAACAACTTTCTCTTCATTGCTTTGATGCTACGATCACACTTTACATTTACCTGCATCACAAACAACAATTGAGACGCATGAGTATTATCACAAATATTCAGTACGGCAATCCTCTCATCTACTGGACTATACACACAAGCAATTGAGAATAAAATGTTCAACGAATAACAAACAACACAATCAAACCAGGAAAAACAAGTATCAACCGTCTGCCGAAGGAGTAGTGTCGACCGACACCTTCCTGGTGTTGACCAACACTTGCCACTTGGAGTTGACCGACAATTATACTGAGACAAAATTGAAGCAAATTGACATTGTTTTATTTATTGTAAATTTGTAGCAAATCGAACGCTTAATTTGCGACAACCTTATAGACAAAAATATTGTAGCAAACATAAATTTATGACAAAAATATGTAAATTATAGCTAAAATATTTTTGGTAACTATACAAACAAAAAATCTTTAGTGATGGACCCATGTATCATCACCTTCTTAACCTTTTAAAGTTTTATGCAATTTTTGTTTCATTTATTTATTTGTGCAGATTATGTTTATTTTATTTATTCTTGTCCTTTTCATATGTTCTTCCAACAATTCAAGCACAATAATTAAAGTGATAACACACCAACTATTAATAACTAATGTAAGAGTAGTTATACGTACAAAAAGATAAAATCAAAAATAAATGACATAAAAGAGAAAGTGGTAAAATGATATAGAATGAAATGGAGCTATAAAGACAAATATAAAGAGAAAGCTGTTCTTTTTTTTGCTCGTGTTGGTTCAGTTTATCCTTCATATATTTAGGTACGTCGAAGATACAACGAAACAGCTGTGTAAAATTATCATGAAAATAAAATTATCTTGCTATATTTTGCTATATAGTTATCATGAAAATAAAATTACCTTGCTTTAAGAGGGTAAACGCCTCCCAAAACCTGAATCGGACAGTTTCTAGGTTCTCTACTGGAGTTTGTATTATTATCTTATCGTAAAGCATGCGAATTTCTTTTTTCCTGAGACTTTAGATAATAGATTTTCACACACACATGTACGTATGGTGTGTGAGGGCAAAAAAGATCATCAATATATTATATACTAGAAAGTTACCCTCGCAATGCATGAATTATAAAACAAATATTTTGTATATAAAATAAATTTTTCATTAAATTATATATGAAATGTACATGATATTATTTATATATACCTTGAAAAGAAGGATAATTATTGTTTATAATTATGAAGTGTGTTAAAAGAAGGATAATTTCCCAAATTGCATAAAAATAAATTTTGGTTTTAAATTTAGAAAATCATTTCTAAAATTCTAAAAATTTAAAAAATACTAAAATAGCATCATGCTTTTAATCTTATACTCTAAAAACTAAACCACATCTCTTTAAAATTATACCCTAAATATAAAATATAAAATTCAAACAAAAAAAATATAGATAACCATTGGAAATGGTGTAAGTTTTTTCGGCATAATGACGGATGGAGTAAGGATTACAGAAAAATAGACATGAGGTATGATTGGTAACTCAAACAATACCAATGCGATATAAAAGTAGTTTTGCTTTTGTACAGGTTAATCTACTTGTTAATTTATACCACTTTTAATGATTGATATATGTCTATGATGAAAGTATTGAGGTTACAATATGTATATATATATATATATATATTAAATATTTTACAACAGGTCTCTGTAATATTTTCCGTGTAATGCGAAAGGATGTTGTAAAGTTTGGGAAGTGTTTCAAAGAGGCATAAAGAAGTACGTGATCTTTTGACCATGTATATATGCATTACATGGTAAAATTAGGCTCAATTTTTTTTATCAATATGCAAAGTAAAATATTTTTTGTAATGGGGATAAGAAATTTTAATAACAAAAAACAAAGCAAATTTACGAAACATAAACTTAGAAATATATTGTAGTTGAAGATCAGAGTACTTAAGAGGAGAAATCTAAGGGACTTACAACTATACTATTATGAGTGAATGTTCAAAGCCAAAGAGATGTGCTTTAGGAGTCAAGCATTAGGCTCATCTTCATCACTTAAGACTTCCAACTATAGTTTGAAAGTTAAAAAATCACATTACAAAACAATGCAAAAAATTTAAATCATGACTATCATAAAACATAATCCTTTGAAAGAGGCTAATAAATATTGACAAGACTCTCATACCAAAAAAAAAACATTGACATGGCTTTGTAAACGATTTCTTCAAATAGTCATAGAGAAATTAATCTGTTAATCATCATACTGCTAGACATAATGTTTTTTTAAAAAAATTTATAAGAAAAAAAAATATACCATGGGAAATGATCGGAAAAGAAAGACATATAGTTCGTGATCGTTTTCTTCATTATTAATCATGTGAGCACTGGATCTTATATAATACATTAAACATTGTTTGAAGTTTGTAAGGAATTCTATTGACACATTATTCTGAATAATCACATTCATGGCAATAAATACAATTATAAAGCATATCAATTGTAATTAATTTGGTCATATGCATAACATGAACAGTTTGAACAAAAGAAAATATCCACTCATAATGTCATAAAGGTAGTTGATTGAGAGAAGTAAATATAATCTAAAGAAACCGAACAAATAAAATGTCCCAAATTAAACAAAAGTGTGTAGACAATTTAGTTTTAGATTAGCAATAATGTGTATTTTTATTTCATTAAAATTGAAAAATATAATACATGTAAAAAAAATAGAATGGTGCCAATTGACAATTTCTCACAACTGTACTTTACTATAGTTTAATATATAGTAAATATTGACATGTGAAACTGATTAAAATAGTTAAGTAATAAAGTTACATTTGTGATAAAAATAAGTGAAAAAATTATAAATCGGAATAACAAAATAGAATAAATATATTTTTGTAAAATATATTACTTTTTCTTTAATAAAAGTAAACTACAGAGATTTTTGCTATGAAATAATACTAAATTAAAAACCAGAAATAATTAAAGATTTGATAGACGAAGAGTAAAAAAATTTAAAAGAAAATTATTGATGAATTTACAAATCGTATAAATTAAATTAGAAGAAATATATTCTTGTAGAATGGATTTTTTGGTTTTGTTTTACCAGAGTAAACTATAAAGATTCTTGCTATGAAATAATATTAAATAATACAAACCAAAATAATTAAAGATTTTATAGAGGAAGATAAAAGAAATGAATACTTTTCTAAATAAATAAATTTAAAGGATCAACTTCAAATTAATGTAAATACATGTGTCGCAAAAATAGAACGCCAAATGTCGTATTTATAGGTAAAGTTAAAAAAAATCTTGTCATAT
Source organism: Camelina sativa (assembly GCF_000633955.1). Classification (NCBI taxonomy): domain Eukaryota; kingdom Viridiplantae; phylum Streptophyta; class Magnoliopsida; order Brassicales; family Brassicaceae; genus Camelina; species Camelina sativa. The sequence goes on from NC_025689.1 coordinate 31,717,169, forward strand.
ATAAAAGATATATATATGTTGGGATATGAGATCGAGTACGAGAAAAGATTAAGGTGTTGATTAGTTGCTTCTAGTTGTCATCCTCATGACTAGCTAACATACTTTAGAATACACAACCGGTTACTTTTAATTTGAGATGCGGCGGTAGGTTAAAAAATATAATAAAATATTTAATTTGCTTAATTAAGAAAATAATAATTAGCAATTACTTGGCCTTCTTTCTATGATTCTTAGCCAAACAAGCTTCGATAGCTCAAGTCCTAAGTTTTGATCATTTATGGTACTTATTACTCAACACTGGAAGAGACTAGGGTTGTGTAATTTATATTAGTTGGCCACATCATAGTCCATCCACATCTACATCCAAATGCTCTAAAGCCCAACATAAGGAACCTCCGTCTGACTAACTCGAATTGACAATGCAATCAACATACATACGTAGATACGTACTTTTTTTTATACAAAGTAATAATAATAATAATACGATTTTCAGTATTGATCCCGTTTGATTCTCGCAATGTTTTATGTTTTGAATAAAGAATAAAAAATAATGTTTTAGCGAAAAAAAATATTTACCAAAATCTAAAACAGTTATGTACTTATCTAAATCTTCTTAGGTAAATATATTATATAATCCAATTCTTTATCAACGTTTTTTTGTCCAACCTAATCGTGTGTATATATATATACACATCTAGCTCTTTCTCTCTTCTTTCTCTCTGCGTTACAATATGGCTTATGCGAACGAAGAACTAGCTCCCGAAACAGATCAAAAAGACAAGGTGATGCTGATCGTCTTGTTCTTTTTCATCATCATCTTCTTTGGAGGCCTTTTTTATCTCATACATTGGGAAGAACAAAACTGGCATGAAGAAGATGAGCGTATCAGAAACTATGTCCCGGATATTATAATACCATCTATGGATTTCACGGTGCTTAATCTGACAGAGACTCGTCGTAGTGTTAAATGGGATTTAGTGATCAGGATCCCTTCAGACCTTCCTGGTTACTATACGTGTCTCAAAGGATCTTTTCAGACTTTCATACACTACAAAGGTGTTACCATCGCTAATTCATCATTGAGGTTACACTTTCTTAAAAATTCTGTTCTCTTATTATTATTATTTTTTCTTAAACGATTTTACTTATATGTTCACATATTTTCGTTTTAACACTTTTTTTTTATGACGTTCTATCAGTTACAATCTGATACCAAATTGGCCTCAGCTGCTTAATACGTCATCGGTTGCTTTCGAAGGTGATATGGACAGTGTGGTTGTGAAAGACATTATGGAGGATATTAAGGAGAGAAGAGACATGCGGTTCGGAACACAATTGCTTTTTCCTGATTGCAGATCTGGAAGGACGATGAACTATAAGTGTGATGAAACGGCGTTGCGGTTCGAGCCTGGCTCTCAGAGGAAGGCAGCTACGTTTGAAAAAACCTCCCCCGTATGCCACTATATTCGCCCCTAATTATTTTCTCATCAATATTGATTCCTCTTTATTTTTTTGCGTTTCGATATATGAAATTGTAGCACATCGGACATCCAATGTTACACATTTAGAGCATCATTACTCCAGCACTCCTCTCAAATTGCTCAAGGATTAATTAATCATAAAATTAATAATAAAATAATTAAAATAACCAACTTAAAACTTAAATAAAATCATCCCTCCACTAGAGTACCCCAAAGAAGGTTGCTTATCATTTAAATAATATATATTTTTAATTTTTGTTAATTAATTATCAAATTTTACTAATCTGTCATGAATAAAACAATTATTTATATTATTTATATTACATTAAATAGAAAACAATAAAATTTTTACCGAATACGGATATTAAACATATTTTACAAAATTCGGAATATTAAACATAAAATACAAAATTCGGAATATTAAACATATTTTACAAAATTCGGAATAAGATTTATTGTTGGGTTGCACCCAATTTTTGCTAGATATGCTCAATCAAGTCTTTCTTCAAACGATCATGCATTTGTGTATCTTAAACGTCATTTCGATTGCCCATCATGTTATTTAGATTTGTTGCCATATCTGTAGAAAATGATAAATCGACATGAGAAGTTTCATTTCCTTCTCCATGATGGAACTCTGATGGATCGTAGAAATTGTAGTCATGTCGTTCGTCTTCGACTGTCATGTTATGCAATATGATACATGCTCTCATTATTTTCTCTATTTTTTTTATCCCAAAAAAGTGCGGGATTCTTCACGATTGCAAATCCAGCTTGCAAGACTCCAAATGCACGCTCTACATCTTTCCGGCATGCTTCTTGATATTGAGCAAATAGTTTTGCTTTTCGGCCACGTGGAAGTGTAATGGATTGGATGAAAATTGCCCATTTGGGATAGATACCGTCACTAAGGTAGTACGCCATTTTGTATTGCCGTCCATTGACAGCGTATGTAACTCTCGGAGCTCGGCCCTCTAGGATATCATCAAACACCGGTGACCAGTCCAAAACATTGATATCATTTAACGTACCTGATGGTCCAAAAAATGCGTGCCAAATCCATAAATCTTGGGATGCCACAGCCTTTAGTACGATTGTCGGTTTTCCATATTCACGTGAATATTTTCCTTTCCATGCTGTTGGACAATTCTTCCACTCCCAATGCACAATCTATGCTCCCTACCATTCTGGGAAAACCGCGATGTCTCCAATATTCAGTAATCGCTGGAGATCTTCCGCTGTAGGTCTTGTGAGATACTCGTCTCCAAAAAGATTTATAACTCCGTCTACAAATTTTTCAAGGCATTTGTGGGCTGTTGTTTCAGCCAGTCGTAAATATTCATCCACCACATCTGCCAAATATCCATATGCCATCATCTGGATAGATGCCGTGCATTTTTGAAGTGCAGAAAGACCGATCCATTTAAAATATATATGTAATAAATTGAAATATTTTCTTATATATTTTTGGACAAGTGGAATGGTACGGTCTAGTCCAGACCAGCACAAAGCCGCGTATGTCCTGAGGGTTGAAAAGCCTAAGGAATGTACGTAGCGGGTAGGCGGCCGTCGGTGGACTGGCTGGGGAACCTAATTCGTTGGTGGAACCTCGGCCGGATTGTGGACAGATTTCCTCTGTAGCGACCTCTGGCCGGTCCGCGATTTGTCCGGCCGGTAGGGATGGTTCGGGGGCGTTACAATTATACAATTAAAATTTTACGACCTAAAAGGGTTTAATATTTGATTGAATATACGTTTTACCATTGTTTTTGAAGTAATTTAATTTACTAATTAAGTACATATATTTTAAGAAACAATAATTAAATTTTTAGAAAAATCCAGTTTATTTATGGTATTAAGACAAGAAATAATATATGTAAACTGATACCGGTAAATTTGAATAATGAAAAACAATATATTGAATGATTTTTTTTAAAGACATAATTTTTAGATAAAAGTACGAAATAAAAAAAATATAGGTAGATAAATTCAAGTGTTAAGCTTTCACTAATTTGGATAATGTTTGATTATGCGACAGGTAGTTAACGACTTTAGAACGGGCACTTTGAAAATTTTGGTATTTTTGAAAAATAATTATATAATTTTTGGATAATTTTAACTAACTAAATAAAAAAAAATATTCAACGGAGAAATATGATATCCCGTCTAGATTTCTTACCCAATCTCATTTAGTAAATATTGTTTAACGAGTAATTATTTAAAAGAGAACGAACATAAGACAAAAAATTTCTCATGGATACGGGATGAGACAAGACGAGATGAGACAGGATGAGTCGGGACGAGAGGGGATGGGTTAGGAAGTGAGGGGATGGGACAGGACTAGACATGTATCCCGTTCTAAAATAAATACCTTTAGCATGAAAAAAGAACACACCTATGCTATAGCACCCATGTTAATATAATTCTTTGTCTCGTGTTGTAGCACGGGTTACTACCATCAGACGGGTATTTTGAGAATTTTTGGTATTTTTGATAATATTTTGAGATTTTTGAGAATACATGTATTTCGTCTAAATTCTTAGCCAAAATTTATTAATAACATTATTATATTGATAATTCTTTAAAATAAAATGGTTACGGGACACAAAACTTCTAATTGGATGGATCAGAACGGGAAAGGGATGGGATGGGACAGGACGAGATTCAACATCCGGTACAAAATTACTTTAACATTTTCAACAAACACGGGCTGTCTTTGATTATTATGGATGGATTGTAAAAAATTGTATATTTTCCAGCTAATGAAGATGATGATCATGTTTATTTTCGGTACGGGGTTGCGGTATTCTACATATACACCAAAATATTGACAAAACACTATGAAAGAGTGGCAAAGTAATTTTAATGAAAAAATATTACTATTATACAATTTAAATTTTGCAACCGAAAAAGGTTTATTATTTGATTGAATATAGGGATTTTACCAGTATTTTTTAAATACTTTAATTTACTAATTAGTACATATACTTAAAAAACAATAATTAAATTTGAGAAAATTCCAGTTTATTTATGGTATTAAGACGAGAAAGAGTATATGTAAACTGAAACGGGTAAATTCGAATAATGAAAAATAATATATTGAATAGTATTTTTTTTTAAAAAGGAAAAAAAATTTAGATTAAAGTACAAAATAAAAAGTAAAGGTAGATGAATTCAAGTATCACGCTTTTACTAACGTGGATAAGGATTGACTTTACGATAGGTAATTAACAACTTTGGAACGAAAACTTTAAGAATTTTGGTATTTTTGAAAATAATTATATAGTTTTTGAAAATTATAATTTTTTAGATAATTTCAACTAACTAAATAAAAAAAATCAACAGAGAACTCAGGTATCCAATCTAAATTTCTTACCCAATCTCTTTTAGTAAATATTGTCTAACGAGTAACTATTTAAAAGAGGACGAACGTAAGACAAAATATTCTGATTGATACAGAACGAGACGAGATGAGACGAGACGAGACTGGATGAGACAAGACGAGATGAGACAGGATGAGACGGTACGAGAGGTGATAAGTTGGGACGGGAATGGACGTGTTTCCAGTTCCAAAGTAAATACGTTTATGTTTATTTTTTTAATTTAAATGGAAATAACGAACATGTACTATAGCACCTGTGTACGCACATGTACACCCATGTTAATATAATTTTAGTCATTTACGAATTTAAAATTTATATGAAAAAAATTTGTTCCGTGCTACGGCAAAGATTACTACCTAATTTTATCAATAAAACTGAAAACTAAGTTAAATTATACCGACAAACTTGTTATATATCATCGTGATCAAATCGTGGGTTACAATTTGTCGCTTTGAATATTCAAAATTGAATCGAAATGTAGCAACATACAGTTTCTTTGATGAAATTGAATTTTAGCAAAATAAAAATTTCTGTATTTTTTTAGTACTCCACCATTAACAAATTTGTGCGCAACTACATTCAGATCATCTTGGCTGTTAGTGATTGATTGCTCGAATAATTACCCGATATACTTTTAATTATAGGGTAATATATTCGAATCCACAAGTACCAAAAATATTCTAAAGATTTGTGAGAGTTTTTCTTAGGTGAAGAAAAAGATTGATTGGATTAGTTATCAATAAAATAAGCTAAAAAAACGATTGATAAAGCAATACAATAGAAGCGTTAGAAATTTTTCAATTTTCTCAGGAAATGAGGAACAATACTATCGCTAATTCATCTCTAGAGAGGTTACATTTTTTAAAAAAAAAATTCTATAATCTCTTTGATTTTTTTTTCCTTAAAACGATTTAACTTCTTTGCTCACATATCTTTTTTTTGCTAAACTTCCTGTTTTTCTATGTTCGATCAGTTACAATCTGATACTAAAGTGGGCTCAGCTGCTTAATACGTCATCGGTTGCTTCCGAGAGAGATATGGACAGTTTGGTTGTGAAAGACATTACGGAGGATATCAAGGAAAAAAGAGACATGCGGTTCGGATCACGGTTGCTTCTTCCTGATTGCAGATCTGGAAGGAAGTTGAAACCGTGCTGCGGTTTGAGCCTGGCTCTCAATGGAAGGCAACTGCGTTTGAAAACAACGCTCCTATTATTTGCCACTAGGTAATATCCCGCGCATATGCACGGGTTGTATTAGTTATGTTAATTTTTATATAATAATCATAAAACTATGATAATTTTTTTAGAAAATTTTTTTAGTAAAGTTTTTTAAAATGTTATTTCAGAAAAGTGGTATTGAAAGAGATGTATTTTTGAAATTCTTTCTAAAAAACATATATAACAAACAAATTTTCTGAATGTCAATAATACACTTTATTTATTCATATCATACAATATCAAAATATACCAGTTATTTAAAAAATAATTTAATGATAAAAATAAAAATTTACTATGATATTCAAAATTTACATAAAACATTTAATAATTAAATTGCAAAATTAAGTATCAATTAAATATATTTCCTGTAAAATCATATGAAATGCAATATAAATCCCAAATATTAATTTAATTTTTAATCTCTTTTATATTCACCTTAATTTAAGCTATATTTATAGGTTAAATTCTAATGATTTCCTTTTTGTAGTAAAATTTTGAAAATGGAATATCAAATTGTATTTAATAATTCTATTATAACAGTTTATTTTGCTAAAACATTGCATACTTTTAAAAATAAAATAAAATAAATATACATGAATGAAAATGATTTTTTTAGCTTGATTCCCTCATTGGGCTTTGATTGAAATTAGTGTTGTTGAATCTGCATCATAATTTTTTTTACAGACACCAAAATTTTATTATATATATGTAATTATAAATTGAAGATAATAAGAAGACAAAGAAGGAAGGAAGAAATACATAAAAACAAAGAAATAAAATTGAACAAAATATAAGCTAAATCTAACAAAGCATATAATCACACTCTTACCATGAGTTTTGAACCCATAGAAGAACATAAACACAACAAAGAAAATATTTAGAGTTTGAGATATGGTGGATGATGATGTGAAAATAATTATTTATAGGATTTCAAGGGATGTAAGTTACATCTATACAAGTATTTTTGCAGCAGTTTTTGCTCAAAAATACTTTTTGGAAAGTTTTTACATTTAATGCATTGACTTTAATATTAGTTACATAAACTTCAAAATTAATTATAAATAAGATTTTAAAAAATAAAGAAATCTTTCTATCTCATTCAAAAATAAATATATGATTCCTTTTCATTTTTATTTAAATTTATAATTAAATTATCTTAAATTATTCTACAATACATTTAGTTAATAAAAATTGTGATTTTTTCCTGCATATGATGTAATACAGAATTTTAAAAACTGACATATATTACTCAATAGATGAATAACAAATACGGGTACAATATCCCACATTGTCTAAAAAAATTGGGCAATAGTTTAGAGTCATACTATAAAAGAGACCAAAATGATTCTGAATACAAATGAGTAGAAACCTTGATTTATCAGGCATTCAAACTTTAAAAACTTTTACTTGGTTTATTCCGGTTTTTTATTTTAAAGATTTTTAAAAGGTTAAATATGAAAAATATTTAAAACTTTTAAAAAATTAAATATGATAAATATTATACCGTAGATATACAATAAATATTAAAAATTAAGATGATATAGTGTGTGTTAAAATATCTCGAGACGAGTTATATAGCGAGACGAGTTTTATCGATATTTATATAAATTAAAAAATATCATAAATTCGGTGTTACACGGGTAAAACATCATTTCATTATTTTGTTAACATTGTCAGTATCAGAGAATAGACATATCTAATTAAATTATTAAATAAATATTATATAAAAAATAAATTATATTGCGTTATTATGTGTGTTTATTTAACAATTATTATAAAAATATAACATATTTAACCAACAAATACAACTTATAATTTAAATAATTTAGTTATAAATAATTTTGTCCCGCGGTGTACCACGGGTCCTAATCTACTTTCTAAAATTATTTAATTAGAAGAGTTACAATTATAATTTATAGTGTGTTTGAATGAAAATGAATAGTAAAAAATAGTCAATTCATAATTTATGTAACTTCAGTTACAATTTAGTAGTAAAGTGTGGATTTAAAGTATAGATTAATGTACATTATTACATTTTTATTTAATTAAAAATAAATATTATTTTTTAGAAATTAAATGCTAAATGGACCAATAAGGAGAGAGCGAAACCTTATAAATCATATAAAATGCAATAAAAAATCCCAATGATTAATTTCATTTTTAATCTCTTTTAGTACACTTTAATTTAAGCCATATTGCTAGGTTAAATTCTAATGATTTTTTCTTTGTAGTAAAATTTTGGAAATGGAATATCAAATTTTTTATATATATGAAATCATTAAATTACAAAATTTTGAATTAAATAAACATTATAATGATCTTTATATAATTATATTTTTGGATCAAAAGAACTAAATATAATGATGAGTATACAAAAAAATGTAATACAAATTTTTTGGAGGTAAGAGAGAGTTAAAAATTTTGATTTAATAATTCTATTATAATAGTTTCTTTTGTTAAAATATTGTATATTTTTAAAAATAAAATAAATATACATGAACAAAGATGATTTCTTTAGCTTGATTCCCTTATTGAGCTTTGATCGAAATTAGTATTGTTGAATTTGCATTGATATTTGTTTTTTATAGCCACCAAAATTTTATTATACGTATGTAATTAAAAATTAAAAATAATAAGAATACAAAGAAGGATTGAAGAAATACATTAAAACAAAGAATCAAAAACAATATAAGATACATATCATATAGTCTCTAAAATATTTCAGATACATGAATATAGTAGAAGAGGATGAAAGAATGATTACTTATAAGATGATGGAAATAAAATAGACATCAGATATGGATCTTCAAAAAATCAAAAACAATATAAGATACATATCATATAGTCTCTAAAATTCAAATTTAAAATTAAACTTTTGCAATGATATTTAATTTGGTTTTCTAACACATACAACAACAAAAAGCACAAAAACCAAATACAGTATTTAAGATAGAGTGGAAGAGAATGAGAAAAGGGGCATTCTCAAAAATGCCATTTTTTCCATACCTCTTTTTAAAAATATCCCTTTATGTTGACCATTTTGAAAACTACCCCTCTTTATATACAAAATGACCAAATTACCCTTTTTTGAGTGACAGCAAGAATGTACAGTCATCAAAATCGAAAATATTTTCCCGCCAAAAATAAAAAAAAATTCCCGCCAAAATTTTTTTTTCCCGCCAAAATAGAAAATTTTTCCCGCCAAAAATATTAAAATTTATACTTTATAAAAACAGTGTAACCGCTTTAAAAAACTTTTTAAAAGTGTTTACAATGTGTTTAAAAACATTGTAAATGCTTTTAAAAACCTTGTAAATGCTTTTAAAATCTTTTTAAAAGCATTTACAAGGTTTTTAAAATCTTTTAAAACCCTATTAAAAAACTTATAAAAACGTTTACAAGGTTTTTAAAAACATTGTAAAAGCGTTTACAAGGTGTTTAAAAACCTTTTAAAAATCTTTTTAAAAACCATTTGAAAACCTTTTAAAAACCTTTTAAAAACTTTGTAAAAGCGTTTACAATGTGTTTAAAAAACCTTTTAAAACTCTTGAAAAAATCTTGTAAAAGCCTTTACAAGGTGTTTATAAGGCTTTTATAAGGTAGAAACCTTATAAAACCTTTTAAAAACCTTGTAAATTTTTTTTGGCGGAAAATTTTTTTTGTCGAAAATTTTTATCAAATTTTTTTTGACAAAAACATTTTTGGCGGGAAATTTTTGGCGGGAAAATATGTCGGAAATTTTTTTGGCAGGAAAATTTTGTTTTTCTTTTTATTGATTAAAATATTTTTCATTTAAGGGTAAAATAGTCACTAAAAATTAAAGGAGGGCAAAAATAAAAATGACCAAAAAAGAGGGTATTTTTGAAAAGGGGTATATCAAAAAGGGTATTTTTAACAAATTCTCATGAGAAATTGAGAAAATGAAAGAAACAACAAAAAGCACAAAAAGAAATACAATATTTAAGATAAAGTGGAAGAGATGAGAAAATGAGAGAATGAGAGAATGAAAGAATGAATATTTATAGGATGAAAAGTGATTATAATTTAGAAAAAAAAAATGTGAGAGTTGATTCTAATTTATTGTTGAATTTTGGGAATCTAGAAGGAGTTACGTTTTTTGACTATCCATAAATGGAATCACACTAAAGAGAGGTGGTTGACTATCCATATAAGAAGTTACGTTTTTTTAAAACATATGAATATTCTTGGAGTTATGACAAAAGAGAAAATTAAAAGCAAATAGTGGGGTAATATTCTTAGAGTTATGACAATTTATTGACTATGAATTGATTAAATTTGTAAACTTAATCACCATCACATTTAATATAAGTAAAAAAGAAAAAGAAAAATAAAAATAAAAGCAATTAATGGAAATCAACCAATAAGGAGAGACCAAAACCTTACTTTCATATATTGACTAAGAATTGATTAAATTTGTAAACTTAGTCACCATCACATTTAATATAAGTAAAAAAAGAAAAAGAAAAATAAAAATAAAAGCAATTAATGGAAATCAACCAATAAGGAAAGACCAAAACCTTACTTTTATATATATAATAATTATGTTCACTAAGTATTTATTGTTTAGTTTAAAAATGATTGATCTTTACTAATACTACTTCATCTGTTCCTTATTAATCTAATCTATATATATAAAGTTATCTTTTTCTCTTTTCTGATGCAGCCATATCAGCACCCCCACGTGTACTCTCCATACGAATAACGCTCATTTCTTTTTAAAACAAACAAAACCAAATTTGGGTTTAATTCTAACGCAGCCCATTACTGCAAACCAGTATCAGCCCAGCTGCAATGGATTAAATTAAAAAATAGCCAACTTTGACTTTCCCTAAGAATCTGTAGAGCCAATTTCGAAAAGGAAATCTAATTACAATCTGGAAATCGAGAGGGTTGCGACGAGTGAGCTTCTCTTCCTCAGGAGCCATAGACACCACCTGCAACTGCTTCCTTGTCCTGCGGCTCAGAGGGAAGCGTTGAACGGAGATGAAAGGGCTACCGATAGAAGAAGCAGCTCCGTTTAGCGACGGTGAAGATAGTGGCGGAGAGAGAAGTGGCAACGGTGACTAAAGCGATGCCGATACATGAAGCGGCGCCGTAGCTCCTCAGCCTCTCTGTCTTCTATGATTCTATCGGTTCTGTCAACACTTTCTGATAAGAGAGGGTGGATTTGGTCAGAGGAAGAATCTCAACTGCATTACTTTTAATTGCAGGAGCATATGACAGCGACGAAGCAGCAGCACATACTGGGGACCCGACACACCATCTTTTATTTTCTGGTAAACAAAAAAAAAAAGTTTGATTGGGTTTGATGATGCATGTAGTTTTGCTTCAATTTCATCTATCTTGACAAGGCTTCAATTAGTTTGATTTAATCAAATCTTGTGATTTTATCCAAGTTAAGAACTTTGGCTTTTGTTTCTTTGAGTATTCATCTTTATGCCTCATGATGCATCGCTTTATAAATAGCTATGTTTTTAACGTATTTTATTTTGTTAAGTCTACGAATCAAATATGAAACCTTTTTATAGTTACTTGATATGTTTGTTTCGGATTAGTGTTTGTGCAGAAGTATAATCCGTCGCTATCAGTGCCACAGTTTGGTGATTGGGACCAAAAAAGAGGAGGAACATTGCCTGACTACTCTCTGGATTTAACTAAGATTGGAGAGATGAGGAAAAAAAAAAGAGACCCTTCTCCAGCTAGTTTAGGCAACGAGGATGATGAGCTCATTAAGCCACCCGACTCAGCTACTTCAACAACTGCTAAGTTCACAAAATTGTTTATATCAAGGTATTCCCCCTCTTTAATATATTTCCTCATATGAATCCTAAAAACTCTAGAAAGTAATTTGCCTTTTGAGTTGTCTTGTAATTGCTGTGTTTTGTTTGGTTTATCTGATGTTTTTCAAAAAATTGAATCGTTATTTGACACTGCCCTTCTGGTCAATAATTTGAAAAAAACTTCTCCTTTCAAAACAAAACATTCTAGGGCCTTACAAAACTTCAGCCCTTCATAGTAATACCAGTCTCAGCCCAGATGGTTTTACTAAGACTTTTTCGTTTCTGCTCACTCTTTCTCTTCCAAACGTTTGCAAAAAGAAAATTGTAACTGTCGAAAGATCTGGGCTGAGACGAACGGGCCACTCACCTAAATTTAACCTAAATTGTGGCATTTACTGTTCTTCCAAAACGGGCCACTGACCATAGGCTACCCATACTCTCTCGTCTTCACCATGGCCATTAAAAAGTAATTGTCATCCTCCTTAGTACCTTATACCTATAAATACATAATCATTTGCTCACACAAAAACACTCCACCTAATCATTACAAGTGATATGTTCTAAATTATGTTTGGTTCCATCTCTTTCTTGAGTAATCTTTGACTTTGTTTGTTTCGATTGATTGTGATATATCAGTGTGGAAATAAAAGGTGTGGAAGAAGAATGATTCTACTCTGCTCGGTCTGGACAGTAGGGTGAACTACCAACTGTATGTATAACTCTCAACTGGCAGCTCTTTGGACTCCCAAATGAAAAAGAGGCTGTGTATGGAGACTCTTAAAAAAGGGGTAGATTGGGAGGCATATTTTTCCCATTATTGTTGCAGCTAAGTCTTTGCAACTCTTAAGAGAAGCCAATTTCATCGTGTGATTCAAGTATAGTAGTACGACTTCTTATATCCAAGTGTAAGTTTCGCTAAATATGACGTCATGAGTTGATTG
>NC_025689.1:31732341-31734815 GCF_000633955.1 Camelina sativa
AGGCCAAATCTTTATGGAACATTATTCCTGTGACGATATTCCTACAAGTATCTTTTGGAGATTTAACTCGACTTTCGAGCCTTTGTTCTCTTTCTACGGGAATCAAAGTTCATCTAAAAAAGTATATATGTAATGATTGTCAAAAAAAAAGAAGAAGTATATATGTAATGTATATACATACTAATATTTGAATCGTCTTGTGAAAGAAACTTTATGAAACTACTTGGTCAGGTGAAGTAATGTGCGTAATTGTTTTATCTACTGGCTGTAGATATTTATTTTTCTTTGTTATTGCAGGGTCCAGGGTGAAAAACATGTTTTAACACTGATGAATGGCCTCATGTTGAATGATGTGATATTATAGTTGCCTTCTGGCCTTCTGGGTATTATATATGCAATGGTAATGCACGTTTTTTTATTTCAAACGCTTGTATGTAAACAAGTGTGTAGGAAAAAGAAGAGGAGCCAAAGAACGATGGTGGAGAAAGAACTGTATATATTCATAAGAGAGGGGGAGTTTTCACTATTGATTAAAAGATTAGTTAAAAAAATTCACAACTGTAAAATGTTGGTTCAAGAAAACGTAGAGGTAAAGACGAAAGGAGTCTTCATATGATTTTGTTATATAAAACAACACCAAACTCTAGAGTTCTACTCAAGAAAATAAACAGCTACAGAGATATGAAAGATGCATATCTTAAGTAAATTAAAGAGTAAGTGAAGTTAAGAAAAAATCATTCCTAATAAATTCCTTAAGATTGATGATTTAACCAGAACATTTAGGTTTAACAAATAATTATGTAATTTCTTTTATGCATAAGCCTGTGCGTAGCATGGATATTCACCTAGGTTGATAGCTGCAGGTATTTTTTAATATGAAAAGAAGTGTAAATATAATTTTTAAAAAGAATTTTAACTTGTCATACACAGCGGAACGATATTTAAATACCTAAAAATTTTCAATTGCATTTGTTAGTTAGTATTGTTTTTGATGTTCATTATTTAAAAATATATAATAATTTTTTCATTGTCATATTAAAAAATTGACCAATAGTATACCGCAACCACCATGGGTCGATAATTAAATTTATCTATAATAACATTACATTTATACAGAACTAAATTTTTAATGATTAGAATAAATTAAAATTGTAGGGCTTTTAACAAATAACCTATGAGAAAATTATAATCATAATATTATTTTAAAAAATTTACACTGAGGTTAAATTTATCTCGTAAATTAAGAGTTTTTTAGATACAACCCGTGAAAAAATTATATCCATAAAATTCATAAGATGGTATACCACGGATTAAATTTGTCAATAAGTATAATTCAATGGTTTAACAAAAAATGTACTTAAAAATGTTAATATAAATAATTCAATTAAATTATATAACTTACTGTTTTATTTACTTCCATTTACATACTTCTTAACTTGGGTAAATAATTTAGAGTTTCTTAGCAAACAAAATAGAATAGTTAAAATAAAAAATGTGGTTAGATTAAATAATTACAGTCTCACTTTACCAAATAAAAAATATTATGGAAAAAACAAATAAATAAATGATGTTAGAAAAGTTAAATAGTATTTATCTCAATTGTCTTATTAGTTTCTTCAAAAGTTTTCCAAAGATTATTCTGAACCAAATTCACAATACAATTGCTTTAACTAATTATTATTCTATAACTAATATCACATTTATATCAAATACATTTACTATACAAGTTCTTGATTTAGTTGATTTAGTAGTAGTAGTTGTTGTTGCAACTCCTGCATGTGGAACACTTGGGGTAGAAAAATAGGTTTTTACTATTGTTATTTATCCGTTTGTCTATAACAAGAATTTGACATCGTACTACTCCTGCAATATCTACTTCAGAGTATGAAACATCGATTGAGGTGACTGCTATTAAACACAAATTATTTTAAAACCTACACAAAACTTCCTATGAACAAATGTCAATATACAAAATAGAAGACCAAAAAATAAACAACATAAACGAAAACAATATATAAAACGACGTAAATATGGCTTTACGTAACGTAAATATGGCTTTACGTAATCAAAAAAAAAATACACAACAAAACCTAGAATACACCTTAATCTAACTACCGCACGTAGCGCGGATCAATTGCTAGTTCCTACAAAAAGTCGACTTATTTGTCCTTTTCAGTTTTCTATACAGTTTTATTAGTTTTTGAAGATAAATTAGTACAAAATTTAAGAAAAATTATTGATCATTATTAGTTTATGTAACACCCGCGAACCAATTTTTGGTAATTTGGTAAGGGTGTCGATCGACACCTTCTAGTGAGGCATCGATCGACACCAGCTGTGGCCGGTTTGGTCGGTTCAATTTTAATTGTCCGGTTTGCGTGGTTGGTTTAGGGAATCCCTAAAATCGAGTTTTAGAGGTAGAAAACGACCTAGGGTCGTGTTATTTTGTGTTATTCGCCGTTTTTGAGAGAAAA
>NC_025689.1:31735172-31735634 GCF_000633955.1 Camelina sativa
AGTTATCTTGGGGAAGTTTCCCTAAGTGGCAAGTTACTAGAGGTTCTTGGACGAACAAGAGGGTTGATATTTAGGTGGCGGCGAGTTGATGTCGGCATACTTGAGTATTTGTTTAGTTGAGCTGAGGAAGCAACTAGAGGATTTATGGAGCAAGGGATTTATACGTTCTAGTGTATCACCGTGGAGAGCACTGGTGTTATTTATTAAGAAGAAGGATGGGAGTTTCCGCTTGTGCATTGACTAATGGGGTTTGAACCGGGTCACTGTCAAGAACAAGTACCCTCTTCCCAGGATTGATGAGTGGTTGGATCAGCTAGGAGGTGCTACTTGGTTCTCCAACGTAGGTCTGGCGTCGAGTTATCATCAGATACCAATAGATGAGACAGATGTGAGAAAGGCGGCTCTCAGGATGAAGTATGGGCATTGTGAGTTCATGGAGATGCCTTTTTGGGTTGACTAACG
>NC_025689.1:31737977-31738365 GCF_000633955.1 Camelina sativa
GTGGCCTTTGTGGCAGTATTCTTTTGTTATTTTGTGGCCTTTGTGGCAGGCTGTTTAGCCAGAGTGCCTGTTAAGGCGGTCCTTTGGGACAGACGGTCTTTCGGGACTAATGGTCCTTCGGGACAGACGGTCCTTCGGAACTGATGGTCCTTCGGGACAGACGGTCCTTCGGGACTGATGGTCCTTCGGGACAGACGGTCTTTCGGGACTGATGGTCCTTCGGGACAGACAGTCTTTCGGGACTGATGGTCCTTCGGGACAGACGGTCTTTCAGGACTGATGGTCATTCGGGACAGACGGTCCTTCGGGACTGATGGTCCTTCGGGACAGACGGTCCTTCGGGACAGATGGCCTTTGTGGCGTGAATATGATCCTTGTGTGGTCATGG
>NC_025689.1:31740128-31748630 GCF_000633955.1 Camelina sativa
TGCCTGGTTTGTTTTATTGATTGTTGTTTGTGGCATGTAGAGATCTTATTGCTTGTGTGTATAGCCCAGTAGATGGGAGGATTGCCTCACTAAGTATTTGTGATAATACTTACGCATCTCAATTGTTGTTTGTGGTGTGCAGGTAAAGGCAAAGTGTGATCGTGGAATCAAAGGCAATGAAGAGGAGGATGTTCTAGGGACTCGGTTGATTGGTTACCTGGTATTGTTAGGTTGCTAGAGTTGAGTCTTAGAGCATTGTTAGGATTGCTGGTTATTTGATTTATGCTGTTTGGAATTAATACTGGATATTAATTATTTGGTTATTGGTTATTGGTTTATTATTAGATATTGATTATGTTATTCCGCTGTTGAATGTGTTTGTGGTTAGGTGGCTAGTGGGTATAGAACCACTAGCTGTAGATTATTTTATTATATTATATTTATTATTTAAAAAAAAAAAGGTCGGTCGTTTCAGTTTAGAGTTATAGAAAATTGTTAATCATAAAAATAATGCAGTTATAGTTAGTTTTCAATGTGTGATTTTTTTTTTAAATGTATTAATAAGAAACAATGGTAGTAATTTGCGACTGTCGATAGTTACATTTAGATCTTACGGATATAGCTAATTTAGATTTTAACCTACCCAAACAAAATTTTGGACTGAACCGCTTCGAATATCTGAACAATCATGCATAATCTAATCAAATTTGACTCTGAAGGAAATATGTCATATTCTCTACCCAAATTTTATAAATTAGTATATAAGTTTAAAATTAACAAATTAGTCTAATCTAAGCTTAAACCTCTAAAATTTAAACCAAAGCTCAAAAATATATATCTAATTAAACGAAAATCCTAAAATCTTAAGCAGAGAAACCAAAAAAATTATAAACCGAAAATGTGTATTATTGTAAGATCTTTTAAAGCCTTTTTCTGAATTGTGGATATATAGCGATTAACGTATAACGAGTAGTTTTTTAGTTTTTTTTGGTATATAAAAGAAAAAGAGGAAAAGAAACCCAAAAAAAAGAGAGAAAACCGAATCGTTATGTTAACAAAAAGATTGTCTTTAACGTACGTAATATTACGTCTCTTTATAATCATCATCATGTAGTTTGTGTAAAAACCTAAAACCCTTTCGACTTTTTTGTATAAGTCTTTTTGTATCTGCCTGTTACCGCACGTGTAAAGGTAACGTGTCCATCTATACTTGTGTATCGGCGAACTTTGATCAATCCACTTCACTTTATCTTCTTTTTTTTCTTTCTATAGTTGAGTTCTTGGATCAAAAATACAAAGTAAGTTAGCTTAGTCCCAACTGGATCTGATGTTCGTTTGTGTTTTTGTTCGTAATTAGGATGATTTTGAGTTTGATTCTTTGGATCTTGAATTTGCAATTGATTTTCAATGTTATAATGTTGTTAATATTTGGATTTTTACATTGATCTGTTAATTCTTTCTTTGGATATGCTCTTACCAGTTTGAGAACCATGGTTGCAAATAAGAAGCTAACTACAATTGATGCACTTGCTTTCGTCCGTCTTGTAAAGACTAAGTATCAAGATAACCGTGAAATATATGATAGATTTCTTAAGGTCATGAAGGACTTCAGAGCTCAGAGGTATTTGTTTTTTTTTCTTTCTCCCTTATAATGTTGGTTCTACTTTTACTCTGTTTATATGTATATATATTATTTTTTTAATTGTAGAGTTGATACTCGTGTTCTCATATCAAGAGTGAAAGAACTCTTCAAAGGGCAACCAGAGATACTCTTAGCTTTCAATATATTCTTGCCAATGGGTTACGAGATAACACTGATCAAAGATGACAAACATCCACCAAAGAAGTCTACTGCTCACTTTGACGATGCTTTTAATTTTGTCAACAGGGTCAAGGTAGTTGTGTATATCAGTAGATAGTTCTTGTTTAAACATTTTGAATTACTTCATTTAGATTTACTCTATTGCGGTATATTTTTTTTATATCTACCAGAAATTATATTCTTCTTTTTCTGTGTGTTTTTTATTTAGATTTATCTCTCTTTCTAACTTTACTATCGTTTTATCTATAGTCAAGATTTGAGAACGATAAAACATTCGACTCATTTTTACAAGTTTTGAACACATATAAAAAGAAAAACAAGAGCGTTGCTGAGCTCTACAATGAGGTATACATATGTAATACAGTATGTGCTTCGCTATGTTTTTTTGTCTTCTTCCATATTTTCTCGTATTGGATTTAACGATATGTCTAACTTTTGCAGGTGGCTATCCTTTTTCAAGGCCATCAAGACTTGCTTGAGGAATTCCATCACTTTCTTCCTCGTTGTGGATGAATGTTTTTGGTTCGAGTCACTTCTATATGCTTCCATCTTGACTCAAGTAATGCGCATTATTATTAGTTTTTTTGCTGAACTGGTAAAACTAGCTAGTACTCTATTTTACAAGTTGTTTTATACTATTTAAACAGAATATTATACTTATATATCAATATTACTTACACAAATATGCCTATAACACAAGTTCCATACGAGTTTGGTACATTCACAATAAGTTTATCGTATGATATATCAATGTTACGCATATTTCTCCTACTCCTTAAATATGGAGTAGAAATCTTTAGTTATTAACTAAAAACAATTGTATCCTTACTTATCAATACAATAAAACTTGAATGTGTTGCTTTCCTTGCTTGACACATCAGATTTTGTATTGAAGGAGAGAATGACACATCAATTAAAATGACTAGCCTATAAAATTAAAACAATTAATACATGTTAGCTTATATTCTGCTTACCTGTCAATATTTAAAATTCCAAAAAAAATAAAACCCTCCTATAGAAGAGGCATATTAACAGAACTTTTTAAACATTTTTTCAAAAATTTGTTTGTGTGCTTCGTATCGAATTGGTTTTTTTTTTCCAAGAATATTGTTCTGTATTGATTCTTGAGGAAAGTATGTTTTTTTTTTTGGATCTGATTATATTAGATCTCTTCCTATGTAGTTTTGTAAATTCACTCTTTCTCTATTTCTCACCTTATAAATCATTGTCGTTGGAATAAGAAAAGAGAGGTTTGCATAAGCGCGAGATCTAGATAAGGCAATCATAGACTTAGCTACATAGGAAGAGATCTAATACGGGAACAAAGCTCGGAAAATCGTTCACTTAGCTCAAAAGGAGAGTATATGAATCATTCACTAAATTAGACAAATATAAAATTTTAAATCGGAGACTTGTCTCATTCTGACGGCGGAAGGGCGGATCTAGGGCATCATGGGTGGGGCACGTGCCCTAAACAATAAAAAATTTTATTTATGTAATCAGCTAATATTATTATCCCTTATCTCGGTTGGTTACAGTGTGTCCCATGCTAATTGTCAGGTGCCAAGTTCAAATCCCTTTCTTTGCATCCGATTATTTGATTTTTTTTTCACTGTTTCGTTTTATTTTGTTTGCCACTTGTCAGGTCATTTTTCAAGTGTCTTTCTCTTTCCCACATGTTTTAATTCTTCATTATGATCGGTACATTTTACATATTCTTTTTATTATCTCTCAAATAAATTAGGTTCATTCAGTTCTATTTTAATCCTTATGATTATATTTTAACTTTATAAAAAGTATCATCATTCTAAACTGTAAAGATTACATTTGAATTAAGAACATATTAATGAAATGAGAAACTTAGTAAGCACTGTATCATCTCATTTGTAGTTTATTTCATATAGAATTTAATTTTCTGTGATATTTTAGAAATGTTAATTCAAAACATATTTTCAAGAATAAATAGCAAAAGTATTAATTTATAACTGAGCAAATAAATTATTTTATACAAAAGCTGATGTTACATCAAACATTAATTTATTTATAATTGAGCAAATAAATAGCAAAAGTATTAATTTTTTTTAAGATGTTGCTAGATTAACATATATATAGCTTGAAGAACTTAATCATAAGCTTGTCAAGTGACTGATAGCTTCCAACTTGATCCTAAGCTTTTCAAGTGATTAAATAAGTTTGTTTAGTTTAGGTGTTAGGTTAAGATAAGAACAAGTATAAATATGTTGTAATGTTGTAAGAGATAAATTATGTGAGATTTAGGAGACAAAGGTTGAAATGCCTAAACCTAAAGTACTCTAAGAGATACATCAAGAAAATTTACAATGTAGACATCAAAGAGTATTCTCTCTTACTGTTCTAAAGGGTTTGTGAGTGAGAAACAAATCAAGAATTAATGGTTTGTAATCCCTAAACTTATTTGGTAATAAATTAAAAATATATTCAAAAACTAAAATTATGTTATTAAAAACTCAAGTATCATATGATGATGTAAATAATAATAACAAAAAAATACTATTGAAATTATCAAAAACTTATGAATTGATTCCAAATAACATATTAAATTATGAAATCAAAAAAAAAAAAAACAAATATAACAAAAATAAATTAAAAAACCAATCCCGCGGTGTAGCGCGGGTACCAACCTAGTCTTATATAATAAGAGAATGTTTTTTCTAACTTTGCCTAACAATGTGACATTTGGCACTCTATATTTGTGACACATGTCATTCTCATTAATTTTAAATTTAACATTCTATTTTTTTTTACTTTATTTTATTTGTATCTTATATGGTGTATAGTTTGTTAAAAAAATATAATTATTGTATAGTTTGCTTTTTGAATTTCAACATTGTTACAAAAATATCTTCCTTCCGTTTTTTAGTTTTAGCATCTAATATATCATACATCATAGAACCTAAAAATAAATACTGATCAACCCAACTTAAAAATATAAACAAACTGAAACCAAATAAAAGTAGAAAATAGTTTCATACTTTTAAAGTAAAAAATGGAACCAAATTAACTTATGATAGACTAATTTAAAAATATAGATGATTTTCAAATATATATATATATATACAAATCATATTATATTCAATAATCAAATATAATGTATTAAAGACACAACTCAAATTTGTATTTAATAGTATTATATAAGTTACAGTTTGACTGTCTTTAAAACATATGTACTAAAAAAAAATGGTATCAAACATAATTGTTTTATCTCCCCCAAGAAATAATAGAAAACAATAGTTTCAAAATTAATTTATTGTTAATTATACTATTTATTTTAAAATGAATAGAAATAAAGACAATTTATAGAAGAAAAAAATATGTATATTAAATTTGACACACTTTGTGAAAAAAAAAAATTTAACACACTTTTATTTTCATGAATTATTAAAAAATTAGTTAGATTTAGAGTATAAGATATATGTTTTGTGATATCGTTTTAATAAATTATTTTAAAATTGACTTATCATATTAAAAATTATTTGTTGTTAACTATTACTTTTAGATATGAAAATAAAATTAATATATAGGACAACATAATTTATCTATCAAAGTAAGGTATTGCACTTTTTTTCTTAGAATAGTTATCAGTTTTCTTTTCCAAAAAAAACTATAAATAAATTAATTTATCATAATTATATAATAAACATACAAAAATTAATTAACTTTGCTGTAACTAATTGTCGTATTACTATAAAATGGTTTTATATATTTCAAAGAAAAACCTGAAACCAAATTAATTTATGATAGATTAATTTATGATAGACTAATTTAATATAAAAGATTTTCTAATATATTAAAACTTCACATTATATTCAATAATCATATATATTGTATTAAAGACACAACTCAAATTTGTATTTAATAGTAATTTATAAATTATATTTTGCTTGTGTTTAAATTATATTTACTAAAAAAACATAATGGTATCATAACATAATTGCTTTATCGTCCTATGATATAACAGAAAATAATAATTTTAAAATTTAATTTATTGTTAATCATACTATTTAAATTAAAATGATTAGAAGTAGAGACAATATATAGAAACTAAAAAATATATTAAATTTCACATACTTTTATTTTCATGAATTTTTTATAAAAGCTGATTAAACTTATAATATAAGATATTTGTTTTGTGATATTGTTTTAATAAATTATTTTAAAATTGACTTATCATATATAAAACTATTTTTTATTAACTATTACTTTTAGATGATGATAATAAAATAAATATATAGGACAACATAAAATTATCTATCAAAAAAATTAGGTAAGATCTTACACTTTTCTTTCTAGACTACTTATCAGTTTTTTATTTTCCAAAAAAATAAAAAATAGAAAAAAATATAATTTATCTTAACTATTTAACGAAAATACTATATATAGTTGACTTTGCTATAAATAATGGACTTATTACTATAGTAACATACTGTTTAAATAATTTCAACAATAATCAAAAATATTTAATAATATTTACTTTAACTTTCCTCTTTTTCATGATCCTTCTATGAAATACTATATAACATATATAAATTATAAATTATAGTTGCACCGTAGTATTATGAATATTATTTTTTATAAGACATATATTAACAATTACATTTATACATTTCATATATAATTGAATAAAAATTTTATTTTATATTTTAAATTAATAATGCATAGATAAACCACGCATCACGTGGGCTACTTTCTAGTTTTCAATATATTTAATTATATTTTGGCCCTGATTAGAAGACTTTTTTAAGACTTTAAAATCATTTAAAAGTCTTAAAAGCATTTTATTTGCCAATCAAACTTTAATGACTTTTTTATTTTTTTAAGTTTCTACAGCCACTTTAATTTTTTTCTTCTTTATTTTTCTTCTTTTTTTAAAGCTTCAAAATGACGCTGTAAAACTTTTAAAGCCAACAAGTTTAAAAACTTTTTTTTTCTTTCTCCATCATAATAAAAAACTCTATATAATTATATATATATATATATATTTATACAAACCATTTTTTATAGATTAATTATCAGTATTTTTTCTCTTTCTTTTGATATCCACTTCTCTTCACAAATTTATTATTTTTATCATCTCCTTTGTATTTTCTTATAATTGTGTTTTTAATAAAATTAAAGTCACAGTTTTAAAAGTTTTTTTTTAACAATCAGATTTTAACAGTTAAAATATCTACAGCTAAAGTCTCTACACCCAAATTTTATACAACCAAATTTTTACAGTCAAAGTGTCTACAGCTACAAATAACAGTCGTTACCAATCGGGGCCTTTAATTTATTGACATATCATCTAACTAAATTAAGTATAGGTTAAACTGTTAAAGTTATTTTGTTAAATTTTTTATTTTTTTATTGTTATAGAGATATATATCTTACAATAATAAATGCTATTTTTGAGGAGACTGTTAATCATGCTATTTTTGTGTGTCCGCCTGCCCGTCAGGTCTGGGCTTTGGCCCATGTTCCTGTGGGGCCTAACCAATTTCTAACGGCTTCTATTTATGCAAATGTGGATCACTTTTTGGGACTTACGAATCCGGGTTCCAGTGTAGCGGTTTTCCCGTGGCTTATGTGGTATATCTGTGAAACAACCCTTCCCGTTTTTTTTTTATACCTTAAATTACTAGTGGTCCCATACCCACTAACATCCTAACAACAATCAATAACCGCGGATAACCAAATAAAACAATTCCATTAATCCAATAAAATTCCAACATAAATAATCCAATAACCAATAACACCATAATCCAAACAAGGAAATAACCAAAAGCTAACATCCTACAATGTTCCAATGACTTAATCTAGCAACCTAACAACAGCTAGACCACAATCAATCAAGCCTCTAGAACATCCTCCTCTTCATCGCCTTTGATTCCACGATCACACTTTTCCTTTACCTGCACATCACAAACGACAATTGAGATGCGTAAGTATTATCATAAATACTTAGTGAGGCCGTCCTCCCATCTACTGGGTTATACACACAAGCATATGAGACCCTCAAGTTTAAGCAAAACAAACAACACACAACAATACATCAAACCAGGAAATCAAGTCTCGACTGAGACCAGTGTCGACCGATGCCTCACGGTGTCGATCGATGCTACAAACAATGGTGTCGACCGATGCTAAACAGTGTCGACCGATGCCACTCCAAATGGTGTCGACCGATGCTTCCTAGTGTCGATCGATGCCTCCTCTGCAGACACGATCTGCGCGAAACCGAACATCGAACTCTCCTTCCCAATCATCTCGAATCCGTCTCAAACTCACCCAATTACCTCAGAAATCACTGGGAATCACAAAAGCAACGAACCCAAGCAACAAAACAACACAAACAGCAAAGAAAACACACAAACAAGAGAGATCTCATGCTTAGATCAACCATGGTCAAGCACTCACCTCAAGAACAGGAAGATTGGATTGAGAAACGTGGAAAACAACACCTCCAGAAGCTCCCCCTTCGTTTCCAGCAACAACTAACCCTCCTACAGCCTCAGATCTCTCCAAAAACTCCAAGAACAAGCCCAGAAAGTCACAAAAACGTTTCTCTCTCTTTTCTCTCTTCCTTTCACTAAGCGGCGACCAAATAACTCCCCCAAAACCCTTAAACTCGTCCTTAGACGCTTATAACACGATTTAGAGAT
>NC_025689.1:31748690-31748960 GCF_000633955.1 Camelina sativa
CCGTCACCGCCCGCTGCTCTGTCACTGCCCGCTGCTCACCTCTCTGTAAACAGCTAGACACTTGGTGGTCCCTACTACCACACCCAAAGCATTTCGCACCCCCGTGCATCGATCTCTGCATAACATCAAACTTCCTCTTCTGCCCCTGCGCAGGCTTGCCGCCCTTGCTAGGAACAGAAAGCGGCTGAGACTGCTGTGGCTGCACCGAAGAACTGACCACAACCACCTGTGACCTCAAGTCATCCTCTATCCCAGCTGCAACCTCAACCA
>NC_025689.1:31750586-31754173 GCF_000633955.1 Camelina sativa
ATGGCTTCACGCAGGCATGGTTTGGCCGCGGGAGGTGGCCGCTGGCTTCACGCGGAAAAGGTTTGGCCGCGGGAGGTGGCCGCTGATGGTGGCGATCAAGTGTGTCTCCTATTCCATCGGCTTGTGTTTGGCTGCTGGTCTTGACCGCTTGCTTCACTCGGCCCCCGTTTGGCTGGTGGGAGGTGGCCGATGGCTTCACGCAGGCATGGTTTGGCCGCGGGATGTGGCCGCTGGCTTCACGCGGAAAAGGTTTGGCCGCGGGAGGTGGCCGCTGATGGTGGCGATCAAGTGCGTCTCCTGTTCCATCGGCTTGTGTTTGGCTGCTGGTCTTGACCGCTTGCTTCACTCGGCCACCGTTTGGCCGGTGGTCTTGGCCGCTGATGGTGGTGATCAAGTGCCTCTTCTCCACTTCACTCTTCTTTGCTTCTTTGCATCGAAACAAGTCCAAATGCTCCAAATGTGATGATTTTACTCCAAGAACCTGAGAGGTAGCACACTAGATGCATATGCTCCTAAAACAACCTAGAATGTTAAGATTATGCAACAAAACTAACCAAAAACAAGGCTTAAAACCCAACAAAAAACAAGATCTCACATATCTAAAATTCCATCTTTATTTTTTTATTTACAGGTGAGGAGAGACGATATCTTAACTCTGATAGTATTGAAACGTCAGATAAAAGTGCTCATGATAATATGATCTACACTCAGGATTTCCTAAACAGTATATAAGTTTCTGGATTGTCAAGTCATGCTTTAACATTGAAAATAGGAGCACCTGTCATGTTGCTAAGGAATATAGATCCTAAGGGAGGTTTGCGTAACGGTTCGAGGTTAATTATTACTCAGATGACCAATCATGTAATCGAAGCAAGAATTGTGAGAGGAAAAAGGTTGGTGATAAAGTACTTATCCCTAGGATGTATGTTAGTCCACCTGATGAAAAGTTTCCCTTTCGTATGAGGCGACGAAAGTTTACTGTTACCGTGGCGTTTGCAATTACTATAAACAAAAGTCAAGGTCAGACGCTAGAACATGTTGGATTGTTTCTACCGAAACCGGTTTTCACACAGGGACAGCTTTATGTTGCCTTCTCTCGAGTCACAACCAGAAAATGCTTAAAGGTATTAATTACAGATAAAGATGGGAAATGCCAGAATAAAACACTTAATGTTGTTTTCAAAGAGGTATTTGAGACTGTATAATTATGGTATGTAGTTAGATAATTGTTTTGGATATTTAGACTTGAATTATATTTTTTCTCTTAAATAAAGTGATCTTTAATATCTTTAATATATTTAATAGTCAGATATAGACTTTCATATTGGAGAAAACCATTTTCTAATTTTGACTTATTCTATATTATAAAATAATAGATAAATACATTGTAGATGGTCTAAGAACATTTTATTAAAAAATTTCACATGATTATATTTTATTTGGTTTCAACAATGTTGTTTAAAAACATATAATTGTTAGCTGTGTCATAAAATGTATATATAATTTTACATCATTTCTATAAACTACAAACTTTACATTTAATCTGTAATTATATATATAATAATAAATATTAAAAATATTTAATAGTCAAACAAAAGGTGAGACACTAAAACGATTAAGACGCAACGTTTAATCGTGACTGTTTGTATTCTTACAAATCTGGAATCCCCTTTTCGGTTTCAATAACAGAGAAGAAACAGGAAAAACCCTAATTGGAGAAAATCATGAGATTATGATTAGCGCCAAGGTCAAAGTCTAATTGATCTTCTTCCCGGAAGAACTAATTGGCGTATACACGCCAAGGTCTTACATTCTTGGAGTATCAGCGAGTTCTTTACAAAAAGAGTACTGCTTCTTGTGGAAGTAGAGGTTAGTGTCGTTAATTGAACATCATTCTTATTTAAAGTTCAATTTTTAACAATTCTTATATATACGACTTCCTACACAATTGTTATTAAACTGTAAAGAGTAACACAATCGAAACTAATTTTTTACCAAATACACTCGCTAAACTCCGGAAATATATCGACGATGGTGAATGGTATGATATTAGAACTTTCAAAGTAATCAATCCAACCCTGAATGAGAGGAATACTTATCATCCTTATCAAATTAAATTCATGGACGATACCACTATGACACTGGCCCAACAATTGAGTCCAAAGAATTACTTTTGATTCAAGGATTTGGATGATATATATCGTTGAAAAGTAAATCATCCCATCTCTTTCGGTAAGTGTTTCGTTAATTAATTTAATATTGATATGGTACAATATGTGAGTATAGTTAATTGTAACTTTGTGTTCGGGAATCTAGAATCTTTATAGGATTTGTTGTAACTTTGTGTATTGGTCCCTTCCTTAGAAAAGTATGAATTAAAATTTTACCAAATATAGATTTGCAATACTTTGGAAAGGTAAATTCTGTCTTTTACCCAAATTAGATGTATGTGAGTGTATAGTAGATGTGGGAGATAAAAGAAGACCTGAGAGTGCCAATAATAGTAATGATGTTCTCACGTTGTTGAATGGCAGGTAAAAGACATTTACTCTACCTTTAGGACAGTTACGTTTTAAAGTTGTCTCTGTTAAATTTTTTTATTAATTTGATAAACATGTAGGAATGAAACTGTGAAATGTCGTGTCAAAAACAACTACGCTTCTCAATTCATGTCTAAATGGCAATCAAACGGGTGTCATCTCATATACAAATCCGAACTTTTGTTTTGTGTAATGCGGTTTGTGAAAGTCGGAGAATATGAAGGTGTGTAACATAAAATAGTTCTGATATAATCTTCATAAGGTAACCAATATATTCACTTTAAACTGCAAATGTGTGACAACCCGTCCCGCGGACCCACTAGCCCACCGCTAGCTGCCCTAACGGACCATCTGTGGACCCCACTAGCCCACCGCTAGCCGTCCCAACGGACTCCAAGCTGGCCCTGTAGAGCATCGATCCTAACCCCTCACTGGGCAAATGGAACTATTCATGCAAGAAAGAGTTCTGCCTTCTAGCCAAGCCTTTGAGACTAAGTCAAGCTTTCCAGCAGTCAACCAAGAAAGAGTGTTTCTCCCCTACTGAAGAAATGGAAGTCAGTCTGCTTTCCTTTTTAGCTTTGTTCACATCTGCTCTTTCCAGGACCAGCTCAATTGGTGACAGCTTGTCCTGTGGAAAGGTTGTTAAAGGGTGGGGACCAGGGTTCGAGGAACGCCTGGCCCACCAATAACCTACTGTGGATGTGGATTTCCACAGTGATGGGTTAGGATCGATGCCCTGCAGGGCCAGCTTGGGGTCCGTTTGGGCGGCTAGCAGTGAGGCTAGCGGGCTAGCAGTGAGGCTAGTGGGGTCCACGGGACGGGTTGTTACAATAAAAATCGATTTTTATGTGACAACCCGTCCTGTTGACCCCACTAGCCCACTGCTAGCTTGCCCCCATAGGCCCGAAGCTGGCCCTGCAGGGCATCGATCCTAACCCCTCACCGGGCAAATGGAACTATTCATCCAAATCCACAGTAGGTTATTGGTGCGCCAGGCGTTCCTCGAACCCTGGTCCCCACCCTTTAACAACCTTCCCACAGGACAAG
>NC_025689.1:31754599-31758330 GCF_000633955.1 Camelina sativa
GATGCCCTGCAGGGCCAGCTTGGAGTCTGTTGGGCCGGCTAGCAGTGGGCTAGCAGGGTCCACAGATGATTTTTATGTGACAACCCGTCCCGCGGACCCCACTAGCCCACCGCTAGCTGCCCCAACAAACCATCCGTGGACCCCACTAGCCCACCGCTAGCCGTCCCAACGGACTCCAAGCTGGCCCTGCAGGGCATCGATCCTAACCCCTCACTAGGCAAATGGAACTATTCATCCAAATCCACAGTAGGTTATTGGTGCGCCAGACGTTCCTCGAACCCTGGTCCCCACCCTTTAGCAACCTTCCCACAGGACAAGCTGTCACCAATTGATCACTCAGTTCACACACAGAGAAGATGGTGAAGCCTATGTTGTTACCGACTGAAGAAGAAAGAAGCTATGGGATTGAAATCCCTAAAACTGAAATTGGGGATTTAATCAAAGAACTCAAGAGGGAGTGTTGAGATTTGAGTTCTTGATTAAAACCTGCAACAAAGAAAGGAAGAATCTGTGAGAAGGTGATGAAGAAAAGAGATGAAGCTCCAAGCGTAGGAGAAGAAGTCGTGAAACAAGTCAACGACCAAGGAGAAGGAGAAGAGCAAAGTCAACATGGACTTGTGTTTTGTTGTAATGGGCTGCAGAGATGAAGAAAGGCCCAAATAAGTTAAGTATAATGGACTTGTGTTTTGTTGTTTTGTTGTGTTTAGTTGTTAGAGTCTAAGTGTGTAAGAGTGGTTGTTGAGAGTTGTTGAAGTAGTGTGGCTTGTGTGTAAGAAAGCAAGCCTATAATGTGTAAGGGTTAGTAACTAGGAGTGTGGTCTAATGTGTAAGAGTCATGATGGTCTTAAGTATGGGAGCATGTGGGAGGTGCAACTAGTAGAAGTAGTATAAGTATGATGTGTGTGTTGTAAGAAAAATCCTTGAGATCCGAAAATAAAATGTAATCTCTTTGTGTGTTATCTCTCTAAGTTCTCTAAACACTTTCTTGTTATTAGAATGAACAAAAACAGAGTGTTCAAAACAGAGAGATGAGAGAAACTGATCTTACAAGTGAGAGTAAGATCATGAAATGTCAACAGTTTTGGGTGCCATGAAGCTACCTTGCGGTTCGAACCTAGATCCGAGATGAAGGCGACCATGTTTGGGAAACACCCAACATGCATCAAAGTTTAACCAAGTCCACCACATATCACAAGTTCATCGTTTAGTGTTTTTCTTGTTTCTTTCACCAATTTTGTTAAGTTTTGCAAACTTCACTTAGGCTTTTTATTATTTTTTTTTTTTGTTACTACTTTACTAAGGTTTTCTTTAAAGATTTATATGCGGTAATATTTAATTAAATTGTTTTTTCTCTAGACTTCGATTTTAATTATATTTTTTTCAGCTCTAGTGATAGGTTTATGAAAATTTATTCTTAATTAATATCAAACTAATGTATGTTTTCCCAAAATCCGACCTCTAATTAATTAAAATTTATAATTACAGAAGATAGTATAGAAGAGTGACATAGTAAATTCACTGAAGACTAGCAATATCTGATATTAAATTAAATGTAATAATTTTTAAATGCAGATATACGAACTTTAATTTAGGTCAAAATATAAGTATATTATGTATTTCTAATTATAAATCATTTCGAAATTCTATTGGAAAAATGAGAGAGAGTTTGTAAGTTAGGCCTTTTGAAGGTACAATATGGGCCGTTAACAACAAATTATTTTTAACCAAATGTGTGCAATATTTCAATACTTTGGCCCAAAAATAATGAAACTGGAATTTCATCGAAATTGTAATAATTTCCTGTATTTGTGTAATCGGTTGCTTAGAAATGTTTTTGTATCTTGTAAACACTTTTTAATATCAGATATATTTGATTTGCCGAAAATGAAACTGGGATAGGGGAAGTAATAAAATTCTTTTTGAAGAAAAGGGGGCATTCCGAGAATTGAACTCGGGACCTCTCGCACCCTAAGCGAGAATCATACCACTAGACCAAATGCCCAATTTTGACAGAAATTTCAGTGTAATATTAAATAAACGAATTCACTAAATCATCCACATCTGTTTTGTTTACCCAACTATATGATTATGATTCAAAAGAGTATTAGTAAATTTATTATTGAACCGACGCGAGATTCAATAATATTTTTCACTGGAATAATCTAACATCTAAAACCATCATCCTTTGCAAGTTGAAAAACTTTAACCTAAAACCTTTAAAATGTTACAAAACAAACAAAGCAACCTTAAAGAAACTGGCAAAAAAAATCTATTCTAAATTCATAAAAAAAGCCCTTGGATTTACCAATTCTAGCACATGACATTGATAGTTAAATTTTCCTCAACCATCACACCAAAAATCACAAAATCGCCACTTTCACAAACACCCAAAATTGCAAGGTCCTAAAATAACCCAAAAAAAAAAAAAAAATCCAATCCCCCTAGCTCTCAGATGTGCCCTAATTAATCCCCTCAATTAACCTCACCGGCAATAACCGGTAAACTCAACCTATAAGCAACCTAGCAACGGCTGTCTCTAAGTTGTATATTTCATATATATACAAATATATATTACAGATATGTTCCTTTTTTAATTATGTTTTTTTGGTTAAAGATTTTTATTATGTTATTGATATATTGTAAAACAAACAATAAGACGACAAATGTTTTTTTTTTATCCCTTGTTTGGTAATTAAGTGTAAAAAAAACAGGTCTTAATTAATTAATAAAATAATTATTACACCCATATCTTATAATATAATATAATATAACCCAAAACAATAAAAAAAATTTACATTACATCATCACGTAAAAATAAATAATGAATAAAAAACCTTGAGGCGTCTCTCATCTTCACCAATCCTAAAATTTTTATTTTTAACTTTGTAGTCTCTCTTATAATTATTAAGTTTTTTCTTTCTTTTTAGTTTGTGTCTGGAAAAATTTGGTTTAAAGTCTTGTCTTTGTGGTGTGGTGTTACCGTGTGCGGTAAGGAGGAGAAGGAAAGGCTTTGTGCTTGTAGACTTGTGAGTTGTGTCTCTCTGCGCAATTCGGTAACTCTACGATCATCTTTCTTCTTTTGTTTCATTTTTCTCGAAGCGTTTTTTTTTTTTTTTTTTTCCTTCTGTAAATTCTTATCTCGAAGCGCCGTAATGTGAATTTAATCTGAGGATTAAGTTAAGATCGACTTCATTGTTTCTTTTTTTCTCGATTTTTTTTTTTTGCTTTGATTGTTCTCTACTTGCTTAGATCTACTTCTTTTACTTGAGATATATGTCTGTAATTACAATTTTGTTTGCTTTGATTGAAGTGTTCTTGAAATTATAAGATGTGGTTTTCTTGATTTTTTAAAAAGATCAAAAAAGGATTTATTTTTATTTCTGCCCTGTACCTAAATTTTAACATGAATCCTCAAATTCGTAGACTTGTTTGTTTTCATCTCGAGTTGCCCAAATTCCAAACCCTTTTAGTTTGGTGAAATTGCGTTTGATCTATTTAGCTGCTAAATTGGTTTTTTTTTTTTTTTGGGGTTGGGTTTGATGAAGCTCTGGCAAAATTATAAACAATGGTTGGAGGAAGTAGTGCACAGAAGCTAACTACGAATGATGCACTTGCATATCTCAAAGCTGTCAAGGATAAGTTTCAAGATAAACGTGAGAAGTACGATGAGTTTCTTGAGGTTATGAAAGATTTTAAAGCTCAGAGGTATTGTTTTTTTTTTTTTTTTTTTT
>NC_025689.1:31758788-31850374 GCF_000633955.1 Camelina sativa
TTTTTTTTTTTTTTTTTTTTTTGGGTCACTGTTGAGGTTTAAGTTCAATTTTGGAGACCTGATGTTATTTTTTGTCATTGTTAGGGTTGATACTACTGGTGTTATTGTAAGGGTGAAAGAACTCTTCAAAGGAAACCGGGAATTGATTTTGGGGTTTAATACTTTCTTGCCAAAAGGTTTCGAGATAACTCTCTTACCTGAGGATGACCAACCTACGCCTAAGAAGCCTGTTGAGTTTGAGGAAGCTATTAGTTTTGTCAACAAGATTAAGGTAATTTAATTTTTTGATTGTGTTGCATTTATCTTTGCTACTTGCTTCTTAACTATTGTTTTATCTCTGCAGACTAGGTTTCAAGGCGATGATCGTGTATACAAATCATTTTTAGACATTTTGAACATGTATAGAAAGGAAAACAAGTCCATTACTGAGGTCTACCATGAGGTGTGTGTGTGTGTGTTTGTAGCCATTTGTGGTAATAGTGTTTTGGTTTCCCTTCTTGTCTTAGTTTGATATTGTTTATCTTGTAGGTGGCTATCCTTTTCCGGGACCATCATGATTTACTTGGGGAGTTCACTCATTTTCTCCCTGATACTTCAGCAACTGCCTCTACCAATGATTCTGTAAAAATCCCATTACGTGATAGAGGCATTAAGTCTCTTCCCACCATGCGTCAAATAGATCTTGATAAGGTTCATCTCTCTGTTGTTTTCTTTAAATAGTTTTTTTTCACTAGGCTTACTATGCAATCGAAAGTTCGATTCTTAAGAGGTATCACTTTTTACAGAAGGACCGGATCATTACTTCACATCCTGACCGTGTCCTCAAAGCCGAACATATGGATGTAGACCATGAGAGGCCTTTGTTAAAAGAAAGTAAAGAAGAAGTGAGACGTATTGACAAAAAGAATGATTACATGGATGACAGAGACAGGAAAGATTACAGAGGTCTTGAACAGGACAGCCAGAAAGATCATTTCCTAAACAAAAAGAAGCTGACACTAAGGGATGATAATTCTGCTGAAATGTCTAATCATGCCATTCCCAGTTCATCTACTTATGATGAAAAAGGTGCTACGAATACCAGATCATTTACATCTGAATTAGTTAGGAGTGAGTTCATGCTAAGAACTTGTATTCTTAAATTGACTTATGTGATGACAGGTCATAGCCAAGAACTTGCTTTTGTTGATAGAGTGAAGGCAAAGCTTGATACCGCTGACAACCAGGAGTTCTTGCGATGTCTTAATCTCTATTCAAAGGAGATAATCAGCCAACCAGAACTGCAGTCTTTGGTATGTTTTTTATGCTGACTTATATTTTCTCACTACATGGTTAAATTGGGGAAGACTATGAGAAAATTATGGGATTTGCCTGTTAATGACTCATGCACATATATTCTTGGTATTAGGTGAGAAATTTAATTGGAGTATATCCAGATCTTATGGATGCCTTCAGAGTCTTTTTGGCACAGTGTGACAAGAATGGTAATTAGCCAAACTTGTGCTTTCTTTTTTTACATTCGCCGGTTAAAGGTTAAATTTTGACCCTTTTTGTATTTCTCTCTGCAGATGGATTACTTTCTGGTATTGTGTCTAAGAGTAAGTCTAGCTATTTTTGTAACATAGGGCTGATGTTTTCTCTCCAGACGTATTGAATTGACTCTAACCATTATATTGCTATGACTACAGAATCCTTGTGGAGTGAAGGCAAATGTCCTCAACCTACAAAGTCACAGGACATAGAGACAGACCGAGAACGTGAGAAGATTCAAAGGTATAGAGAAAGAGACCGCGAAAAGGAGAGACTTGAAAAGGCAGCAGCGAGTCAAAAATGGGCTAAACCTATCAGTGAACTAGATCTCTCAAACTGTGAACAATGCACACCTAGTTATCGGTTACTTCCAAAGAATGTATGGTGCTACAGTTCATCATGCCAAATCTACTCCACTTGGTTAAATTTTGTGTTGCTTCATTAGTTACATGTGCATATATTGTTTTCTTGCAGTACCCAATTCCTATAGCAAGCCAAAAAATGGAGATTGGCAGCCAAGTTCTTAATGATCATTGGGTCTCTGTCACTTCAGGAAGTGAAGACTATTCATTTAAACACATGCGCAAGAACCAGTATGAAGAGAGCCTATTTAAATGTGAAGATGACAGGCTAGTGATTATTGTTGTTCTCTCTATCAAAATCTGACTGTCTTCTTTTATATGTTGAGCACTTTCTTGGAATATTGGTAAATATATGTTTGTTGCTGTTCTTTAGGTTTGAGCTTGACATGTTATTAGAGTCTGTGGTCTCGGCTACGAATCGCGTGGAAGAGTTATTAGCAAAGATGAACAGTAATGAATTGAAAACTGACACTCCCATCTGTATCGAGGATCACCTCACAGGTATTACATATAAGCTGGCGTGAACAACAACATCATAAATATTGAGCTCATCTCGTATAGCAGAACTGATCTTAACTGATGTATCTTGTTTCGCTAATCGTATTGTAGCTCTAAACCTAAGATGCATAGAACGGTTATACGGTGACCATGGCCTTGATGTGTTGGATTTGTTAAGGAAGAATGCATATCTTGCTTTACCCGTAATACTGACACGTTTGAAACAGAAGCAAGAAGAATGGTCAAGGTGTCGTACTGAGTTTAACAAAGTCTGGGCTGACATATATACAAAGAACTACCACAGATCACTTGATCATCGCAGCTTTTATTTCAAACAGCAGGATTCAAAGAATCTGAGCACAAAAGGTTTTTTTTTTTTTATCGTTACCCATTTATATTATAAGAGAAAATGCTCTAAGTGAAATCTACTTACAATAGTATTGTTCACTGCAGCGTTGCTGGCAGAGATAAAAGAGATCTCTGAAAAGAATCGAACTGAAGATGATGCACTTCTTGCTCTTGCGGCTGGAAATAGACGAACAATCTCTTCCAATATGAGTTTTGATTATCCGGATCCCGATCTTCACGAAGATCTGTATCAGCTGATCAAGTATTCATGTGGAGAGATGTGTTCAACAGAACAGCTAGATAAGGTCATGAAGGTATGGACAGAATTTTTGGAACCAACATTTGGTGTTCCTTCCCGCCCTCAAGGTGCTGAAGACCGAGAAGATGCTGTCAAGTCTACGAACCAGAATTCAAAAAG
This sequence comes from Camelina sativa, assembly GCF_000633955.1. Classification (NCBI taxonomy): domain Eukaryota; kingdom Viridiplantae; phylum Streptophyta; class Magnoliopsida; order Brassicales; family Brassicaceae; genus Camelina; species Camelina sativa. Next base: position 31,761,945 of record NC_025689.1, read on the forward strand.
TGGTAGTGCGAGCGAGGGCAGTCCTCAAAATGGAACTAGTGTTGCCAACTCTATGCGGTCAAATGGCCCTCAAAAGGTCAATGAAACTAATCAAGTGCGGCAAGGTAGTGATTTGGATAAAGATGTCACTTCTTCTAAGACCTCAGATGCATGTGACAATACTCAAAATGATAAAATGCCGAAGAATATAACCAAACCTGACGAAAGACCTGAAACCAAACAAGTTGTTTCTATCGAACGTGCGCATAACTCAAATGCAGTGCCTGTGGATGGATTGCTACCTCAAAGGAATGGAAAAACCAGCATTTTATCCGTTACAGGTTAATACTTTTAATGCTTGATAAGAGTACTCTTGGAATTTTTCACGTTTTAAGATGAATAGTATCCTTACCTCTTTTGCATGACCAGGGCTTAGCAATAGTAATCCAAAGCCTAATGCTTTAACCAGTGGAATGGAGATGGAGTTGAAGCCGAATCATGTGAATGGTCCACGGTTAGAGGTATTGTTGCGCAATGGAGAACTTGTGTAATGCTTATATCTTGCAAATATTTGAAATGTTGATCTGAAATATATGATATTCTACTTACTCATTCCACAGATTGGTGACAACAGAGTAATTCCAAATGGGACAATGGCAGAAAGATCTAACGAAGGGTTCGCTGGGCAAACCAAAGTCGAAAGAGAGGAGGGTGAACTTTCTCCAACAGGAGAGTTTGAGGAAGATAATTTTGCAGTTCATGGAGAGAATGAAATGGAGACTCTTAGCAAAAGTAAGGAGAATGATGATGCTAATGCAGATGATGAAGGTGATGCAAGTGCCCCAAGATCATCAGATGGCAGTGGAAACACATCTCAGAACGGTGATGTTTCTGGAACTGACTCAGGTGATGGTGAAGATTGTTATCGTGAAGATGATATGGACCATAATAACAAAGCAGAAAGTGAAGGAGAAGCTGAAGAAGGTATGTCTGATGCCCATGATGGTGGTGCTGAAGGAGATAAGCCTGTGTTGTCCATGTCAATAAGAAACCTGCTGCATGTGAAACCTCTTGCAAAGTATGTCCCTCCAGCTTTACGCGATAAGGACAAAGATGATTCTCGAAAGAACTCTAAAGTCTTTTATGGGAATGATTCTTTCTATGTTCTTTTCAGGCTTCATCAGGTAAAAACATATCATTTTTCAATCTGCTAATCAATGAAGCTAGAATCTTTCGTGAGGCTTACTTTTGCGGTTACTCTCTATACAGATTTTGTATGATAGAGTGTTATCAGCAAAGATCAACTCATCATCTCCAGAAAGAAAGTGGAAGACATCAAATTCAACAAACCCTGCTGATTCTTACGCCAGGTGACTTATCCTTGCAATTCTTTCATGCAACTGCTACAGTAATATGTGTTGCTGCTTACACATTCTGTTTTCGGTTTTGGAACAGATTCATGAATGCTCTCTACAATTTACTCGATGGTACATCTGATAATTCCAAGTTTGAAGATGATTGCCGAGCAATAATTGGGACTCAGTCATATATTCTTTTCACATTGGACAAACTGATCTATAAGCTCATCAAGCATGTAAGTTTCCCTTTTGGATGGACAGTCTTGATCTCTTTATTTATTATTCTTTACTTGTGGTTTTAACTGACCATTGTGGATCCTCCAGCTCCAGGTAGTAGCAGCTGATGAGATGGACAACAGATTACAACAGTTATATGCTTATGAGAAATCCAGAAAGCCTGAAAAGTTTCTTGATGCTGTTTATTATGAAAATGCTCGTGTTCTTCTTCCAGATGAGGATATTTACCGCATTGAATGTGTAAGTGTTTCTTTTACCCTTGCACAGTTTGGACAAAGAAAGCTTATGACCGAGGAACTTCATAAGTTATGTATCTTCTTGCATTTTTATTTCTGCAGGACCTATCAACACCAACCAAACTCTCTATTCAGCTTCTGGACTACGGACATGATAAGCTCGATGTGACATCCATATCCATGGACCCGACTTTTGCAACTTACCTCCACAATGTATTCCTTTCCGATCAACCTAATGCGAAAGAGAGTCCTCGAATCTATTTAAAACGGTAAGTCAAGAAGATTAACTAAGTACTATCTCATCTTCTTAAAACTAAAGCGGACACTAATCAGATGAACTCTTTTTTATCCTCCCAGGAATAAGCGTAAAAATGGTGGTAACAGTGAACTATGCACCACGGATGAAGTTAAAACTATTAACGGTTTGGAATGTAAGATAACCTGTAGTTCTTCAAAGGTACAGTCTTTTTTCCTGCTTACCACTGTGAGTTTCCACTTTAAGCTTGTCTTTTTAAGAAGAATTGTCTGGTATGTTCTTCAGGTATCCTATGTACTAGATACAGAGGATGTGTTGCATCGTACTAAGAGGAGGAAAGTTTTGAACCAAAGTGGTTTACCCCTTGGACAGGAATCTGTTTGCAGTAGTTCTTTGATTGGGCAAAGGAGAAAACAAAGATACCAAAAACTTCTCACCAGCCAATGACATCTGTCACTTACCACCAGAGAAAACGCTCGTGAATAGAGTAACTTCGCACTTTTTGAGAGAAAGGTTGCCCATTCTTTGCTTGTTATACTCAGCATTGAGCTTTGTCAGAAGAGAAGAAATATGAGATGGCTCTCACTTCTGTTGCTGCCTTTGGTCCCTCCTGTATTCTCACAGAAATAAAAAGATAGCGAGGGGAAAAATCGAAGGAATACTGAAAGGATTAACTGCTTAAGCCTTCAAAGTCAGTTTCCCCTAATTGTGTATATAAGCATTTTGTATGTTGTAACATTAACTCAAATTTCTTCTTTCTTTACTCCTATTCTTTCCAACATTAATCATCTTAATGAAAAATTTGTTCTTGTATCCCCAATTCTTACATCTAATGTTGTCTTGCCAATGGGTCACTAAAACCGAGCTAATGTGGAGCTTTTTTTAACCGGCAAGCTCACTGATTGGTGGACGGTCCATAATGTCTGCTGCAGCTGCTGCGCTGCGTTGCAGGACGGGGTCAATATCAGGCAACTTAGGAATCTGAGCCAAGAGATCAATGGTGCGTCGTAGCAGACGAGCAAGATCACCTTCGTCCATTGCACATTCCATCATCATTTCTTTCCAACTTAATCCAGAAGCCCAAGCTTCAACCATACCAGAGAACTGAACGTCCAAACAACATGGAATCATAACCTCGTGCTTCTCTTGAAGCTTTATAAGAGAGTTTCTCTGTTCTTGTAAGAAATTAACCATGTCTACTACTGTATCAGATGGCTCGTAAATATAGTTGTTGTCTCTCCAAGGTCGAACTTTTATGCCCTCTGAAACTAAACTTGCACATACACCAGCTAATTGAGGAGGCTTGAGATCCACCAGGGCTTTGTTCCGGAGTACCATTGCAAGCCAGAGCTCGTTTTCTCCTCGGATTGCAGCAGCTGTTTCTCCCAGAGGAAATATCAGGTGTGTGTTAATGTCCAATGCTCTGCTTTCGTGAATCACATTGCTTATACGCATGAAATCTTTCCAACCAGACGGTTCAATCTGCTCTAAACGGTTTATGAGGCGTCTTGATCTCGACTTGAGCCGTTTCATCTTCTCAACCGTCAGATTAGCGTTCTCTAGAATTTTCTTGTACTCTCTGAACCCTGATGACCGAGACATCTTCTTCTTCAAACGAGACACTTTGCTTCTTTGTTCCCTGTACTGTTCCGCAGCATTATCATACTCTTGGGACATATGTAAGACCTCTTCTTCTTCGGAAAGGCTGCTTAGGACAGGTACGTTTAAACTCCAGGACCATGTCTCTAGAGATCCTTCCAATCTCCACAAACTTCCAAATTCGGATTCAGCTAGTTTATCCCACTGCATATCTGCTTTATCCAAGAGAGTCTTCATGATTTCTCGAGGCAAAGCATCTCCAAGCGCTAAAGCAATGTTAGGGAAACCAGTTCTGTAGACAGTCCTTATCCACTTCTCAGTAAAGAGATACCACGAGTTATCAGACCCAAGGGCCACATAGTAAGATGGGTTAACAATAGGCTTTCCAGGTTCATTTGCCGCCAGCTCATCCTCAATTATGTTCAACGCAAAAGACTCATCCAAAGATATCATCTTCTGAAGTTTGGAACCTTGAAATGAATCAATATGTCCTAAGTAAACAGCAGGGACTGACTGCTGCTTCCCTTCAGAATCCTTGAACTCCAAACAAATAAATGGTAAGTTACCCTCTTCCATCCCTTTTAAAAGAGGTTTTAGCGCGGAGAACCTTTCGAGTTCCATCCTTCTTCGTAGTTCAGCACGCTTGCGTTTCTCCTCCCGCAGCTCTTGCTTCAGTTCAGTGATCTCCTTGTAGTCCCTCGCTGAAAGAAGTTTCTTACTCTTCTTATCTATTGCTTCATCGCTTATTTCGGATGACAGAATCTCGATCTTCTTGTCAATTTCAGCAAGTTCCTCCTTTGCGGCAACCATCACATTGCTGCTCACATAGTTTCCAAAACTCTTCTCAACCAATTTCTTGGCTTCTTCCAGACTTCTCCCTGCTTGTAAGACTTTCCCGTTCTCATTTCCACTTGATTTACGAGAAACTTTTGAACCAGCTACCAGATTCAGCACCATGCCATATGAAGCAGTAAACTGTGACACGAGAGGTTTAACTCCAGAAAAAACAAGTTTGCAGCACTCTTCAGCGCCTTCAAAAGCAGTCTGAACCAGCACAGTGTAGCCCTTCTCATCAATGCCTCTACGTCCAGCACGCCCAGCCATCTGGAACAATTCGTTAGGACCCAACTGTATTCGTTCACTACCAGCCTTTTTTGTTAGACACGAAATAACAGCCGTTCTAGCTGGCATGTTTATTCCAGCAGCAAGTGTCTCAGTAGCAAAGACCACCTTAACAAGTCCTCGCTGAAACAATTCCTCAATGAAAGATTTCCAAAGAGGTAGACAGCCAGCATGATGAGCAGCGATTCCCCTAAGCAGTCCTTTATCTGCACTCTCTCTCACTGCATCTGGATAAAGAACGCGAAACTTCTTCAAGGCCAACTCAACCTCACTCTTCTCGCAATCATCTAAAAGCTGAAAATTTTCAACATACTGTACAGCTGCATCACATCCTCTACGGTTAAAAATGAACCATATCGCTGGTAACATATTTTTTCCCTGGAGATGCCATAATGTGTCGCTAATTTGAGGTACCTAGAAGTCAAGACGCAGCATAGTCATTATATTATCATGAGAAGTTAAAAATCCTATTCGAATATATAAGAAACCACAAATGTCTTGTTTGTAAGGGTTGTTAAAAAGCATAATGTAATACCTGTGATCGGCGAATCTTGTTTATCTCACTCTTTGAAAGAGGATAATCAGTAACGTTCACAAGGTTGTTGTAGCTGGTATCACCTCCTCGTTTTTTTGACCTCCTTTTCCTATACGCGTCATCATCATCACGAAATCTAGCTTCTGAGGCAGACAGTTGCAAATAACTGAGAGACAGCTTCCTGCTCCAATTAATAAATCCTCCTCCAATTATTATCAAAGGAAAATATTCAACAATACATGTTGATGATAAAGTACAGAGTTGAACAAGTTACCTATTCACGTTTGTCCCTCTCTCATCAAGCAGAGGTAATAAAGAACGTTTTGTTGAGAAGTACCAAGTTAATGGAACTGGCCGTCTTGTCGATGTTACCAACTCAGTTTTACCATGTATCTGAGACCAAAGCACAGAAGCGGCTAGCACATCTTAGAAAACCACTGGCTAAATAATATAAGGATTGCTACCGTTTTAATTGAGATACTTCATCAGCAAAACAATATTTATTCTACTTAACAATAGAATATAGATGAGACAGTGAACATGGCATTTGGAACATGATTATGGAAAAATGCAATGCATTCCCATAGGGAAAATGTGTACAAACTCACCTCACCAATCCAACCAGCTAATTCATCAGGGTTTGCAACTGTAGCTGATAGGCATATAAGTTGAACCTCCTTTGGGCAATAAATAACCTGAGCTCGTAATAAATAAAAGCAACTGAGTCAGACACTCAACTGATAAAGCCTTTTTTTGGAGGAAAGAAGAAAAACAGTGGAAGAAGAAACTCACAATCTCTTCCCACACAGTTCCCCTAGATATGTCACTTAAATAATGAACCTCATCCAAAACAATTGCATCAACATGAAAAAGTCCAGTTCCTGAAGAAGCCATTCCAACACTAAAAAATTCCGACACAAATAAATCAGGGTCAAAAGGAGCTCCTAAACAGACTAGATTTATATACACACACAGAGAGCTACAACAGTTTTATAAAATACCTTTGATACAACATATTCCTGAGAATCTCAGTAGTCATAATCACAATCTGAGCATCTTTATTAATAGCAGAGTCACCTGTGAGTAGACCAACGTTATCGTCCCCAAACGTCTCCCTAAACTCACGAAACTTCTGATTAGAGAGCGCTTTAAGCGGTGTAGTGTAGAACAACCTTCGACCTCGAGCTACCGTAGCAACAGCAGCTGCTTCAGCAATCAAAGTCTTCCCACTACTCGTGGGAGCAGAAACCACAACAGATGAACCTCTAAGAAAAGCTTCAATAGCCAATCTCTGTCACCCCAAAAATAAGAAATTTCAGATTTTTTTTTTTTTCTAAAAACATAAAATTTACAAAAGATTGAAACTTTATTAGAAAACCTGAAACTTGTCGATTCGAAAATCGTAGATTGAGATGAGTTCATTGATATCAATCATTTCAACTCCAAAATCACGAACGAGACTACGAAGCTTCTCAACTCTTTGCCACCTAAGCTCAACTCGTTCCCGAGCCGATTCATCCGTCGGCAAATCAACCGAGAACTCGGTTTCGTCGTCGTCGTCGTCGTCACTGTTCCGAATTTCACCGGAGATATCGTCGTATTCATCAGCTGCTTCGTCGTCGTCATCATCATCGTCTTCTTCCTCGTCGTCTTCTTCTTCTTCTTCTTCCTCGTACTCCTCAGAGAGCTGAGACTGCGACGGTGAGAGAGAATTCAAGGAGGATTCGAAAGAGAGTTTTTTTGGATTAAAGATTAGGGATTTGGTGAAGCAGAAGCTTGGGGAATGAGAGAGAGAACGATGGAGAGAAGGAAACTGGAAGAACTTGAATGAAGAAGAAGAAGGTGTGATGAGGGAGACGACGGGAAGAGTGTTCATGTTCACTTCTCAGGGCATTTCAAGATTTGATTTTTTTTTTCGCCTTTTGGATATTACACCCAAATTAATTAATTCTTTTTATTTTTTCCCGGTTATATATTTACAAAGGCTATTTTTTAATTATTTTATTTGGATATTACACCCAAATGAAAATTTTTTCCAATTTTTTGTTAAAAAAAAAAAAAATACTAACAATTTTGGTTTAGAAATATGATTTTTAACTTATTTTATTATTACTAGAATTTATACTCGCGTGTATGCGGGATTTTAATTTAATTTTTTTATTAATATAAATTATTGAGATTATATATAATCATTCAAATTTTGCATATAAATCTATATAAATATTAAATTTACATTTATTAAGTGATATACAACATATCTATTATTGACTATAATATTTCATTGACAAATAAATAATTTGATATATATATCACATGTAAGTAAGATCACTTTAAAAATTTGCAGAAACAATAAATGATATTGATAACTACCTCATAATTTTGTTTCTTTTCTTATTCATATTACATGAAAACATTTTTTAAAGGTTTTGATGTTGATTATCGATTATTGACCTAATTGAATATATCATATATGATTAGATGTTGATACAAACATAATACTATTTCGTATAAAATATAAATATATTGAATAGTGTAAATGTACATATATATAATATCATATCATTATAACATCTTTACCGAACTTGGTTTATCTATTGAAGCAAGTATAGTATGCCGTAAAAAATTCTCGACCAATTCATGAATGTCTCTATATCTCACTTTGGCTGGGCAAAATAATCATTAACCGAATAATCGACTGAAACCAAACCTTATACGAACCAAAGTTCCTTAAATAACTGAATGGTTATTAATATTTAATAACCAAACTAACTGAAACCAAACAGAACGGCAATTAAATGGTTAACCAAACCATCCAAAAACCTAGAAGATACCCAAAAATAATATACATAATATGCAAAACTATAAAAATAAACTTAAAATAATTAATCTATATTCAAAACTTTAAATAATCAATATATATTTAAAATTTATTAGTTTAAAATTTGCAAAGGTAAATACTCTTTTGTAAAATTGAACCAATTTGAATTATCTTTCTAATTTTTTTCCTTTTTATATTTTTAATTGTATTTTGAGTTAATTTTGGTTATATTTGGTTAATTTTGGTTATATTGGGTAAATTTGATTAACATTGATATAATTTTGGTTAGTATGGTTATTTATTCAAATATCCAAACCAAACCAAACCGAACCAAAATTTTTAAAATACACGAATGGTTATTATATTACTATATCCAAACTAACCAAAACCGAAACTAAACGGTTAATCGAATGCCCATGCCTACTTTCAATGATTATATGGTCAAATGTTTAAACCCGACATGAAATCTAATAATGTATGTCATATACTTTTCTACAAACTCATTCGTTTCACACAATGAATGAGATGTCAAAGATTTTAATTTATTTATGTGCATTATTATCTTTCAAGTTTTAGTAATTTATTTTCAAACAGTTTTAAATACAATTAATTCGCTATTATCTATGATGAACTTGTTGTCTTTTGATATCTACTTTCTTTTCACATTTTATTGGCTAACATAAAAATATATTAGACTGTAAATTGATTTTCAAGACATATTATAACTACTTTCTCTTTAATTACTATATTTCAATACTCAAATTTGGATTAAAAACATTTGATTCAATTTATGAAGTATCAAATTTGTTTTTTTCTTTTTATCATGGTATAAACTAATATTTCACTTTCATTTTTTTCCTGTTTAAAATTTTATAAATACAATTATAAATTTTGTTTTATTCTACTGTGAATTTAAAATTTACTTCCAGTCTTAAACTCATCAACACATTTAAAATTTTAAACTATAATCAGTTTAAAAGAAAAGTTTAATTATATTATTACCACTAATAAAAAAATTATAATATTGTTTTTTCTTATTTCAACATTTTATTTATCTTACATAATTAGTTTTAATTTATTTAAACTTTTTATTAATTATAGGTAACATAACGATATACTACATGAATATTTTAAGTTTATTTTAAAATTAAAAAGTACTGTTGTTTAGGTAGCAAAATGAGAAGAGAGAAATGCTAATTTTATATTTATAAAGATAGATAAATAATTAGAATGGAGTTTGAAATCCAAAAATATAGCGTTATCATACATAAATATTAAGTACACACCTTAACATAATTAATAAACAAAAGATAATTACAAAATCAATTTCATCGTGACTATTTTTTAAGTTACCGGGTCTACAGATTAATTACAATTTGTATTTTAATTGATGGTAAGTTATAACTGATAACGTAATAAGTAAATCCTTTTTTTCTTTCTTTCTGGTCAAAGTATTATCACATTGTCCATTTAATACTTATTTAATACTTTATTTCTTTCTTTCTGGTCTACATATTTGACTACAATATCAATATGAGTCACATAATATTGTAGTCAAATATTGGTATTTTTATTCGTTTATTAGAAAAAACTGATGTAATGCTAATTATATGTATATATAAGTAACATAGTGATTTCATTCTTGATGAAACTAAACAAAACAAAATGTCTTCACTAACTAAAATAGCTCTGGTTTTAAATCTATTACATCTATTCTTCTCAACAACCTTAGTTCATTCTAATCAAAGTGTGTTGCCTAACAGTTCCTTCAAAGTTAGCGTTAATAATTTTTAGAACTTCATACACATGTCTCCCTTATTATGTTAAGGTTCAAAATCACCTCTCTTTTTTTTGGTCGTTGGCAGATAGGTGAAAATGCTACATATAATTGCGTAGATATTAATAAGCAACCAGGACTTGATCATCCTTTGCTCCAAAATCACACAATTCAGGTGCATTAACATTTAAAATTTTCATTTCCTATATGATTTTGAATTTACTTTTATAAAATGTGATTTTGAATTTGACATTCAAGAATTCTTTACAAGATGAAACCTTCAGTTTCAAGACATGAATTAAGGAATCAGATTGACAAAAACAAATCATATTCAAAGAAAAAAGGATGTCCAAGTGGAACCGTTCCTATATTGAGAATCTCAAGTGAATACAATACCAAGACACAACTTTTTGCTGAGAAGTATTTCCATCCGCTAACAGTCAATAATCCTGAACACATGTAAACATTTAATTTTCTCCTTATACATTAGATCTAGTTATGTTTTATATGTATTTGAAGTATTATTATATATATATATATGTCAATAAAACTGGTTCTTGGTAGGTTGTTGGAGTAAGGTCACGTGGTGGTCCATATCGTGGCGTTGAAGCTTGGTATAATGGATATACGCTGAACATCGGAATAGACCAGGCTTTATATAGTGAAATATATATAGGTAGTTGGTTGAATAACCAAGTCAATTTTATCCAAGCGGGTTATATTGTAAGTTCTACATTTCAATGTTTTTTTTTGTAAAATTCATTTATAAACACTTGATAGGATTCAAGTATTGAAAGTTGTTTTAACAGATAAATCCAAGTTTCTTTGGCACCAGACAACTTTGGACATATGGATATTTTAAGGTGTGCATGTAAATTTTTTATTCTTTAGTTTTCCTTAAAGTATTTATACTTAATCCTTAAATAAAATAAAATGTGAATATTAAACATGATTTCAACAGGGTAAAGATGGAAAAGGATGTTACAATACAGCATGTGATGGGTTTATTCAGGTATCAAGGATAATTCCCATAGTCCAACCCATAAACCTTAACCCTAGAGTCCCTGATTGGTCGCGTTGGTCCATCCATCAGGTATTTCTTCAGTTTCTTTATATATTTTCATGAAAATAAATTATGAATTTAGAAATTAATTATTTATGAATCATATTAGTGATCGACATGTATTTGATTATATAATACCAGTTTGCTTTAACTAATATTAGTAGCACATATTCTTTTTCGTTTTTACAAATTTGTTTCATCTTTTGATGTATAAAAAAGGATAAAGCAACAGGAAATTGGTGGCTTACGCAACTGATAAAAAATGCACCCAGCGTAGATATTGGATATTGGCCAAAAGAGCTATTTGATATTTTAAACAGTGGTGCTAATACAGTTGGAGTTGGAGGTATAGTTCGTGCTTCCCATTCGGGTTCAAGTCCCCCAATGGGTAATGGTAATTTTCCAGTTGGAAGCCGCACATATTCAGCAATGTTTACAAATATTGAAGCTTTGGATTCCAACTATAACAGTCGTAAAATGAATTCTTTTCCTACGGAGATTTTGGTAGATAGTCCAAAATGTTATGACATAAGAATTGGTAAAGTGAAACCATTTCATCGTACACGACTCGGTTTCTTTTTTAATTATGGTGGTCCGGGAGGAAACTCTTGTTGAGTTTAATATTTTACATTGTAATCTTTAAACTTGGTACTTAATAAAACTTATTATGAATTAAACATGTGGTACATTTGAGACAAGTTATTTCAAACTAAAAAAATAAAGTTATATTTGTTTGTTAATTTTGTTTGCTTTCTTTAGTATTTAAGATTGTATAATCGTATTTAGATTTTTAGTTCTATAATTTCAACTCACGGTATACCGCTAATATTTATTAAACAACTCAGGTTATTTATTAAACAACTTGTTTTTTACATAATATTAATTTAATCAACTTAATTAGACATGTCTATTACTCTAAACTAAAAACAAGAAGTCTCCAAGAGTACATAATAGAGAACGTGATTCTAAAGTTATATGTTAGTACCCGCGCTACGCTGTGAATTTATTTTTATATGTCTTTTTATAATTTTTTGTTTTATACTTTTTAAAGTCGTAATTCATAGGGTAATCTCAGTAAAACATGTTTTTATAGTTCTGTTTTTCTAGAAAAAAAATCCACACTATGCTGCCGGATATATTTAAAAGTTATTTTATTTTTATTTAAATATGAAAATGAAGGAGAATTGAAACTAATCTTGACAAAATATAATTTTTATGTCAACTTTTGTAGTTTTTTTTAGGTACATTGGAAATTCTTAAAGATATTTATATAAAAAATTTAGAGTAATTGCTACAATTTTAATAAAATACATTTCATAAAGGGGTAAAATTCTATTGTCTCTGTTTTTATATGGTTGTTTAAAGAAAAGTTATCGAAGTAAATTTAGATAAAGTTACCAATTTGTTTTTTATGTTACGGGATCCAAATCTTTATTTAATTATAATTTTTCAACTCAATAACACATGCCAGTTTCAATTATATCTCAAGTATTGCAAGCTTTCTTAATCAATCTTTATCAATTTCTAATCTCTCAATGCATATCTTCTTTTCACCATCCCCATGGAGCTTTGCTTCCTTAGTTATTTTATCGATCATAATCTTCTAGGACCTATGCTCTATATTACTTTCATATCATCATCACAAATTTGTGTTTTGCTTGCAGTTTATGAACAAGAACCGTGACCGATGTACATTCACACCGATTGCATTATTAAAAAACAGTTTGAAAACAGGTAAATAATAAAGAAAAATAACAGTTTTGTTTATTGAAAATTATGTTTGTTAAAATATAGAGCGTAATGCCTACTCTTATCGCAGTACCAACTGCAATTTCCAGTTGAAGAACTTTGACTCCATCAACTTTCTGCCAAGAGTTGAGACAAATTATGCAAAATTGCAATACATTAGACATGTTGCATGGCATGATTGGAAATCTGGTACCTTTGGGTTTGGGATGATCTCCAGTTTAAGTGCACCAGCTTCCACAATCTTTTTGATGGCTTTCAAGTGAACCCAACTGTAATAGTTAACAATTATGTGTCTCTACATATGTACTTGTTATTCTGAACGTTTTAGGGACTATAAAGCTACTACTTACAGTACATGTTATTTGTGTTGAAGATCTTGAATTTTTGAATTGATTTTAATTCATTTACTTACAGGAATACGAGGAATATCATTCATAGCCACAAACAAGTAGCTAGGGATAAGCAATTTCGGTTCGTTATCAGAGAAAGACAAATACTATCACCAATCGCGGGTTGTTTTTAGATTTTTTTATTTTCTAATTTTTTTTTGTTTTGTACTTTTTGAAATATATATATTTTTATGTTGTTTGGAATCAAAATCATATTTAATGAAATATTCCATTGTGTTCTATAGTAATTTTTTTTGTTTTTTTCGTTATTATTTGTTGCTTAAAGATTTAAAAGGTGACTAAAGAAGCATAAACACCACAGCTAGATTTGTGGTAGGGAGTTTCTCTCTCTTCTCTCTCTAAATTTTCCAGAGAGAGAAACTCTCATCTAAGGTTTCTTCGGGCGGCTGTTATGTTCCGACACGGTTGTCTGGTGGGTTAACCGTTTCATTTCGTCCAACACCGGTTCCTTTTGTGGGGGATTGGATCGGATTTTGGCTCCGTCATCGACCGTTTTCTCTAATGGTGGTGGACGGTTCTGTTCCCGGCATGCATCGGCCTCCACGGCGATTTCATGTCCGGCTATGCTTCCGGCATGCATCGGCCTCTTTGGCGATGTCATGTCCGGCTTAGATTCCAGCGTGCGTTGGTCTTCACGGCAGCGTTGTATCCGGCGGCTACTTATTTTTTTAAATCTCTTTGTTTTCCTTTTGTTGTTGTGTTTTTTAGGATTTTTTTAGATCTACCCTCTTTGAAGATTGAAAGTTTTTTCTGAAGAAGAAGAGTAAGATTTGCTTCGATGGAGTCTGTTCTCAGCTAATTGGAACTCGCCCTTTCCTGTTGGCGTAGATCGAGAGTTTTTTCTGTTGTTCGTCGGTGATTTCAGCCGGAAATGAAGTTTTCCGGCGATGCTTTCCGTTGCCGGTGACCGGAGACCTTCAGACTTCTACCTCTTCGTCTCGCACGTGTCCTCCCTGAAGCTTCTCTTGTGACACGTGTTCTGTGTTTTAGAGATTCTTTCTTCTGAGAAGGGTTTTCTAATTGGGCATGTGGGCTTTCATTTTTAGTTTGTTTGCATTCTAGACTTGTTTGTAGTTGAACTTTCGTTTTTAGTTTTTTGACTGTAATTTTGGCCAGTTTACTTGACTTAATACAATAAAGACACTCTTGTGAAAAAAAAAAAAAAAAGAAACATAAACACCATCTTTGATATTAATTAAAGTCTCATGCTTTCCTCTCTCCACTATGACTCCATTCTTAACCACCGCAATTACATCAGTATTCTTGGTAGTCGATAACCGATGTGCCACCACCATGTACGGTGGTTTGGTTAACCATAACCCGGTCCAATGCATCCTGAACCACACGCTCTGACTCGACGTCTAGAGCACTCGTGGCTTCATCAAGTAGCAACACCTTAGGATCTTTAACAATTGCTTTGGTATGGCTACTCTCTGCTTTTTGCCCACATGATAATTGAACTCCTCTTTCACCCACCATTGTATCATAGACCTGCAATAGTAAGTAAATCTTTCAGTCTAATATGAAACCATGGACTTAGGAATTAGGGCTAGACAATCTGTTTATTTGGTTTGATTATTCCGGTTAAAGTTACATGTTGTAGGCCACTGATGAAGCCATGAGCGTAAGATAGGTCAGCTGCAGATACGATTTCGGTTTTAGTAACATCTCCTCCTTTACCATAAGCAATGTTTGCTCGGATCGTTTCATTGAACAAAACAGGTTCTCGGCACACCAATCCGGTTTGTTGTCTTAACCATATCACATGAAATGTCTTGATCTCAACTCCATCAAAAGTGATCTGACCAGAATCAAGTTCGTAAAACCTCTGCAACAACGCAGTTGCTGTTGTTGTTTCCCTGCTTCCGCTCTCTCCAATCAAAGCTATTGTATGAAACAGAGAACCAAAAACAAAATGAGAGAATTTAGTCACATAATAAATTAGTCAAGTGTCCTTGGTTTATCGACAAACATGGACAATAAAAAGAAAAACAGAAGGAAAGGGGAAGAGGAAACCAATCACCTTACTTTCTAAATGGCTCCAGCTTTGCTCTTCACCAAAAAGATCGGATGAAATCTCCTAATTGAGCTTCAGGATTTCAACAGAGACTTGGCGACCATCAAACCGTAAGTTTCCTCTCTACAAAACATATACAACTCATTAAACTTTATAATTTCGTGAATGCTTATTGACACGAAGTTTTTACATAGTACTTGGTGACAAATACTAATTCTAAAAGGCATTCGTGAAAATTATATTGTTATAATTTCGTGAATCCTTATTATTCGTGAAAATACTAATTTTTATTTTTACTGATGTGTAACACTGGAGAGCAATTCCTTTTTTTTTTTTATTGTATTGTTATAATTTTATTGGTTGATGTGTCAACTTCTCTTTCAACTAAAAAGGATGATGTGTCAACGTTGGAGAACAATCCCTTGAATTTGATTTTACTAGCTAGGGGAAATAAATAACGAAATGCACCAAAAACGTAAAGATTGATACATACGTACATTGCATTTACGTGGAACTTCTTTCTTCTTTTAAAAAAAAAAATAATATTTACGGCTAGCTTAATGATATAAATCACATACACTGATAACAAATATGTAGGGTGCATAGTTTTTTTCTTTAATCTATGAAATATAGGGTTCTAGTTGATCGTTATATATTAGCCATCTACAATATCCTCATTCTTTTGCTCTTCGTTGGCCACTATAACCGTTTTAATTAGTAAAAAACAAACATACAAGTTCCTAAAAAGTTATTAGTTTAAGTTATATATTTTTTCCTCCTGGATTCTAATTCTAATTACAAAATAATGTATGAAAAACCATTTTCTTCATATGGATAAAAATGGTTGTAAAAAATATAAATGTCATTGTTTTTCCCGACTCGAAAATATATGATACCTAAAGCAAACTAAGAACTGATGCCCCAAAAAAATTGTTTGACATAATAAAATGACACTAGGATTTAACCCGTGGTATAC
The DNA here is from genome assembly GCF_000633955.1 of Camelina sativa. Taxonomy (NCBI): domain Eukaryota; kingdom Viridiplantae; phylum Streptophyta; class Magnoliopsida; order Brassicales; family Brassicaceae; genus Camelina; species Camelina sativa. The sequence goes on from NC_025689.1 coordinate 31,778,077, forward strand.
TGCGGGATAATATTTTTAATTTTAAAAATTTAAAATTTATATTGTATTTATTTGTTATTTTATTATTTTATTATTAATTTTTAAAATATAAAATTTTACAGGTATTTGATATAAGTATTCAAAGTATATGATTTTTGTAGTGTTTTCAAGGTTTTAACCCGTGTGTTATATGTATAATACATTTATCTCCGGGTACACATCTAAAAGTGTTTTAAAAAAACAATTCCACTTAACTCCCTATATGGGATTAATGCCAACCCGTCTCACCAAAATCAAAATAAGTTTTTGTGTAAAAAAAATAATCAAAATAAATTTTTTTATCAAGTTTAATTATGTTAATTGTTCTACCAAATTAACATATTTTTATAGTTTATAATTTCCATGTCAATATATATAGTTTATGATAATTAATAGAATTTTAATATTTTTGGTAACTCCTCAAAAAAAAAAAAACCAAATTATATGGGGTTTTCAACATATTCAATGTGACATTTGATAATTAGATTTTCGGTTTAGAAAATTTATTAGTGTTAATATAATTATGGAGATTGTAAACTTTTGTTATGGAAAATCTATTGTATATCATTTAAATTTGAGAGATTCTAGCATCCATAAAAATAATTTTGGCGATTTAATGGGTTAAAACTTGTGGGTAGAGTTGTTTTTGGAAAAATCGGAATGTATAGATGTTGTTAAGATTTTATGGCAATAAATGTAACAAATGTTGGTCAATTTAAGAAAGTTTAGTATTTCAGTTTTTCTGCAATATTATTTATGGAATTGTTTTAGGGGTTAATATTGTAAAAAATAAATTAAATAAGTAAAACTTTAAGGGCATAAACCAAAATGTACTTCAAAAATGTTAATATAGATAAAAGTTTAATATGTTTACAAAAGTTGAATATAAACAAATGTTGGGTGTTCAAAAAAATTAATATAAACAAACAAGCAAAACAGACAGGAAAAACTATATTCTTATAACTTTATCTGAAACTAACTTTCATCATTTAATTATTAAGTAATTGTATATTAATTCTTCTGATCTGTAATAATAAAAATGAACCACATAGATTGGCAAACTTGAGAGAAAAAAAAAAGAAATAGAAGAAGACAAAATAATTAGTTAAATTATTGAGTAAATAATTATTTAATTTAAGTAATCTTACAAAAGAATATTAGTAAAAATAGTTTTTTAAGAAATAATGGAAGAAAAAAACTCGTTTTTGAATTGAATGACAGTTGAGGGGATTCGAACAAGAGAGGGGGCAAAGAGAACATCACTTGAACAGTATAACCACTAGACTATTAGACAATTTTGACAATTGATGCCCATAAAACCTTATATAAAATCTGCTTCCGGAAGCCCTTACTTGTTGAGCTTTTCCTAATTAATGAGTTTTGCCATTTTAATTTGGAGGTTATTAAATCAGCAAAACATATATAAAAATGACGAGAAAACATTTTATAATAAAGGATTACGGTAAAATGGGCCATAAACGTGAATGGGGAATCTATATTTTTGGAAATCAAGTAACCCATCATAATCACTTCCTTAATTAAGGAAGTGTTCAGTGTCGAGCATGCTGTACACTTTAATCTGTCATGCGGTACGAAGGCAATTGTTTTGTTAGTATCGTTAATATTACTAATCTTATTTAACATGGATATCAGCCAATAAAAATGGATGTTAAATTTTAAAATAGCAGTATTAATTATTTAGTACCAATTTAATTGAATAGAAAATTTTATTTACCATTATGATATATATATATATATATATATATATATATATATATATATATTTTTATTCGTAAGTAAAACACACAAAATTTTTGAAGAAGATAATGAGTTTATTAAAATGAATTTCTGATTACTTGATGAGACTATTATTGTAGTTTTACTTATGTTTTGCTTGAATTTTATTTCTGTTTTACTTAAATATTACCTATGTTTTGCTTAATTTTTTATTATGTTTTACTTTGTAAATTCTAAGGCATGTAACTATAAGTGAACTGTGAATATATAAAAAATCTGAAAAATCCATATATAATCAACTTCAGAACGTATGGATTGTTTTCTACACCTTTGAGTAAGCAAAGACTAAAAGTCTAATATAATACAACTTCTGTAAGATGAGAGCAATCTTAATAAGAGAGACCACAACTTCTAGCAGTAGTATTTGCATTTGAAAATCCCTTTTCCACGTCAACGAGAGATTCTCATCTCCAACGGTACCAATTACGTCCAAGACACAGCATGTGAAAAATACAAACCATGGTTATAATTTAGAGATATTTAACAATTATACCACATTCAAAACTCAAACTTTTCCAATGTATCACATTCGAAACTTTTTTTTCAATGTACCACATCTGCTCATGACAAAATGACTATTGTATCCTCCGGTGTGGTTGTGGTGTCGTTGTGGACATGTTTTGATGGACCAGATCCAGTGATATGTCTATGAAAGACGTTGTCCACAATCCAGCCAGGTTTACACTGTGGACCACACAATTTGGTTGTAGATGGATCAGATTTGGTGAACCAGTTCCTGTGGACCAAATCTCTTTTTTTTTTTTGTAGACAAGTTGGTTTTATTGTTTGTGGACAAGTTATACTTAATTAGACTTTTAGATACTAAGTTTCATGGCTTGTATTGTACTAGTTTCACAACTTGTCCACAATGTCCACTTGTCCTCTATTAAATTTGTCATGCACTAGATGATTCACAAAAATTCTAGTAAACAACATTTTTATTAACTCGGTGGACCAGTTTTAAACTTGCACAAAGGAGAGACAACTAGTCCTTTATTTATTTATGTTCTAGACAAGTAATTTAAGCTAGTGGACAAGTTTGTACTCCTCAAATTGTCTACGAGACTTGTCATATTAGCAGGAGGGCAAAAACGTCATTCTACCTCACATTTATGGTAGATCAGAAAAGGAATCTCAATTGTGGTACATTTAGAAAGTTTTGTGAGAAATGTGGTATATTAAACTAAATTCCCTATAATTTATAAGAAAACCAACTCAAAACTCCAATCTTGTGTAGATGTTATACTTTTATGTTTATTTTTATTTTTACTGTAGGAAGACAAAAAAAAAAGTAGGTCTCAGAATTTTTGAGAGATTTGGTAAAAGCTTCTTCTAATTGATATATTCTACAACCATAACGTTCCATATCTATAAACATATATTCATTCGCTCTAGAAGAATAACACAATTCACTTTTTTTTTTTTGGTTGAAGCACACAATTCACTTAATTAGCTAAGTATACTGCAACACTATTCCAACCATTCTACAAATTAAATTAGGGATCAGACTTTTCAGATTCCTAACATTTGCAAACGGTTTTGATTTTCTAGTTAAAGTGAATATCCAAATGGATGCTTGTATAATGGAAGGAGAAAAAAAAACAAAGGATTGGTAAATGTAACATGCAGAAGATTTTTGACTTATAAATAAATCCATATATAATCAAGCTTATAAATACAATCCTAATTGAAAAAAAAAATCGAAAGTTTAGAGCTGACTGTTGATTCCACTACAAACAACAAGATCCTCGGTCGTGAAGGTTGTATCAACACAACTTGTTAGTTAGTAGCTTTAGCTTCTTCTTAATTTTTTTTTTCTCTCTATTTGCTTTCTTTCTTTTGTTTTTTTATCTCATACGAATTTATTTTCGTATCAATTAATTTATAAACAGAAGCTCATTTCTTTCGATTAGATCATCTATTTTATTTTTTGTGCTCTAAGTTTTTACTTTATTATCTTTAGTTTGTTGAAATTATTTTGTATTCATTATTGGATTGCTATGTTTAGGCCCAACCGTGTGGTGCATACTTTACAAAACGTGTTTCCAAAATATAAAATATAAAATTACGAGCAAACATTTCTTAGAGCATCTCTAATCTATATCTTCATTTTTTTTTTCTTTATTTTGGAGTAACTTTCTTTATTTTAGAGATGGAATTTACTCCAACCTATTTTGCTGTGGGTTGGTTTTTTATTTTATTTTTCTTATATTTATTTTTGTTTTGTTTTTTGATTTCATAATTTAACATATGTTGTTTAGAATAATTTTCATAATTTTAAAATAATTTCAGTGGTAATTTCTTTTTTTTGGTTATTATTATTTACATCATCATATGATACATAAACTTTTAATTTCAAAATTTTAATTTTTGAATATATTTTTAATTTTGTCTTAAGTTAAGGGATTTCATCCTTAGTTATTGATTTGTTTTCCACTAACAATTCACAAACTGAAAGAGATTACTCTTTGATGTCTACATTGTAAATGTTCTTGATTGATCTCTTACGAGTACTTTAGGTTTAGTCACTTCAACCTTTGTCTCCATAATTTCATATAACTTATCTTTTTTTTTTCATTCAATAACTGTAACACCATCTTTTAACAATACTTTCCTGTACTCTATTCATCACTTTTCTGATTTTACCGGCAACCAAATTAGGTTACACAAATATTGCTTTTCTTCTATCTATTTCTTCGAACTTTTGCCGAAAATCATATGGATTATGCTAAAGGCTAAAGGCTAAAGATCCTTCTCGGTGTTTAGCTGCATGTGTTACTAATCATATTTCTATTTCCTCTTCAACAAAGTCACTTTCGCTTAGGTGTTAATACAGAGCAATTTTCTACACAAACCTCTGAGTATATTGATAGAAGTTTAGAAAGAAACTATATAACACATGATTTTTTTTCAAGAAAATAGATTTAAGAAATAACCAGAAGCAAGAAACACACGAAAACAATCACAACTAAGTTCAAACCAGTAATAAATAAAATAGAAATCGAAGCCACAAGAAATGACGATTATAGCCTGTAAAAATAGTCTTCTAAATTTGTAATATGCTAATGTGAATAACAATTCTTAAAAAGAAAGAACCTGAAAAGTCTGTACTTCATCTCTGAGAATATTTTTCTTTTCATAACCTTGTTTTCTTGCTAATTTCAAAGCGGTTTCTACACCTTCAGCACTAGTGTTCATAGGAATCACCATACATATCAGGCTATATATGTTCTTTGATATCAAGTTTCATAAGTTTTTGATAATTGAATTTGTATTTTTAGTATTATTTCTATTTTTATATGATACTTGAGTTTTTAATTTCATAAATTTAGTTTTACATATATTTTAAATTTTATTATGTTAAGAAATAAGTTTTTGTTTCTTTGACTTGAAAAATATATTTTTCTCTTACTAAAGCAATACTGAATATTTTGGATGTTAATATAGTTAATCCAGAATGTTCAGTTTTCGTCAAACCAAAAACTTAGATGTGTATTTGAAAAATTAAAGTATCTTCCAATGAAATTAAAATTGGATTTTTAATTTAGATTTTTTTTGTTTGTTGTTAATATATGTTTTTTTGTTGCTCTTTTTTGTTGATGCATTTTTTGTTCTTATTTTTATGAAATCATATAGTAAAGTAATATTTAAGTTTTCTTGTTTTTGATTTACGGTGCTTTGGAACATCAGCATATTTATACTTGTATTGCCTTAACCTAACTCTTACACTAAACAAACTCATTTACATCTATGGGTCTTTACTACAATAATGATCTAATGGCATTTTTCTTTTAGTGACCATGTTTATTCTCCTTTACTAGACCTAGTTTTTTAATTGGTTTAGAGATCTTAGATGTATTAATTCAAATGTTTTTATTGGCTATTAATTTTAACTGATGTGTCAACACTCAATACCAACTTGAATGTTAAAGCTGCATATGTGTCATGCTTTGGTGAAAAACATCCAAATTTTATTGTATTGATTGATTGTAAAACAATTTAGATAAAAAAAAATGTTTATATAGTAGTAACTAGTGAGAGAATATGAGATTTAGTCCGGATCAGACCTAAAATTTGTAACAAAGAAAATATGGTTTATAAAAAAAAAAATACGGTTTGCCCGGATTGTGATTTGTGATGATTGGTCTGTAAAACTGATCAATTCTGTTTTTTGGCCAACTTTTCTTTAGGAGTACCGATGAGATCGACATACAAAGAGGTGATATAGTCTTTGATCTTCTCTCCAGCGAAGGTGTACCCATCTCCGTACTTGTAGATCACATCTCCTAAGCGTCCATAATTCAAAACAGGCCTTAGGATATGAAGCGGTACAAAACTGGCTGCCTTCAAGAACTCTTCGTTCATGACCTTAGACATGTGGTTAGTCCTTTTCTCAAACTCAAGACACGCTTCTTCCTCAGTTACTATATATTGCTTCGTATAACAGTTGGTCCCATTAGCAATATCTCCTCTCTCCATCTCCTCCTGATACACACATGACACACATATAGTTCGATGATGTTTATAATTGGTAATAACATTTTCTCATATAATTTTCATTTTAATTGACTTAATTATTTTATGGTACCTTAAAGGTAGATATATCATCTCTGAGACGAGATTTTGCAATAAGAGCGTGGGTGAGTTTTGGTCTTGACCTCAGCCATTCATAAATTTCGTCTCCTGCAATATCTCCCATAGCAATGAAGGTGATTGCTAGCAGCACTTGACCTGCGGTCGAAGACATCCCAACCTCTATGTACTCTTCATAGCTTGGCACATGGCCTGTATTTGACCATTCGGCTTCTTTCAGGTACGCTTTCATGACTATCTTGAGCTGCAAACGTTACATAACTACAAACCATATGTAACCTTATTTTTTTAGTTCTATGTAGAAAATTATGTTTTTAGGGTAAACTTTTAAAGCTTAATAATAGTTTTAGGCTAAAATCCACACGAAAAGCATACAGAAGATAAGCATTTCAAACATCCAAATGTCCTTATTAATTTGTGACATATAAGAGACTGGTGTTGTTTGGATACTTTAATAGCTAGTGACAATAGTTTGGGAAATAAGATTTGAAAGATAAGATGAAACAGTACCTGCTCATATGCGTATTGCATAATAAAGCATCTTCTTTCTGAACTCACATTTTCTTTGAGTCCCTTCTTTAAACATGTCAAACATTGTTCTAAAGACAATTTTGAGATAGTCCGGTAGTACATCTAGGTCGTCATAATCCCACCTTTATTTAATAGTAGTATATCAATAGAATTAATTAATTATTTTAGGGATCAAATTTAACGATTTAGAATTTAATCAAACACCAACAATATTGGTTTTTATATGAAAGAAATGACCTTTTATATACTTTGTCAAACTATGAAAGAAAAAACAAAATTGGTGTGTTTTGTGAAAATTACTTTTAAATTCATCCCTAGTAACTATTTTTTTTTCCTTTTTTCCGTTTAGTCGTTTTTCCTAGAGATGCTCTCAATTAAAAATTAAAAAATAATAATAAAGAAACCAAAAAGTAAGAAAAGTTTCTCCATTGAGCATCATAAGAATTGTTTCTATGACGTATGGCAGTTTATTTATTTTTTTGAATCTACGTATGGCAGTTTATGATTAGTCAATTTTTTTTTTATAGATTTATTATTTAAATATATAATAATATTTAAAAATAATAACTAAAATACATTATTTTGAGCGATGCTCATTGTTGCTGGCGATGGAAATGGTCTACGTACCTGTCAACGGATTGAACAAGGCTCTTAACTTCGTCAAGAGTACCATATACATCAAATGTGGTGTCCACGATGTCAAATACAATGAGGGCTTTGGCCAGCATGATCCGCGCAGCTGAATACTGTGGCTCGTAATAAATCCCAGTCGCCCAGAAATAAGGCTCCGCCAATCTCTCTCTAAAGTAATTTGGTATCTTAGATACTAAATCTAGATCCCTCCACCATCTGCATACATGCATACATCTAATTTAGTCGTGTAAAATTATCATAAATAATATATATGAATAGCATGATATATACATACTCTGTAAAAGTTTTTAGATCTTGAATGTAATGCAGCTGCATGAACCTAAAGTTGAGCTTGGCCAACTTTAGTAACATTTCATTGTGATCAGTTTCTAGTTCGTAGAAGCCAATATATTCCCTTGCCACCAAGACTTCCAAATTGAAATTCTGAGGTATATACAGAGCAGCTTGTATGAGCTTAGTGATGTGTGGGTGATCTGTGGCTTTGTCGCCGCCTACCACAAATAACTCCAAGTGTTTTTGTGTGAAACTCATTGCTTCTTCAAGTATATCTTCTGTCGTTGTCCCAAAGTGCGACGCTTCATAGAAGCTTAGCATACCTCTAACATCATCCGTTAGACATTTCTTAAAATTTCCATTGTCTCCTTCAGTCCTTTGAACCTGTTGAATATATCTACACAAATATTTGTATATATAGATTAACAGTTACTAAAAACATGTTCAAAATGGTCACATCAGATCAACTAAAACACAGCTTAGCTTGAACCAACCAACTTAGTTAATTAGTTCGAAGACAAAGATCCTCACCCGGAGTTATGTTGTGACCGTATAACCTGAAAACCCTAAATATATCAGAAACTGTGTACAGATCATCTTCCTTGCTGTCGATGATCATGTCGTCGATATTCTCGAAAGCATCATTTAAGAATTCAACAATCTTAGCCTCAAAATGGTAAGAGACTCCAAGACTAACAAGCGTATGGATCAAACAAGTTATCTGCTTTGCATCAGCACCGTTACAAGGGAGCAGCATGGCATTCACTATAGTTTTAAGTGTCTCTATCTCTCTCGAAAGATCATCCATTTCCTGTAAAGAGTTGACATTTTCTGGTAAGTACATGATCATGAGTACTATATATTTATAATTAAGAGGGCTTATGAAAGTACCGTGTGATCCACGGAAGCAGAGAGGAAGTGATGAGCCCATAGACTTGGTGGATACGGAGTAAACGGACGAGCCGTCGAGTTATCATCTGTAGGATTAGTCGTTGCTCGAACTAAGCACAATTTTTTTGGAGATTGGTTCCTAGAAAAAGACAGTGACCCAAGAAGAGGGTAGGGGTAGGGAGAGTCCAAGTTTAGCCGCCAACATGAACGACTAAGGACAAGAGCTTGAGAATGAGATCCATATTTTGTTATGGCCTCCATTTTGCTTTTGGACTTTTGGATTTGGGGAGGTAGACAAAAGTTATAGGCATTATATAATTTTTTTTAGTATTATTAACAATTTGTCCTGTTTAATTAATTGCTACGACTCTGTGACTGTGACCAAAACCATATGTTTGTGGTTCTTACGTGCCAATATGTATGGATCTACAGATCTATTTAGAGGTCTTTTTTTTTTTGGGGTCATATATAAAGAGGTCTTTTTTTTTAATTAAAATTTTATAACAAACCATAAATTAAATGTTCTTTTTTTTTTTTTTGACAACATAAATTAAATGTTCATTGTATAATAAGTGCTCGCAGCACTTCCACAAGGAGAAAGATATTTTCTTTGGTTCCACTCCACAACATGCATCCTTTATTAGTCCTCTCTATATTCTAATATATCATACTATTACTATTACTAGGTGGGTGCCCGCGTTATGCGCGGGTTGTTGTTTCCATTTGTGTTGTTTATTTTTTGGTTTCGTATTTTTATGTTTTGACGTTTATTTCTAGGATATTTTGTGTATATTTTTAATTTATGTATGTTTAATAGCAGTCGTCTCAACCAATATTTCATACTCTGTAATAGATGCAATAGATGTTTGAGGAGTAGTAGGATACCAATTCCTTCTTCTCAACAACCGCATAAACAACAATATCAAACACCTTCTTTTCAACCGCAACAGTTCCACCTGCAGCAGTTGCAGCAACAACAACTACTACTAAAAACACTCAAATACAAAATTACATCATCTGAAGAAGTATGTATAATCCAGTTGAAAATAATAAGCAAGAGTCCTCACAAAAACAAACAAACTTCACTAACCAACATCTTGTCTCAATAATTTTAGGCCCTAGGTGAACTAAATTTTTTAGACCTCTTTCACAGTAATTTTTTTTTGTCCCCTTTTTTCAAAGGTTTTTTTTTCTGAATTTTGGAGTGGACTCTTGGATTTTGCCGCTCCTGCCACCCCCTTGAGCTGGTTAACATTGAGAGGCTTTTGAAAAGATTTGCGAGACTTTTGTGTTATGTTATTAATTTAACTTTAGATTGAGAAAGTGAGGTTGCTTCTAATATGCGATGAGGGTAAGTGCATACACCCTAACCAAAAACCCTCAAAGAACCTCAACTGTAACATACCATAGCAATCATATCCAATACTCTGGATCAAGCTATTGTACTAAGAGTTGCTACACAAAAATATCAGACAAAAATGTAGGAAATGAGAATGAATCAATACAATACAAACCACACACAAAAAACTTACAAACAACAAATGGTCAAAGATACACTTAAAATATGAAACTTTAAGATCGAGCATGTCAGAATTGAGGTTACCTTGAAGACGGTTCTAAATCTATCTTCACCAAGTTTGTGAGTTGGGTGAAAATCTTTGGTCGCGGAAACTAACTTGAAAAGAGACATATTTGGTTTTGCTTCTACTCAAATTACCTCCGTCTCAAAAACTTTTTCTCTGGTTTTGTGATAGAAAATTGACTGACATTGGAAAATCAAAGAGAGATATCCAAAGAAGAGAGAAAGAGGAAATGAGAGAGAGAGAGAGAGCCTAACTCTCCAAATGTATTGCATTTCTACTTTGGGTGAAAATTGTGGCAAATCCATTATAATTACGCTCTAGTTTGAGACAATTATAAAGGATATATTGGTGGTGATACACGGAGTCTCTGTTACAACGTGAACACATCAGCCGCTACTCTCTCTCTCTATATGGGTTGAGGACGAAAAGCATATGGTGTGAAGAAGAAGAAGAGCGAGACTTTTTACCTTTTTTGATTCGGTGTGCCAAAAATTTACGAGTAGAGAAAAGTTGATGTGGAACCGAGAATAATTATCATCGGTTCAAAAATATGAGCTGTATTAATTGTTATATTTTGATTGGCTAGCTGTTTTAAATTAGGTGTCAGCTCCAGGTTGTTCTAAAATGCTGAGGTGGCATGCAGAGGGAGAGAGTTAGCCAACTTTCATATTATAGATTTAATGTTCATATTATAATAAAATCTAAAATTAAATTAAAAGTCCATTCATATTATGTTCATATTTTAATAAAATTTCATATAATTAATAAATGCTTAATGATTTTTTCAAAAAATAATTAAATTTATAAATTTAATTAACTGATTTATATTTGCAATCAATAAGTGTACACATATCAATTTTTCATATAAGCAATGAAAATATAATACATGGTTTAGTTATATATGTTTAACGAAAAGGAGAAAAATGGTTTGCTATGTGTTGGGGAGCTTCTTTCAACTTCATAGTGTAGGATTAATATATTCGAAAATAAGAAAGACTTCCGTAAATATCGAGTCAACTTATAACACATTTTCTTCAATTTTGTTTTGTTTGCTTTAATAAACATAATTCTACTAGAAAGAGGAAAAAAAAATATATATATATATATATATATATATCACTAATTAATTCACTACAATGGAGAGGAGAGGAAGATCATCTCATTCTAACGGTAAAGGTGGTTCTATGCATTTTTTGAAGAAGGATTCGTCGTTTTACGGTGGTCATGGGATTGTTGGAGCTCAGCAGTTCCTTTGAGATGTGGTTTGGCTTTTGCTCAGAAGTATTCTAAGGATGAAGCTGTTACCTTTACTTTGTATGGTGATGGATGGTGCTGCGAATCAGGGACAGTTGTTTGAGGCTTTGAATATTGCTGCGCTCTTTGGGATTTGCCAGCGATCTTGGTTTATGAGAATAATCATTGTCAGTGACTTTACTTTGTCTTTGTGGAATGTGTTTTGTAATGGAGTTAGTTTTGAAGTTGATTGGATTGCTCTGAATGCAGATGGGATGGGAACGGCTGAGTTGATGTCGGCGAAGTCTCCAGCTTATTTTAAGCGTGGAGACTATGTTCCTGGCTTGAAGGTGAGACTGAATGATGCAATGTAGATATGCCTTTATTGGTTGTTGTATAAAGAATTTTGTTCTAACTTAGAATTCTACTCAAGTTAAGATATGGGGGCCCATGAAGATGGAGTTAAGGATCAGAATTTACACACAAATTGAAAGAGGAAGGATGAACCTTTCTATGATATTTAAATCTGTTATGCGTTCAGTTGGGTTTAGGTGATGAGATTGTGTTCAGTCTCTATCTTTGTAGTTTGACTTTGACATATTTGATGTGTCTGCATTTTATAGGATTTTAACCATAGTTTTTATACTTGTTTTGAGTCTTTTGTTAGGTCCAAGTGTGCTTTCAGAGTATTTTTTGTCTTTTGTGAGTGTCTGTACAGGTTCTAGGCTACTTTGGAAGGAAACTGAGTGTTTTGGGGATGAAAACAAGCATCTGAAGCCAACTTGGTGAAGACTGATCGGACTAGCAAGCAGATGGGGCAAACAGAGAAAAGCATCCAGGATCGGCTGATCCGCATTCGGGATCGACCAGTCCCGAACCCGAAGCAACTTTTCCTTTTTTGTTTTAAACCGACTTTTAGGGTTTTATTTTGATATTTAAGTTAGAGGCACGGTCTCCAGAGACATAAGCTTTATTTTCTGAGACTATTTTGTATTGAGAGCTGAAGAGAGAAGATCTCTAATCCTTCTTGACACTTTGGAGAAGATTTCTAAACCTTATTTTCTATTCTTTTGGCTGAGTAGTTTCACTGTTGGGTTTAGGGTTTCAGAAAGGGTATTTATGATTTATTGATGCTAGATTTGTTAGATTAGGGATTGATCTTATTGTTCTTCATCTATTGTTGTTCTTAATGCTTAAGCTAGATTGATCACCTAGATTAAGATCTTAGGTTTAATTCATCGGGCCACCAAAAGTGTTGTTGAGTTTCTTGAAAAGAACATAGGTGAGCAAGGTGATCATTAGCCAACGAAAGTTGAAGTTAAGGCACCTTGTGAACTTATCAAACCTGAACTTATTGCTTGCTAGGATTGCTAGATTCAAACGACGGTTTAGAGTTTAATCAATTCCTTGCATAGATAACTAACGCTGCGACAGTAGGTTAGTTTTACATTCGAGATTTGAGTTCAAGAATTGTGTTTAATGCATCCTTATCTAATCATCTAAATTCGTGATCATAGTCCCTAATGATTCCCTGCGCCCAATGTTTCTCTTTTGATTTAAAACACTCTTTTATTTACTGCTTTTTGTTAGTCACTTTCAAACACAAACTTTTCCATTGTCTTAGCTATATTTGATCTTGATAATTTCATAGTATAATTGTTTGGTCTCTGTGGATTCGATCTTGAAGTGTTACAACGATACCACTAGATCGTGGTGGAGTACACATTGGGTTTTAATTGACCTGTTGATCAATGTTGAATCATATCCATGTTTAATTTTCTGGTTTGAGGTAGTGTGACTTTGAAGCTAAGTTAGCTAAGTTGTGATCATCTTCTGTGTTGTGTGTACTAGGTGGATGGTATGGATGCACTGGCTGTGTAGCAAGCGTGCAAGTTTGCCAAGGAACACGCACTCAAGAATGGACCTATTGTAAGTTTCGTTCAGTCACATTACAGTTTCTCAAAATCAAATTGGAATAACTCCAATAATTCTAAGAAATGAATAAAAATTGTGCTTACATGTGTGGGATTTTTGTTTTGGGCCACTTTGCTTTGCTAACAACATTGATTGCTTGAATTGGCTGGGATTCTGGATTGAATGAGGTTGTGTTTTGAAAGAAAACTGTTTCTGTAGTATCTCTGTTTATCCCGCAGAGTTACAATGTGGGCATCTGTTTTATCTCTTTGATAACAAGTGCCGCTAGTGTCTAGTGATTGTTGACTGTTATTTCCATGTAAAAATGACAGCACATGATTAATACGCTACTATCAATTGGTACAACTCACAAGATAACGTCAACGTCTCTAGAATCCTCTATAAAACATTTCTGGCATGTAGTTGTTTATGAAGTTCTACCTGTTCTGCTCTTATCAACACGTCGTCATTTAAGGGGAATGACCATCATACGTTACCTTTGTTTGAGCAGATCCTTGAGATGGACACATATAGGTACTATGGTCACTCTATGTCTGACCTAGGAAGCACTTACCGTACACGTGATGAGATCTCAGGTGTGAGGCAGGTTAGTTACTAGTATCTTCTTTCATAGTAATGCTGGTCAATCATTAAGAGTTTGAAACTTTTAATCTGTATACATGTACCTTAAGGCATGCCCAACGGTAGTTTCTTTTAGGAGTTCTATTAATTAAAAATTAAAAAGTAATATAATAAAGGAAGATAAAAATTGAGAAACGTTTACCTTCTCATTTCATAACCGTAAAAATCGATTCTCTGGACATGTGGCAGTTTATAATAAGTTAATTTTATTTTTCTAGATTTATTATTTAAATATATAATAATATTTAAAAAATATTTAGAATATATTATTTTGAGTAAAAAATATTTAGCTCTTATGACTTAAGGTGTGAGATCCAGTCGATAAAGTGAGAAAGTTGATCATATCTCATGACATAGCTACTGAGAAAGAGCTAAAGCTAAATGTGAGCTAAAGGTATGTGATTACCTTTCTAGTCAACACTTACATAAATTTTCGTTGTGGTTACTCGCATCACATATCTCGTCTCTTACATTCATCACAACCGCAAACTCCTGCAGGAGCTTTCGGTTATATAAAGTTCAAGACAGTGCAACAAAAACTTGCTCCAATTATGTTGTATAGCCTTTCTTGTATCAGTTTATCAATTCCTTTTTTTAACAACTCTTCACGATGTCAAGACGCAAAAAAAAAGGTCAAAAGCATTGATTCTTTTTTTTTTTTTGAAATTTAAGCATTGATTCTTTAAATTGAAAGTTATTGTCTCCAAATGTTATTTTCTAGTAACATATTTCTCTAAGCACCTACAGACAACAAACATATAAAAATGAGGACGGTTTTAGTCATCTGAAAATGTCTTTGGATCTTTGTAAAAAGTCTAATTTAGAACAAAAATGAAGATATAAATTTGGTATGCCTCGGAGTTAGTATAACAGCAGAAACGAGAAGAGAAGGCAAAGAGCTGTGTTTACTTTACTACTACTAGTGGCTTTGTTTGTCTTCTACTTAGCTGTCGGAATGTAGTAAATAAAGAAGCAAGTGGAGAGGTGAGACAAAAATCTCAATGAACCCGTGTTGTATTCGCCACGCAAAGGCATCAAATTTTGAAATTAGTAATAAATCATAAACTGTCACACACCAAACAACGCTTTTATAATACCCAAAAAAATAGAACAGCAAAATAAAGAGAAAAAGCATCTTTATCTTTACCTTCTCCGTCCGTATCCATAACGACATCATTGTTCTACCACTAACCACCTAACTCAATTTATTTTGCTTTCTTCGTTCGTATCCAATACTACTACTACTACCAATATCAGTCTTTGTTAATGATAATTGTATAAGAAATTAAATTAAAAAAAAAAAAAGCAGATGGGAAGTGTTTATGCTTGATTGAGCTTCTCGCCACGAAGTTTAGTGTTTCTATTTGTGTGGTTGGTTTTTTTTTTTCTTTGCATGAACATGGCAGACAAATTGTAGTGCTAATAGTAATAAAATTCAAAGAACTCAAAGTAATCATAAGAAGGTTGGTTCTTTATTCTTTTGTGACCACAATATTTGGTACTTGGTAGTCCGTAGTCGATAGACTAGTTGAAAACCTACCATTAGTTAACTTACACTAACACATGTCTAATTTGATAGTAGTTCATAGTTTTATATTCGCATCAAATGATTATACGGCAGCACTAACGAAATGAATTTTTCGTTGTACCTATAAAACAAAATGAATGTAACAATGTATTGCGATAATTTTATTGAGTGGCATTAGGAAACGTTGACAAGATAGGAAAAAAAAAACATTTATTAAATGGCACTACATAACGAAAATATTCTCGAATATAGAGACTGTTTAGATTTAGTGAAGATAGTGTTTTCTCCCTCTGACTGGCCAGCCTACTCAGCTTATCTCGAAGACATCAAGGTGGACATAGCAGAATTCTCGAGTTTCTCTTTGACCCTGATCTCTAAGAAGGACAATGAATTTGCGGATTGCTTGGCACGACAAGTTCGTATCCAACCGCATGCTATTACCTTTGTAAACGTTTTCCCTCCCAATTGGTTCGTTTGAGTTAATCGTTTCCATTGTTGTCAANAAAAAAAAAAAAAAAAAAAACAAGAATATTCAAAGTGAGACACGCTCCTTACTCGTTATTCCAACAACAATAATGTTGAAACATAAAAAATACTCTTTAGATTCACTTTCTTCCAATATTTAGATAAACTTTAATCTGTTAGAATTTCGAATCTGGAAATCTTAATTTTACTTGTTTTTTTAAATTTGTTTACGTACAAAATATATTATTTTTAGTAAACTCTGTAAATATTTTTAATTTATTTTATTGGTCCAGAACATTATTTGGAATTATTCTATGCGTTGTTACTTACCAATCACATTTTACCGTCAAGATACATATTTTACAGCTCAGAAAACAAGCGTGCGGGCGCACGTGAGAAAGTTTGGGTTTGATCATCAAACCAATCAAAAGACTTCTCATCGTCACATCTCAGCCGTATATCGAACCCATATAGGCTAGAGCTTTTAAGACAATCAATCATCCAGCTGGTTCCATCGAGTTCACAGCTGGCACAGACCGAACACGAGTTCCAAAAACTCCCCAACATTAAATTTCTTTCACTCTTACGGTACACCAACACACAGACGATAATTTGTAATTACCAAAATATTTTTAATCCCATCAGTTAGAATAGGTAATTACGTTGGGATTGATCTCAATTAACACACACTTTACCACTAAACGAGTAAAATTTAGGCCTTGAATGGCACCTGAGTGGTTTTTGGCTTTAGATTCTACAAAATCCACTTTTGAAGCCATTCACGATTATGAAAAAATAGATTTCCTAAAATTTAGGAAAACCAGTTTTTGGAGGATTTTTGAATTTCCTTCATAAAATCTAAAAACCACATTTTGTGGGTTTCCACATTTATAATCTTTATTTTACTATTTTTAAAATAATTATTATACATAAAAACCAAAAACTAATTAAGTTACCATTCAAAATTTTGCAAACTAAAATCTACGGCAAAAATCAAAAACTTAAAAAATCAAAATCCAAAATCCAAAATCCAAAAACCAAAATCTAAAAACCAATAAAAAACCAACAGCCATTCATGGCCTTAACGACTAAAACCAAACACCACTTCCACGCGCTTTCATAACGCGTGTCAACCAAATCTCTCCTCTTAAAGCCAAAATAAAGAGAGAGACTTGGCTTCTTCTTCTTCATCTTCTTTGGAACTCTTTGGAGTAATTTATATCTCAAGAAGCTTCACAGTTCTTGAAAATGCTATAACAGTAGCGGTATAAAGCACAGATCTTTACTCCATTGTAGTAAAAATAAAAACGCGTTTTCTGAAAAATGCGGTTGCGTTTTCCGATGAAATCCGCGGTTTTAGCGTTTGTCGTGTTCTTGTTGTTCATTCCACAGTTCGCCGTCGGAATACGGATGATTCCGGGGAGAATCTCCGCCGTTTCCGCCGCCGTGGGGAACGGATTTGATTTTGGTCCGTTCGTAGAAGCTCCCGAGTACAGAAACGGCAAGGAGTGCGCGTCTCAATCGTCAAACAGAGAGAACTTCGTGTCGTCTTGCGACGCTTCGTTAGTTCACGTAGCTATGACGCTCGACTCAGAGTACCTGCGTGGCTCAATCGCAGCCGTTCATTCAATGCTCCGCCACGCGTCGTGTCCAGAGAGCGTTTTCTTCCATCTCATCGCTGCCGAGTTTGACCCGGCGAGTCCACGCGTTTTGAGTCAACTCGTCCGATCTACGTTTCCGTCGCTTAACTTCAAAGTCTACATTTTTCGGGAAGACACGGTGATCAACCTCATCTCTTCTTCGATCCGACAAGCCCTTGAGAACCCGTTGAACTACGCTCGGAACTACCTCGGAGACATACTAGATCGATGCGTCGACCGAGTCATTTACCTCGACTCGGACATCATCGTCGTCGACGATATCACGAAGCTTTGGAACACGACTCTAACAGGGTCGCGAATCATCGGAGCTCCGGAGTATTGTCACGCTAACTTCACAAAGTACTTCACTTCAGGGTTCTGGTCCGACCCGGCTTTACCCGGGTTCTTCTCGGGTCGAAAGCCTTGTTATTTCAACACGGGTGTGATGGTGATGGATCTTGTGAGATGGAGAGAAGGTAACTACAGAGAAAAGCTTGAAACTTGGATGCAAATACAGAAGAAGAAGAGAATCTACGATTTGGGTTCGTTGCCTCCGTTTCTACTAGTCTTTGCAGGGAACGTTGAAGCAATTGATCATAGGTGGAACCAACATGGTTTAGGAGGAGACAATGTTAGAGGAAGCTGTAGGTCTTTGCATAAAGGTCCAGTGAGTTTGTTGCATTGGAGTGGTAAAGGTAAGCCGTGGGTGAGGCTTGATGAGAAGAGACCTTGTCCGTTAGATCATCTATGGGAACCGTATGATTTATATGAGCATAAGATTGAGAGAGCTAAAGATCAGGCTTTACTTGGGTTCTCTTCTTTGTCAGAGTTAACAGAAGATTCAAGCTTTTTGTGAAGAGAGTGTGTGTAAGTCAAAACAACATTCTTTTACTTGTTTTTTTTTTTTTTTTGTAGTTGTTGAGTTGAGAAATATATTTTTTGGGACTGTTGGTGGTGTAAAAATTGACTAGTTGAGAGACAAGAGTTTGTAGAAGCCATTGATGAGGACTAGCTCTATAGGAGAATTTTTTCTTTGGAATTGTATTTTGTTATGTTCTTTTACCCTTAAATGGTTATGATGATCTCAATTGTCTGTGTTGAGAGACTTTTCAAGAATATGTAGCAAGTGTTGTTTTAGCATGAAATAAAAGTCCAATTTTGTTAAGCTTTGTCATTGTAGAATGGTTACTTGCTAAGGTAAAGAAAAGTGTTAGTTGATTGAATCTGTCCACAGTAATGAAGCAGAGTGAAAATAAGTGAAGAAGAACAGTAGAAGAATGATCTTTTATTAGACCATTAAAGGCTTGGCTCCTCGGAAGTATAAGTTTTCAAACTGTACACACAATTGTCATATCTTTAAGTCTTACTCCATGATAGTCAACATTTGTCATACTTCACAAATAGAACTCATCTTAAAAAACAGATGAAAGATTTGGGTTATGAGTGGGCTGGGCTGTGAAGTAGTATTATATGTTCGTCCTTTCTCAATGCCTTTTGAAATGAGTTTCCACGACTACTCCGGACCACTTACTCCGTTCGGTCATCACCATTAAACGGGAGACATAGATAGGTAGGGATGATAACATTGATTAAGTGCTACATTAATCAGTATATTGATTATGATCGACTAGCAACAAGTAACAACTAACAGTTCTTTAAATAGAATAGTCAAAAGGCATTGCGAAAGGACGAATATAGAATATTGATTTTGATCGCTACTTTTGAAATATAGAATAGTCAAAAGACTCAAAACTCAAAAGCATAACTTTACTCCTCTACTAAAAACCAACTTTTTGTTATGTTTTGAGATTTTGAAATAAAATGATTTGCGCTACAAACGATGATTAAACTGTGGAATCACATTCTAAAATAGCGACCCCTTCATTTATAGGTATAGTTTTGTGCTTGGTTGGTTTTCACAATTATAAAGAACGTGAGAACCTTATTACCAAACTATTTGACTATGATTGTTACCAAAACTAGTAAGTTAACATAGTTAATAAAACTCTTTTTGTCGTCCGCTTAATAGTCAGAAAAGTACTTGTATCTTATATATCCCTTTTGGTTCGGTCATAAGTTCTCACTTCTAAACACTTCTTAGTTTACTTAGCTTCCGACAAAGGTCCCACTTCCTCTTGTCTTCATTGCTCCATCCTTCTGTCTGATCTCTAATCTCTTCTTCTTTCACTTCGTCTTCTTCTTTTGTTTTTTTATTTTCTCCCAAAGTTTCCAACTTTGAAAAGGTATTTGGTGAAAATCTTTGCTTTTACAAGTGTTTTACACTATTTTGGAATTGACACAATTTTTGTGGGCTATCTTTACTTTTTTCAGGTAAGCTTTTTTTTTTTGTTTTGTTTTTCTTTTTGGATTGTAAATGATAACGTTTCTCTGCTTAGTGTCAATCATTGACAAGGGTTTGGTTCTATTCTTTGCTTATATAATTATTGAAGCTTACTCAATCAGAGAGAATCTGAGTTTGCTCACCAAAGAGGGTTTTCGACGATTCTGTGATAAAGATTATAAAACAAGCTGAAACTGAAAGTGTCTATCAATTACTTAAACAAGATTAAAACTATATGTGTTTCCTCTTTTCTTGCCTTTGTTTCCTACAATTCTTCTGCTATTTGCATTAGAGTGTACAGTGAACCCGCAATTATTAGATGTACAGTTTGGTATTGTTTTCCAAGTTGAAGCCGTTTTGTTTCTTAGCTTGTTCAAGTTTGAAAGTGATAAGAGTTTCTTGTGTTTTGTGTGGATTAGGATTCTTGCTGGTGAGCATTAATGATAGATATGGAAGTTGGTACTGCTAATGGTGAAGATAAGGTAATACCCATTTGACTATGTCAACTTGATTTGCTGTGTTGTTTTTTAAAATTTATGCTTTGATTGTGAAATAAGTTTATTGACATTACTGTTAATGTCCTATGATGATCTGTTATGTAATTGTGTGGTTCTTGATTTGCCATGGTTAGTTAGTGTTTAAAATAACTTGTTTCTAAATGGAAAACAGATTATGACAGCGACATCATCGAATCAAAAACTGCAAGTGTCGGTTTCGTTTGGTAAGTTTGAGAATGATTCACTGTCATGGGAGAAATTTTCATCTTTTTCTCCCAATAAGTACTTGGAAGAAGTGGAGAAGTGTGCAACTGCTGGATCAGTAGCTCAGAAGAAGGCTTATTTCGAATCACATTACAAGAAGATTGCTGAGAGGAGAGCTGATATAATCATGGAGCAGGAGAAACTATTGGAAAGGAATGCATCATTCAGGCCGAGTGTTCAGAATCAGAACCGGGGAAAAACATATGATAGTGACAATGAGGAGTCATTGATGAACGAGTCTAGTGCTTGTTATGAATCTAACGGCGAAAGTATTTCAGAAAAAGATAAGCTTGTTGCCAGCATTGCCACTGAGGTGAATGAAACATGTATCCATGACCATGAGCCTCTTGAAGAAATTATGGACTCCGAGGAATGTCCAAGCTTGGCTGATGCAGGGGACGATCTGAATACCTTGAACTTGGAGAAACTTGAAGAGATTGTCCAAGTGGATGATAAAGAGAAACCAGAAGTAGTTGTTTGTATGAAGGAAGATGTAAAAGAAGAAGTGAAAGAAGATGTTTCATCAAAGGATACACATGAAAAGAATGAAATGAAGAAAACGCCAATGAAGGAGAGAAAGAAACAGAAAGATCAGAATCTAATCAAGAAGACGGATAAAAATGTGCAAACAAACCATATGAGAAGCTCTCCTAAGGTAAATACTATAAGCTCTCTTAGATAGTTGAATGTGTGATTTCTCATATTTTCTTCATATAACTGTGTCCTGTGTCTTACAGCCTAGTCAGGTGACTAAGAAACCGGGAACGAGCAAGGTTGTAACCACTAGGAAAACTCAACCAAGCAAGGAGAAAAGCATGACAAAGGAAGCAAATAAAGCAGCATCACCTGTCTTAAAGGCTTCAGGGTTTTCAACTCCAAGAGTTTCCAAGCCAGTTTCGACAATCAGTTCAATATCTACTTCTCGCTCTTCAGTAAAGAAGGAAACTGTATCGACTCTACCGAGAAAGAAACACACCGCTACAAAGTCATTGCCCATTTCTCTCAATCTGGATCAGCCAGGCTCTGATCCTACTGTCATTGCAACAACAAGAAAATCCTTGATCATGGAACGAATGGGAGATAAGGACATTGTTAGACGTGCATTTAAGACTTTTCAGAAGAGTTTCGATCAATTGAAACCTTCTGGTGATGGGCAAAATTCATCTCCAAAGCAGGTATAGTCTAATAGTGGTTCACTAAGTGATAAATATTCTGTTAGTTACTAACTAAACGTCGATTAATGCTGCCAATGTTTAAACCAGGTTCCTGCAAAGGCGACAGATGTTTCAAGGATAGGTACTACTAGTCAGAAAAATAGCAGGTATTGAAACTCACTTTGCTCATGCATCACCATCTAGATTTTTTCTATTACTCATAATGTCTTGTTTTGAGTCCTAAATTTCTGTTCTTGTCTTGATACAGACTTGCAAAATCAGATGGCACAGAGAGAAAAGGTTCCAACTCTCACCGTTCTTCATCTTTTGTATCAAAAAGCAACGGGACAACAGAGAAACAGAAGGAGGTAATATGTTTGATAACCAAAACCAAACTGTCTCCACCTTTTTACTCTGATATAATAACACTGACGGTTTAACAATTCCTGGATAGCTAATATTTTCTTCTTCAAATCCAGCCTTCCAGGTTTAACGCAAGATCTGTAGAGAAGATACGCTTACAGGCCAAACCAAAGGTATAACTCATGAGGGAGTTTCTATTTTTTAAAGCCTCAAAAGAAAACCTTGTTGCAGTACTTTTCATTATTACTGCTGTGTATGATCTCTGGGCATTACTGTCTAATATCAGGCAGAAGCAACCAATTCGAAAACTCGGAGACAAAGTCTAGATCCTAAAGCAAAATCCAAACAAGGACTCTTCCCAAAAGACTCTTTACACAAAGTACTATGATGTGGCAGTCCTCATTTCAAGAACCTTATTCTGTTACTGCTGAGCGTTGTCTGATATCCTGGAGGGTTCCATGGCACTGAGGCTGAAGTGCAAAGCCAAGGGATCCACCAACATTTCCAGTAAAAAGATTTAATATCTCCAAACTTTCAGGTAACACTCAAGAGGTAAAGAGTCAATGATGTTTGTGATATAGAGAAGCCACCAGGATTCCAGTATTAGTTATGTGAGTAAAAAGTATTAAACAGTCTTCTGTCAATGTATTTGTATAGAGTCTATAGATAATAAACGTGAGGATGATGTTATTAACATACTTGAATACCAATCATATTTTCTTTCCTGAAAGTGCTTTTTTTTTTGTATATATTCTTATTACACACTTGCAAACTTATTATAAGACTTACATTTTCAAGATAAATCAAGAACCTACGAGACCATATGGGTTTCTTTTAACGTCCATGAGAGACGAAAGATTCAGTGAAGGTCAAGGGAGCAATGGAACTGGACTCAGGAGAATCAGCTTCTTCACCTGAGATTTCAAGACCTGGATAAACTTCTCCAGCTTGGACAATGTCAAGTAAGTTATCAGGAAGCTGAGCCACACTGTCCAAGAATTTAACGACGCTGAACATGTTTGGTCTCATGGCTGCTACCGGATGTGAACAGAATAAGCCGAGTTTCAGAACAAGTGCTGCTTGCTCCTCAACATACTCATCTCCAATCTTATGATCAAGAACCTGCATGATATCTCCATTCTCCCAACACTCTAGCACCCAATCAGTAAGTACCATCTCGCTTTGCGATGTGCGTGGCAATATAGGTTTTCTCCCGCAAGCAATCTCTAGCATCACTACACCGAGTGCAAATACATCTGAACTTGTACTTGCCTTTCCTGTTCTTGAGAGCTCAGGTGCTATATACCCAAGTGTACCTTCGAAGTAACAACATAGTGAATGAAAGATCATTTTTTGAGACTAAGTCTCCAACAGAAATAGAAAAACAGAAGAAGGTACCTGCCACATGAGAGGTTTGAGGATCAATCCCGTGATCACAAAGCTTTGCGAGACCAAAGTCACCAAGTTTTGCCTTCATATTAGCGTCAAGAAGGATATTAGCTGGTTTAATATCCCTGTGGATAATCACCTGCGCCCATTGCTGGTGCAAATAACAAAGCCCAAAAGCTACGTCTTTAATGATACTGAACCTCTGTGACCAATCAAGACTCACCATCTGTTGGTGGTAGAGGAACTTATCAAGGCTTCCTTTTGGCATACAATCATACACCAAGTAGAGTTCACCTTTGTGTCTGCAGTAGCCCTGGAGCCGAACTAAGTTAGGATGTCTCAGTCGCCCAATGGTTGCGATCTCAGCAATAAATTCCCTCATTCCCTGTCTTGAGTCATGAGAAACCATCTTCACTGCGATGTCAATGTTAGAGACTGGTAAAGTACCCTTATATACTTTCCCAAATCCTCCTTTACCGAGAATCTCAGTATCCTTGAAACCCCTTGTTGCAGTGTGTAGATCTTTAAAAGCAAACCTATGAGGACCAAACTGTACCTCCCAATCTTCAAGAACTTCTAGTAGCTTCTTCCTTTTCAGGAAAAGCCATAAGCTGAGACTCAAGATGATGAATAAGATGACACCTGATACAGTCAAACTGATTGTTAAAACCCCCTTCGGACTCTGGATCCATGGCTGATTAAAACGAGGAACCTTTGGCAGGCGAGAAAGGTCTATAACCGGAGCCGTCCCATTCATCTTGAACGTCCAACCCAATATATAGTGAGATGCAGTTAGTGTACCCGTGGATGAAGAGAAGCCAACATACATATACTCAAGCAAAAAGGGAGAAAGATCTTTTTGCAGAGAAAGAAGTGGAACTTTTGGCTTAGGGACACGAATAGGATGAAGTGTGACATTAAGCTGTCTCCGTTTGCTATCATATTCAATCCACACTTGCATAGGGTCTCCACTCGCAAGCAAGAGATCTATAAATGTACCATCATCCTTGTAATAACCTGCTGAAGTAGATTTATCTGAAACTACGCTATTTATGTCAATACCAACATGGTTGGCATTTATGTCATCAAATTCAGCGCTCTGGACGGTATCGAGCTCAACCGCTACTATATGATTTTTTGGATCTCCTATGCTGCTTACGTTGAAAAGCCCTAGGTATTGAGTGGGATCAGCATTGGGCAAACCTTTCGTAGGAGAAAGGACAAAGGCCAATCCATGGCCATTAACTACTCCATAATGTGAAACTATAGCAAAGACAAAAGTGGTGGAGAAAGAGTAGACGGTACCATTTACACTGTCCTTGAATCGAAATGGAAAATTGTAGAAAACTTGACCAGCTGTTTGTGTTGTAGAATTGGTAAGTCTGAACAGGCCGTTGCTGTTTAGATTGGCCGATCCAGCAGCATATAGGAATCCGTTGAAGTCGAAACCTCCACCAGTTTGGGTCTGAACCCTGACATACTACGTTCTTGGGGAAGAAGAACAGCAGCAGCACATCATGAGTAGCTGAAACATGATTGATTGATTTTGATAACACAACCAAAATGTTCAATGCCAATTACCAAACAAAAAATTCTAGCAGGTGAGTTAAATACATAGAAGAAGAATTCAATAAGGTTGAACATGGAATAGTCAAATCATGCTATTTAATATCATTGAACCAGAAACACTGAAAGGAAGTGCAAAGAGTCAAAGGTATTGCTTTATAAAATAGTATAAAATTTCGATTTGCCATTGAACCATTCTTTCTATATTAAGTATCCTCTAGGAACTTTCAAATGTATCTTCCTTTCTTAGATTACTTTTTTTTTTTTTTTGAATGAATGTAAAATTTTATTCATCAAAAAAACCGTTTTCTCTTTACATCAAATGTAAGCTGGGTTTAAGCTTTGTTGAAAAGCATACATTAGTTAGATTCTAGTGGTGGACCATAGGGTGAGAGCCTCCCTAGATGAACGGTTTCCCGAATCTTGAAGGAGCAGAAGCTTGTTTCTGATGGTTCGATCAATCCGTTGAAGCAGGGTAGTGGCAGGTACAGGGGATTCACCATGGCGACGATTATTGCGTTCAAGCCAAATGGAGTGGAGGGCAACCTGAAGAGAACATCGTAGTAACAGCCGGAGATTGTTGTCAAGGGTTGAGTTCGAGGAGAGGGTCTTAATGGATTCCCAATCAGATGTTGAGTGAACCCCAAGGAAACCCGAGGTGAGCGCATGCCAAATCTGATGCGAGTAAGAGCATTGGAAAAAGATGTGAGATCGAGTTTCCAAGGGTGCCGAGCAGAACGAGCAAGAGGAGTCAACAGACTGGTTCCACTTCAACATTCTGTCTCCAGTGGAGAGTCTATTAAGCATGCCGAGCCAAGTCAAAAAAGCATATTTTGGGGTTGCTTGAGGAAACCAAACACCCTCTGCCCAGTGTTGCACAGGCGTGGTTATGCGCAACTGGAGCCAGGTGTCTTTTGTCGAGAACTTTTTCTTTGGACCAGTTCTATGACGCCACAAATGCACATCAACTGCATCCGGCTTCCTCTTAGCAGTGACAGTGGTAATGAGGCGTTCCACTGCGTTGAGAGAGTCGACTCTATGCCGCCGCACCCTGTGGTGTAGCATAACTGATTCAACCGTATCTTGTTTTGAGATCCCAAGATCAATAAAACCCCGGTCACCAAACAAATCATGCAGCCTACCCATTGGAGACCAACAGTCATACCAGAACGAAGTCGTACGACCGCATTTGATGTCTTTGCTGTGAAACTGCTTAGCTAACCCTCGTAGTTTGAGCAACTTCCGCCACATCCACGAACCCCGCTGAGGCGAGTCCCCGACGTCCCAAAAGGATGATTGCCGGATAAGATATGTATGCACCCACTGACTCCATAGGGAATTCGTAGAGAGCAATCTCCAAATAAGTTTAAGGCCACAAACGGTGTTTACCTCCTTTAGTGGTCGCAGGCCAAGACCTCCCTCACCGAAAGGTAAGCAGACAGCATCCCAAGCCACTTTAGCATTGTGTGTTTTCAAGTCCGGACCACTCCACAAGAAAGCGGAACACAAGTTGTTTATTTCCTTCAGACAACTGCTTGGTAACCGAAAAGCAGAGGACCAGAAGTTTGTAATGCTGAGGAGGACAGATTTGATGAGCTGAAGCCTACCGCCATAAGAAAGGAACCGACCAGTCCATGAGCTTATTCTCGTTCGAATCTTATCAATAAGTGGCTGATAGTCACCCCTGGACATAGCTTTGGTGAGAAGCGGCAGTCCAAGATATCTAACAGGTAGAGTGCCAATCTCAAATGGGAAAGTTGACTGTATTTCCGTCTGCAGCTCTAGTGATATCTCAGCCATAAATAGAGTGGACTTTTCTAAACTGATTTTCAGTCATGAAATACAAGCGAACTCATCAAAGATCTTTATGATTCCTTCTACTGATCGTTTAGTACCCTCCACAAAAACCATGAGGTCGTCTGCGAAGCAAAGATGGGTGAGAAGTAAATTATGACATCGAGGATGATAGCCAAATTTACCCTCGGTTGCGGCCTTATTGATCAGATGGGAAAGGACGTTCATGCAGAGGACAAATAGATATGGTGAAAGGGAGCAACCTTGCCTTAGACCGCGTGCACTACCGAAAAACCCTGCGAGCTCACCGTTAACCTGAACTGAGAAGGTGGCTGTGGAGATACAAAGGCGGATCCAGTTAACAAATGTACCAGGAAATCCCAAGGCCTGTAGCGTATTAAGCAAGAAAGACCATTGCACAGAGTCAAAAGCTTTGGAGATGTCTTTCTTAGATTACTTTATTCACTCTCTTACGTACACAATAAGCAAAGAGTTACAATGACTTACCAATGGTTTTGAGAAGAATCAAGCGACTCTATTTGCAGTGTTATGTGTTTTGTTCCCATTAATGTATGATCTGAGAATCAACGGACGTGGTGGTTCCGGTTCACAAACAAATTCTGAAAGCTATGTTCTGTTTTTTTTTTTTTTTTTTTTTTTTTTTTATAGATTTATTTCGTTGCAGCTTTAAAATTCACCTCTTTTGTTTTTGGTTAACAAAAACCCTTTCGTCTCTCTACTTATAATTATATTCCATTGTTACCGTTCTAAGCCCATTAAGCACATAAGAATGAAAAAAAATTTCCCAAACATAAGAGGAGTTGTTTTCCTCTTTAGTGTAGTATCCGACTCCTATTTGGAATTGTACTATAATCTCTTGTATATACTCCCTCCGTTTCAAAATATAGGATGTTTTAACTAAAACACGCATATTAAGAAGTATTTACTTTTAACAAATTCAACCAATCAGAAACAATACTGCATAATATAAAATACTAAAGTAATCTTAAAGTTGCATAGAAACTTGAAAACATCCTATATTATGAAACAACAAACTTCTCTAAAACATCTTATATTTTGAAACGGAGGGAGTATATAATAGTAAGATATAGATCGCGTTTAATATACAAACTACTAGAATATAGAACTTCTCCATCTTCTTTCCCTCTCTGATCAATCAAACGTGTCGTGTTTACATAATGGGACGCACAGCAAAAGGAGACAGGGTGTTACATCATATATGTGTTGCTTGTACCATGCTCAGTTGTGTTACGATTGCTTATCTTTCGGCACCATTAGGAACTCGTGTGCCGAATATTGAAATAGCTTCTATGGATTTCACGGTGCATAATATCACACAAACTCGTCTCAGTGCAAATTGGGATTTATTGATAAGGGTCCCTAGAACCCTTCCTGATCACTTTATATGTCTTCAAGGAGACATTCAAGCTTCCTTGTTTTACAAGGATATTACCCTCGCTACCTCCTCCAGACAAAGGTATTATATACAAGTTTATAATTCAATCTTCTTTGTATTATATATAAAAAAGTTGTTTATTATTGTGCTTGAAATTAACCGGTTGCATATAATATAGGTATAACGATCTCAAATCCAACTCGCCTCAACAGCTTAGGGTTTCAGCAGCTATCTCTGAAGAAGATATTGGTGGTTTGATTGGCAAAAACATTATAAAAGATATCAATGACAAGAGAGAAGTGAAGTTCGGATCGCAATTGTTCCTTACAGATTGTAGAGAAAAGACAAAAGGAGTTTTGAGATATGTGTGTCGTGAAACCACGTTGCGGTTCGAGCCAGGTTCTGAGACGAAAGCGACTGCGTTTGGGGACAACCCTACATGCACTAGTTTCTGACTATAAAGAAAGAAAATAATTTGATCTTACTTTCTTTTTTTTTTCTGTGTTTTTTAAGTTTTGAGTTCTTAATTTTTTTTTTTTTTTTTTTGTGTTCTTTAAGTTAATTGACAATTTATATCCGTTTTAGCACTTAATATTCGCCACTATACTTTGCAAATCTAGACCTCTACATGTATATGTATTTAGGACGACTTTACATAACACATTCAGTATTGATTTTGAGAGAGAGTTTGCTAGCTTTTAGGAGAGACAAGTCATACTATCTCTTCGTTGAGAAGATTTAGAAAATATCAAATTAAGATTGCACGTCTCTTGGATAAATACAGCTGGTTATATTAATCGGCAATAATTAATTTCACTTGTTAGTAAACCAATATTTTGTAGTAAAGGAAAGACGGAAAGCGTTAGGAACATCTAGATACAGTAATATCAAATTAAGATTGCAAGTCTCTTAGATAAATAATACATTAAGGAAATAAACGAAGAAAAGAAATGAACTTGTAAAAGAAATAATAAAACAAAATCAGGGCTTTGGTGTACGTACTTCATTTCATTTTTGGGCTTTAGCAATCTTTCTTCACTCCACTCGCTAGTCATCGTCGTCATATGATCTATAGTCGTAGTGAGCATTTTCAAATTCACGACCAATGCAGCCAGTAGAGCAATAGTAGTATATAGAGTATCTAAGCAGCTTCAAGATGATAGGGTGAATGCAGCGAGACCTACACCAACTGCAAAATGGGCGAGACATACTATTATTGAGCTCCACCTCATATGATGTATACATAAGTTCCACTGTGCCGCTTGGAATGAGCCGTGCAAAATCTCCGAGCACACACTTTATATGCAAACTAGCTTGGTGATCTGTACTCGTGTAGAACCATGTCTTTGGATTGGTTTCTTTCTCACAAATGTCACACCAATATTTACCACTCGCCTTTTCACCATAGCATAGTGAGAGAGGATGAGCCTCGACTCTATGCTTTACCACTAGTGGTAAAGTAGCGCATTTGAAGTCCAAGGTAAATTCACAACCATCTTCAATGCATCTTAGCACACCAAATGTCTCCGTGTTGCAACCATCGCATCGTCCTCTTTCATGTGGAGAAGTGTAATATAAGGCATGATGGGGATGACTTGGATGGACAAATGGCTCAGAAACTGAAATACAACAGACATCGAATTCCTTATACCCATCCTGATACATGAAACCATTGGACATTCTTTGAGAAGCACTACAATGAAAGGAGTTGGCCTTGCTTGTAACTAAAGTCAGCCGTTCATTATGTAACATATGCCATTTCTTTCTAGGAGCTTGAGCGCAGCTCTTATGGAGAATGAACTCACAATCCATACAACCATAGAAGGATTGGAGAGAGATGGGATGCGTGCATGCATTGCAAAGCTTGTTTCCCTCCCACATAAGACCTTTACCATTGAGTCTTAGGTAATGCTCTTTGTGGCTGATATGTTGTATTGTCTTGTCATCTATTACAACATATGGCTCTATATCTTCTGTTTCTTCAGGTATTTCTTCGAGTTCTTTCCCGTTCCATATATCATTTCTAGTAGCGCAGTTTGAATGAACGACATATTGAGGACACTTCTGACAAGAATACCCCCCACAAGTCCAATCCACCTTTTTGCGACAAACTCCACAAACAGAATTAACAACACCAAGAATAGAAGTGCGAGAAATACGATGATCATGCCGATTAATGTTTATGATGCGCGGAAGGGTGAGACAGTCTTGATGGATCATGAAATCGCATTGAACACATATGTAGGGGCTTCGATCTCCATTCAACCCACAAGCATTACATGTAAAAGAACGAAGTCTTGGGAGAAGGGTTAGCTGGTGATGATGAACTTTCAAGTCTAGAAGAGATTGTGGTGGTGGGTTTAAAACACAACGCATATCCAAGGTGAAGTTACAAAAAGAACAATGATAAAAGAACTTATCAATATTTCTTGCACAAAGACGACATTTACCATCAGAATAGTCTGGTGGGTTACCTGTTAGGAGCTTAAGAGGATGCCATGAGTGGTAAGGGTTGTTTACCTCTGACTGGTGTTCTCCAGATGGATGCCATGCACAATCGATATGGAAGGTTAAATGACATTCATGACATTTGTAAGGAAACTCATCTCCAATCTTGCCACATGCATCACAATCAAACACGGTTCGCTCCTTGAGAAAGGTGAGTTTGTGGTGATGCTATTCGGGAACATCAATAACTTCTGGTAGTGGGGACGTGGCACAACATAGATGAATGTTGAAGTTACAAATCCCACAACGATAGCCTAGACCGGGGATAGCCCTTTCACACAAGTCACATATGTGAGTTGTATTACACAGATTAAGAGCATGACTAGAGTGAGATGGATGTTCAATAGATTCAAAGGACTCTGCACATTTCTTGTGTGCGAAAAAATCACAGCTTTTGCAGTAGTAGCCATCACTGACAAATTCGAAGCGTTCACAACAATCACCTCTCCGCAAATCATTCCAAGTCACCATACGGTGCTCGTGGATCAAAGGTAATGACACAGACACTTGCTCATTGTCCATGGCCTTAAACAAAAGAAGAAGAAGAGCAACTAGTATCTCTAGTTTGAAAAAAAAAAAAGAACGAGAACTTATTAGATCTGTAATTTCAAAGTTAGAACGAGAGCTAATATTTTTTCAAGTCTCTTTCTCGTTCCACTCAAAAAGTCCTTGTTAGTCTGAAAGATGCGTCCTTGGTAATCTCAAAGATATGTTATTAAAATTTTATGGCTAATTTGTTAATTAGCTAAAGCACCAAATTGAAGACAGAAATTGACAATATCGATGACAGAATGAATGTCACGTAATTTTTTATGCATGTCGGTTTTAAGGTTTAGTTTTATACTATAATACATTTTCGGTTTAAAGTCTAGCTAGGGAACCAAGAAAAAACTCGTGGCGCGGCTTGCGCCGAATATAGAAATAGCTTCTATGGATTTCACAGTGCGTAATATTACAAAAACTCGTCTCAGTGCAAATTGGGATTTATTGATAAGGGTCTCCAGCTTTTTTTTTTTTTGATAAAAGGCTTTCATACTAAATGCATAAAAAAAATATCAAGGATATGACTTCGAGGTCATATAGTCTCAGAATTCGACAACGAAGACCAATCAAGCCTAGGCAAAAAGTTCAAGAGAATCAATGGACTATGGTTTATGTTACCTTCACCAAAAAAAAAAAAAAAAGCCTTTTTTCAAAAAAAAAAAACATTCCCAGTTTTGTGTTAGTAGTAACTTCTCTTTTTTAAGACCTTCACTGTTTTTTCATGGTTCTTTTTCTTTTCTTTTTTTATTCTATTTTTTTCTTATATTTTCAGTTTTTTCTTTGTCTATTTTCCTTTTTTATTTGATTATAGATATTCACCACCACCTATTCCTTATATATTAAAAGAGAAGTATTCTCACACAAAATACTGACGTATCGCACTTACAGAGCTCCAGATACTATTTGTCATTAGTTTTTAATAATATTTATATCAGTTTTATAAAAATATAATTAACACCCAAAACTAAATTCTTATATTCTCTTTTTAACTTAATTATATCCTTTAATTACATTTTCATAAAATCTTTAAAATAAATTTTAAGAACTCTTTGTTCATATGATATGGTAATATAATATTGATATTATAATAATTCTCACGAGTTAAATTTTTATTATTATACAAAATATGTATATATATAAATATATATACAATACAAACAAATTTTAGATTCTAATTACCAATAAATATTATAGATTTTGAAAATAAAAATTACAATAAAAATATTTAAAAATTATTTTATACTATACATAGTGTGGGTTGTTACCTAGTAAATATATTAAGAGAGATATACAAATCAGAACTCTAAACGAAAGAAGAATTAATGAAACCTTCTCCGTCTTGTCCCTTCCTCTTCAATCAATCGTTACACAATGAGAGACACACGAGGAACACAACCAGAAGAATACAATTCAGAAGATCTCTGGACCGTACTACTTTCATTATCGTTTGCTGGTATTTTGTGTTTGTTAATTGGTTGGGCTTGATAAGGGTCCCTAGTAACCTTACTGACGACTATATATGTCCTCAAGGAAAAATTCAAACTTCATTGTTTTACAAGAATATTGCTCTTGTTACCTCGTCCGCACAAAGGTTAAATATAGTTTTGTGATTCAGCCTTTTAGTACTGTATTTTTATTTTCTTAATTAATCCTGACTGAAATTGTTTGCATATAATATATAGGTACAATCTCGAATATGGCGCAGCTCAACAAATTAGGGTATCAGTAGAAGAGGATATCGGGGGTTTAGTTGGCATAAACGTTATCAAAGATATCAAAGACAAGAAGGAAGTGAAGTTTGGATCGCACTTGTTTATTACGGATTATAGATTAAGGACGACAGGAGTTATGAGTTATGCGTGCGATGAAACCATGTTGAGGTTCGAGTTGGGTTCTGAGACCACGGCCACTAAGTTTGGGAACAACCCTACCTGCTTTAATTTTTGATTAGTCATTCTTGTTAATATTGTAAATATTTGATTTTATTCCTTTTTAAGTTAATTAACGATTTATATGGTTTTAGAACTTGAATTTGCTTATTTTATTAATCTAGGAAGGAGATAATATTGACAATTTATACGTACCTCATTCATCATTATCTCCTTGATTTTTTTCGAAGTATTATTAACTCTGTAGTAACATAGATTTGATTTTAAGCAATATTACTACGTATACTAAAATACATATTAAACCTTCTCCATCTTAACCGTTAACCCTCTCTCGATAATCAATCGTTGCACAAATGGCAAACAAAGAGAAAATTTCACAAGACGACTTCTCAGACGTTAGAGAAGATGTATTTTTTTTTTTTTTTATGCAAAGGGGAAGATCGTAAAGAACCAAATAAGAACATCAATGAAGAAGATTACGAGGAAAAAGAAGCTCTATTGCTCTGAAGAGTAAAATCATCATTTGCGTTGTGAGAAAATGCCTAGTTTCGATAGCACGGACTAGTCCTAAATTGATAAGAAACTAGAAAAAATGTCTTATTCTGTAATTAATCCCACAAAATAGTTGATATATCTTTATTGGACTTTTAGAGAATGGTTCACTGCACAAAATAGTCATTACGCATTACCTACGAGGGTACAACAGTTTTCCACTATATTAACCAATAATATCATGTACATTTTTTTTTTGTCAAGTGTGTAATGTGCAAATTAACTAGTCTATAGAATAATAGAATCTTGAAACTTTTTAAAGGAAAAACATTAGTTAAATTCTACATAGGTTGGATATCGAGTGAGTTGTAAAGAGCATAAAAAAAACTAATAGAATGTCTTGGTCATGATCATGACTCGTGAGTCATCATCATCTTCCTTTTCTTTGGACTCCAATGTCCCAATTTAATAAGACACCATACCATATATAAAACGTGTTTACAGTATATAGTTTGTAAGTTGTAACAAGTGATAACGATGCGCTTCAACTTACAAAAGAGGGAATAAAAATATCCCATTATACTAGTGATCACTCGTTTCAGAATCCACAAAACCGGAACACATATATCGATCGTCCTATATTATGAACCTGTTTAAGACTTAAAACAACACATACACATTATATTGATTGTTCTTTTTTTTCAAATTCCTCAAGTTGCCAATTACAGGATTTAGTATTTAGAAATATATGTGTTGGTTATAGTTATCATATACTACGTAACATATGGTATTAAACATATACACGCATTGTCTTTTTGACATATGTACATACAAAGTAGTCTCTTCATGTCTGAAGAAGCATGGCTACCAGATTGTTATGTAAAGGATCAGAGACATGGTCAACAAGATTGTGTATAGGACCCTTTCCAGTGAAAGCAGCCTGTGAATAGAATCCAAGCCACGCGACCATAGCTAGTCTCCCGTTTTTAATCTCCTTAACCTTAAGATCTTCAAAAGCTAGCTACCGGGTCCTCAGAGAGGTTCAAGGGATCAAAAAGCGTCCCTCCGGGATAGTTTATGTCCCCTGGCAAGTATATTCCCAGTGGCTCTAACGCCTCAATGCCACAGTATCTTGCATATTCCGGTCCTACCTGTATGCATGCGGGAGGATAAAGGTTTTTTGAAGAGGGTGTATTTATGTACGAGATGAAGCAAATGTGTATTTGATGTCTCTCAAATGTATTACCATCAAGAGTACTTGACAAATGGCGATTACAATGACACCTTGGCTTCAAGCTAAGTGCAGCCCTGGAATGCCCAAGTAGTCCAACGTTTCTCCCTGGTGAAAAACAAAGGCGTCCTCTTCGTGGTCATGCTTCTGACTAGGAATTTGATACTAGATGGGGAAAGAAGTTTGAAAAAAAAGAGAGCTAATTACTGAAAGAAACCTGAAGCTTCGAGTAACCAACTCGCCACCATACGGGTTCAGCAAAATGGAAAGTTCCCGTGAGATCAAATATTTCAGGGATTAAAGCACCCGACGCTGCAAGCATGGCCCAACGAGCATGAAGTATTTCAAAGCTGCAAAACAAGCGCTAGGACTTAACTACTAATTTACTAAAAACAATGGTCAACTTCAACAGAATATTTCTCATATGATTTGGTAGAAGAAAACAAAACAAGAGGAACAGTCACAGTTAGATTCTAAGTTGTAAACTAAAACAGAACAAGGTTAAAAAAAATTATAAAAGAGAAGGACTCACTTGAAGTACTTATCAAAAGACAAACGATCCTTGGCAAGTCCTGCAATGTCGAATCCATAATCCCCTGGAAGTTCTCCTGTAAGGTATGGAGGATAATCATATGGGACTGGACCAAACCAACGGGGACGTTCTTCTCCATACCACTTGCTGCACACTTACAAAGAACAAACCAAGAAAATTTGTAAGATGATGAGAATTAATATTGATTAGCCAAATTAATGTTTATATAATCTATCCACAAAGTATTTAATATGCCTTCTGAGCTTTAGCTTTGAATCTTGAAGAATTCTCAACGGCTTCTTTCTTTTTCTCTTCCAATCTCCGCCGCAAAGATGCTTCCAATGAGCTGTTCGCAATTGCTTTAACCGCCGTGAAGGGTATCGCCGAGAAAACCAACACTCCGGCGAGCTAAAAAAAGCAGGAAAAGTTAAAATAAAAAAACCGAAATTCTCTTTTTAAAAACGCATGACAGGGATTTGAACCCTTATCTGTTAAGACTATGGTATAGGGAACAAACCACTAGGACAAAGGAACATTTCTTGGAGAAAAAGCCGATTATATGCCTATATAATTTACGACCGCAAGCAGATGCTTCATCTACTTGGGTCCAGCGCCGGTCGATAGATCCATGAACAATTCCCAAAAGATGTCGCTTTGTGTAGTTTTGAAACTTGAACAAAAGTTTCAATGGAAGGAAGATTAAATGAGAATTTACTAATCAGAAACACCAAATAGTATATACCAAAGGTTAAGCTAAACCGGAAATCTATTCAAACGAGTTTCTCTTTGGTCATAAAATCTATAAATATTTGTTGAATTTTTTTTAGGAAACTAAGTGATTATGGAGTTCAATTTTAGTCAACATATCAATGATTTGTAATTTTGACACTGCCTTTGAACTGTAAAAAATAGAGTATTATGTTCAGTTTGGGGTTGTTATATTGTCTGCTGCATTTGATTGCTACCAGTTGAGAAGAGATTAAAAATCAACAATGCTACAACGATGAACTCTGAGGCAAAAAAATAACAACAGATTGCCCACTCGCAAGCCCTCCTATTGAAGTTCTGAAACCTGTTTGTATATTCTTCATAGTCTGTCTGCCTCCTCTGTTTGTTTTTAAAGAAGGATCTCACACATAAGCTGTAGAGAGACACAAACGGATAGGGGCAGCTACTACAGAAGACACATTCTCTTCTCTTAATATCAAGTACAAGGTAAGGGATACGAAACGAGTATATCGTCTATATCTCAATATACAAGTTTACTAGACTTCTGAAAGGCAGGGACTATTGTTACCCAACGATCTACACGCAGGAATCCAAAACTGCGACTACAAGGAAGGAAAGCTGATCACATATCCCTCAAATATAGTGGTGACCAAAACAGAAGAAGTGAAAAAAAAAAAACCACATCTATAAATACTAATTCAATCTTCGATGCCAAAAAATCAAAAAGGGAGTCTGGCTCCTTCACATACTCAACATACCTATTATGATGGGAAGCAATTCATAAATAGATTAGCTACCATCACAAGCATGTAAAATTGAGATTTAAAAAAAGAAAAACTAGGAATAGATGTAGCACACCTAAAATGGTTAAACAAGGAAGAAACCAAGTAGTAACCTGAAATATCTATGAAAAAGACTTAACAAAAGAATCAGGCATAAGCAGAAATGCGAATTGAACGAGGTAGATGAGGAACATTACACTTCAAAATGCAGGCAATATATATAAATCAACAGATAGCAAAAGATCTAAGAAGGAATGAAACCTGAAAACCTAAAAAACTTGAAGATGTTCAATGCAAAAACTCTACTTAAGTATACACATCCATCATGAAAAAGACAGAAAATAAGTACAAACCCATTTTAAAAGGATGTAATGATCATCTTTCATCTCATTGTGAGTAGATTGCAAACGAATCAGAGTAAGCTGATTGATGAAGAAATCATGGGAAAATACAATTAGACATACAAAGGAGAAAACAATAACAAAAATGAAACATACCAGTTGAGATCAATCCTAGAGGCAACCAGTGAGGAACTCACAGCTTACTTCTCTTAAATACCAAGAATCTAACCCAGGAAAAAGACGCTCATTACACCTGAACAACCAAAGATGGAACCCCAAGTTCATCCCTGTTGAGACAACTTGTAGACTTGAAAGGAATCTAGGCAAACAAGTCCAAAGAGAAGTTCTACTTGCATCATATAAATTCATGTACGAAGATAATGAATTCACAAAGAAAGAGAAAAAACCATCCCAAACAGAAGTGATTAGCATCTAAACCACCATCAAAAGCATATGAGAGTAGGATTAAACACTTCACATTAAAAAAAAAAATAATAACCACAATCATAAGCATATAACATGACAAAATAATGTTGAAGACTTCCCAATGGCACTGTCCAATATATTCAATACAAAAACCATGTTAGTAGACATACAAAAATCCAGCTGGAAGACACATAGAAGAGAAATAATAACAAAAATGAAACATACCAATTGAGATCATTCCTTGCGGAAACCAATGAGGAAATCAAAGCTTAAAAATACCCTATAAACATATAACAATCAGAAGAAAATTACAGATAGACCCTAATAAGGAAACAGAGAGAAATAAGACACCGGCAAAGAGGTAACATGGAATGCCGAGAGACCAAAGATCAACTGAGACCTCTTCAACTTTGTCCCACGCGACTCTACACTCCTCTGATCTCTCGTCCCCGCGTCACAAACCTCCGTCGCTTCCTTCACTTTCTCCTCTATCATCTCCGATAGCTTCTCTTCTCTCATCTTCGTCCCCTTGTACTTCGCAGTCGCAGTCGTTGCGATCGTCAGCTTGAATCGCCTCGGTTCTGTTTGACTCAGTCGGAAAATCTCCGATCCGGTTGAGATAGACCATCGCTGCTGGTGTAACGGAAGCAGCACTCTTACGTGGCTCGCCGCCGCCGACATCATCATCATCATCTCTGTGAATTTTGATTTCGTTTCTCGTCTCTTCTTTCTCATAACTCCCAATTATTTATTTGGGCTTGTTGACTACGGATTATGAAATTACAAATTGCCACGTCATTTCGTGAATTTCTCTTTTATTATAGTTGTGGCTTTATCCAAGCTACTACACTCATCAAACATTTGACCCCTTTTACCTACTCCTTTTGTTTGTTGTTTTAGCTGTTCACCAACAACTTGAGGGGTGTCGTTGTTATATCATGATGTTATGTTTTGTATCAAGCTAAGCTTATATGAGCATACCAATTTAATAAGCTTGCGTTTACCGTTTCTTTTTTGCCATGTTAGTATTGTTACATATAATTTGAGTACCAAAACATCATCGATCATGACATGATGATGAAATTCAGTTACTAGATGTCTTAATAAAAAAAAAAATGTGTTTAATCATACTGAATTTAAACTCAACCAAAAATATCTCCGACGTCTCTCTTTTTAGCAGTATCCATCTCTATATCTGATCTTCTGGCTTCGCTTCGGTCTATGATTTAATCACCTAAGCGGCGAGTACCAACATTCTAGTTATTAAAATATATCTCTTTATCTATAGTATTTAAAGGGAGGCATTATTTACAAGGCAAAATGAATTCTGAAATATATGACATAAAATGACCCTGAATAAATTAAAAAGCATACAATACAAAAGGGACATTAAAGTAAATTTGATAATAAAAATGCACAGATCCTATATGCCTTGGATTAATTCTGTTCGGATTATGTATTAACTGTTCAGAGCTGTTTTTCATACTCCCGTATCCAAACAGAATCGAAACAAGCATCTGCAATAAAATTCAAAAAAGGTAAGTAGTTTTGCGTAAACAATTTAAGGAAACAATAATTTTGATATTTATGTATATGTTTAATTTGGGCAATTAATTTCGAAATTGTATATATGTAAACTTATTTAATTTGATTTTATATTTTGAGATATATCCGGAAACAAGAAATTATGATGTTACCTAATATACAAAATCATCTAAATGTTTATAGAAATAATTTAAATCAGTATCTATTAAAATCGAGCAATTAAATACAAAATTGTATATATGTATAAAAATATAATTTGGTTATATATTGTGAGATATCTGTAAACAATATTTATGATTTTATATTATGATTTCAAACATATGTATTACATATATACAGTATGTTTAAATCTTGGATACTGAATTAAGATATACATACGTTTGAAACTACTTATAACTTATCATTTTATCAATGCATAAATGTGCGGATCCGAAAACATGTTACAACTAAAGTAAAACAACAGTATTTTAAATATGTTTTTTTTTCTTCAGCTTATCTAGCATAAGCATGTACAAAACAAGAGATAAAAGAATGTTAACTGACACGGCATGTATGTGTGATTCTATTAACTGAATGTTTCAAAGAAATTATTTTTCTTCATCAAATACTTTATTTTGTTTTGAATCAAACTATTACGTGTTTGTGTGCTAAATATGTAGGAACATGATTTTGAGGAAATGAGAAAAGAATAATGGGACGGAAACGGGATGGAAGGAGGAATAAGATGAGATTAAAAATTTTCAAAAATCAAAATCCAGGATCATGTTAGAATTAAAATAAATTAATGCTTCCAATATATTATGTAACATATTTTTCAATTTATCTAACACAAAAATGTCAAAAAAATATTCAAAAGAAAAAGAAAAAACATTAAACTATGTTCTATAATAGATAAAAGAAATCAACCATAGTTATGAGACATATACAGGACATGATGGATTTTATGTCCTAAATTAGACATACCATCTTTCTGTTACTATTTTTTAATATAATTGTTTTTACTGATAACAAAAACAAATTTGATCATTTTTTTGTCTAAACCAAATTAAAAATAAATCAAATACTAAACTGATACAAAAAAAAGTTTGGATTATGAATGTTAATAACATTTATTAAAAATATGTTTACAAACATAATCCGCATGTACGTAATAAATTATAAATGTGTTAGTAAATTTAGTTTTTAAAATCAACCCCGCACGTATGTGCGGATCCGAATCTAGTTTTTCTGTTAAAAGAGAGTTCATATTTATTATTTTATTTTATTTTTATATTAGTAGTATATATCCAACTTCTACTTAGGATTGTACTGAATATCGTGTAGCTCATTCATTATTATCTCCATGTTTTTTTTGTTCGTATCATTATATTGACTCTATATAAGTAT
This sequence comes from Camelina sativa, assembly GCF_000633955.1. NCBI lineage: Eukaryota > Viridiplantae > Streptophyta > Magnoliopsida > Brassicales > Brassicaceae > Camelina > Camelina sativa. The sequence goes on from NC_025689.1 coordinate 31,819,028, forward strand.
ATCACTACTAAAATACATATATATATAATATATATAAACCTTCTCCATATTAACCCTCTCTTTTTAACCAATCATTGCACAATGGGAGACGAAGAAATAAATAACAAACTAAATATGTAGCCAGGTGATTATTGCTTCTAAAATTAAAACAAATGTTAAGTTAACGAGATCTTCTTTTTTAAAGTCAAATATTAAGTTAAAGAGATCAGTTTATCATTTGTCTATTTTAAAATTTAATGAATATGTGTGTGTGTGTTTTTGGATCTACAAAATAACAAACAATATATATCTTCTTCATATCAAAATAGTAAATAAATCTAATATACTCCATCTTAATCCCGGTATAATCCACTAGTACATATAAAAACCTTCCCATCTTAATCATCTCTCGATCTTTAAATCAATTGCTGAACAATGGAAGACACGGAAACAAATTCACGAGGCTGCTGCTACGACATGATCATAGTAGTCTGTTTCGTTATTCCTTTGGCCGGTTTCATTAGTTCTATTCATTACATTGCAATGAACATAGAAAGTCCTGTGCCGAATATAGAAATAGCTTCAATGGATTTTACGGTGCGTAATATTACACAAACTCGTCTCACTGCAAATTGGGATTTGTTGATAAGGGTCCCTAGAACCCTTCCTGATGACTATATATGTCTTCAAGGAGACATTCAAGCTTCATTGTTTTACAAGAATATTACTCTTGTTACCTCGTCCGCACAAAGGTTATATAACAATCTTCTATTCAATTTGTAGCTCAATTTCTAATACTATTATTTAAAATTGTTAATGAACTATTCTGATTGAAATCGCTTGCATGTCATAAAGGTACAACGATCTCAAATACGGATCAGCTCAACAACTTAAGGTTTCGGCTTCTATCTCTGAAGAAGATATGGGCGGTTTGATTGGAAAAAACATTATCAAAGATATCAAAGAGAAGAGGGAAGTGAAGTTTGGGTCGCAGTTCTTTCTTACGGATCTATGTGTGTGATGAAATTACGTTACGGTTCAAGCCAGGTTCTGAGACCAACGCCACTAAGTTTGGGAACAACCCTATCTGCTCTAATTTTTAATATAGTTATATTTTAATTCTGTAAAGATTCGATTTACTTTGTTTTTTTTTTTTTTTGGTGAAAACCTTTTCGATGAAACTAGTGGTGGATGTTCTAAAACAAAATAATTATTTTTATTTTTGATCTCCTAGATTTAATATAATATATTTTGATTGTAACTATTAATGGAAAGAGACTATTAATGGAAAGAGAGGAACAACCATTTCATTCTCATTCTACAATCTCAACTCTACAATATAAATGATATTAGTTAACGTCCACTAGAGAGAAACGATTCCGTCATGACCACGGAAACGTTACTACTTGCCTCTCTAGACTTTCTTGATTCACCTAATGCATCAAATCCACCATCGATTATGCGAGCATTCACAAGGTCTAGCAAGTTATGAGGGAGCGTAGCTACACCGTCTAAGAATTGGATTGCGCTTGACATGCTTGGTCTAGTGGCTGCCACTGGATGCGAGCAAAGCAATCCAAGTTTCAAAACCAAAGTTACTTGTTCCGAAAGATACATATGCCCTAGCCTCTCATCAACTACCTGCAGTATATCTCCATTGTCCCAACAGTCTAGTACCCAATCAGTCAAAACCATCTCGCTTGGTGATCCTCGTGGCTCAATGGGTCTTCTTCCACAAGTAATCTCCAACATGAACACCCCAAATGCGAAAACATCAGAACTTGTGCTTGACTTCCCTGTTCTTGAGAGCTCTGGTGATATATATCCGAATGTACCTTGCATCCACAGTAACAGCAAAACCCTCAAATAAGTTCCAAAGATATTGATTGACTGATTGATTATATTATCTACACAAAAACGCAAACTTACCTGCGACATTAGAGGTTTGAGAATCAATCCCGTGGTCACATAGCTTTGCAAGTCCAAAATCACCAAGCTTGGCGTTCATATTTTCATCAAGAAGTATATTTGCTGGCTTAATATCCCTGTGGATAATCACCTGAACCCACTGCTGATGCAAGTAGCACAGTCCCGAGGCAACATCTTTGATGATCTTGAATCTCTGTGGCCAATCAAGAATCTGATTTGGTTGATTATAAAGAAACTTATCAAGGCTTCCTTTAGGCATGTAGTCATACACCAAGTAGAGTTCTCCCTTGCGTCTGCAGTACCCGAGAAGACGAACTAAATCTGGATGTCTGAGTCGGCCAATGGTCGCAATCTCAGCTAAAAACTCCCTCATGCCTTGTCTTGAATCATGAGAAATCTTCTTTACCGCGATTGGTATACTAGACAATGGTAAGGTCCCTTTAAAAACTTTTCCAAAACCTCCTTTTCCAAGAAGCTCGCTGTTCTTAAAACCTTTCGTGGCGGTGAAGAGATCTTTATAAGTGAACCTATGTGGACCAAACTGCACCTCCCAGTCCTCAATAACTTCCAAGAACTTCTTCCTTTTCAAGAAGAACATAAATCCAAGAACCAAGACGATAACAAGTGTACCTCCTGAAATACTTAAACTAATCGCCAAGATCATCTTGGAACTCAACGGTCGATCTTGTTCTTCATTAGGTACTTTGGGAAGACGAGAGAGATTTATACCTGAAACTGCTCCACTATTGTTGAAGTTCCAGCCAAGAATGTAGTGAGAAGAAGTTGGACTTCCAACTGAAGTGAAGCCAGTGAACATATACTCACGTAGATATGGAGACAGATCTTTTCGCAGAGAAATCAGAGGAATCTTGGGCTTAGAGATCTCAATAGAATGCATTGTAACATCAAGTTGTTTAGTTGAGTTGTTATACTCAATCCAAACCTGTATTGGCTTCCCACTTGCGATATCTAGATTTACCAATCTACCATCATCTTTGTAATAACCAGCTGAACAGTTTCTATCTGTTTCCGAGCTATTGACATTGATACCAACGATATTAATATCTCCACCATCCGGTTTATCGCTTTTGGCCGTATGGAATTCAACAGAAACAGAACGGTTAGAAGAAGAAGAGTACTGATCGATGTTTGGAACAGAACTCAAGCCTTTTGTAGGAGAGATGTTGAAGGAAAGTCCACAACCGGCGATTGTTTTACGTACTGCAACGATTGCGAAAACAAAAGTGGTGGAGAAGGACGAAACCTTGCCGTTTGGTGAGTTCTTGAACTGGAGTGGGAACTGGTAAAGAACTTGACCAGCTCCTCCTTGTGTTTTTGAAGTTATGAGTTTGAACAAACCGTCCGGGTTTAGATCCGCAACTCCATCGGTATACAAGAAACCGTTGAAGCTAAACTGTCCACCGGTTGGGTCTGAGCCTTGAGAAACTGATACCATAGGGAAGAAAAGAAGAAAGAACAACAACATCTTTAGAAGCAGAGACATGATTGATTTGTGGATTTGTTCCTTTTTTGGTTTGTTATTTATAAGCATTAAAGCAAACATTTGATAGTAATATTATCTTAATCAAGATTAGTCCATGCTAAACACGTTCTTCTTCTTGACTACGCGTTGCTATAAAAGGAAAAAAGGCAGAGAAAGTGTTGTCATCATCCGTAAAGTTGCCATTTTGCTTTAATGCTCAAATTATTAAAAAGTTTGAAACCAAGAAATGATAGCTCCAACTTCCTCTAAGGGAGATGGTTATGTTTTTGTTCATATACAAAAATCAACTCCTACTTCATTTGAAAAGCTTATGCTTTTTCTTTACCCAAATTGAGAAATTAAAAAAAGTCAATAACCATTGATAATGTACAAGCATCAAACTGTTTGGAGCATTAGTTAATCCATAGAGATTTGAAAGTTTTGTGCTCCATCCATAAAGAGATATGTTAGGTGACATTCCTCTTTGTTTGACAAAAAAAAAAAAGTGACATATTAACTTACTTCTTTTCTAGTATGTAAAATAAAAATTTCAATAAAGCTAGCTAATTAAGTTCAGACGATTTAGTAGTGTGTAATATTATAATGTTCTCTTTCACATTTACAATCATCAAACAGTTTATAAACATATATGTAAAGAACTTCAAGCAAAATTGTTCATTTATATGGAACAAAATTATACTCAAGTCTAATGCTTTGGACTGTCAAATCTATCAACAATTCAATATCTTTCAGTGATAATCAATACTCAAAACGATCCTAATATTTACAAATAACAAATCTAGACACTCACATATCAGAATCCAACCCACCTTCACTCCTAGCTCTGTCCGACATGAAATTTATAGGCAAAACCGGAAACTTCACCGCATTCCTCTGTGAAGAAGGCTATACGGAACTCCCAATCTTCCTCCTCTACATATTCCTCATAATCTCTAAGCATGAAAATTACAATGTTTTTTGGTTCAAATTAAATTACAATGTTAAATACAACATCATGATAGTTTTTCTATATGCATATTAAACTAAGGGGGATTTTCACTAACTAAAAATAATTTAAAACTAAGTTAAATAATTTTAAATAATCACTGTATTTTTGCTTTTTTACCATTTGTAAAGAAGTCAATAAAACAAAGTGTTTTCTTTTAAAACCTCCAACTCAATATATATATACAAAGAAATTACACAGAACCACGAAGATACAACTCAGTATAGAAACATTGAATTTAAGAAACGATTTACATAAGTTTTTAGGGAAAAATAACATGCAAACAATTATATTAAAAATATATGGTGATATATTAGCTAAATGATAACTTAAAGTATATGCCGTTAAAATTTTATTGTATATTAATGTTAAATATGTAGTCAGGTGAATAAATTGCTTCTAAAATTAAAACAAACCAAAACGTTAAGTTAAAGAGATCTTATTTTGTAAAGTCAAATATTAAGTTTAAGAGATCAATTTATCTTGGCACAAAAAATATATATATATATCAGTTTATCATTTGTCTATTTTTAAATTTAATGAATATGTGTGTAGTTGTTTTTGGATCTACAAAATAACAAACAATATATATCTTCTTCATATCAAAATAGTAAATAAATCTAATATACTCCGTCTTAACCCTCTAGCCCGGTATAATCCACTAGTACATATAAAAACCTTCCCATCTCAACCCTCTCTCGATCTTTAAATCAATTGCTCCACAATGGGAGACACAGAAACAAATTCACGAGGCTGCTGCTACGACATGATCGTAGTAGTCTGCTTCTTTATTTCTGTGGCCGGTATCATTGGCTTAATGATTTATGTTGCAGTGAGCTTAGAAAGTCCTGTGCCGAATATAGAAATAGCTTCAATGGATTTTACGGTGCGTAATATTACACAAACTCGTCTCACTGCAAATTGGGATTTGTTGATAAGGGTTCCTGATCACTTTATATGTCTTCAAGGAGACATTCAAGCTTCATTGTTTTACAAGAATATTACTCTTGTTACCTCGTCCGAACAAAGGTTATATATAGTATATATTTTTACTCAATCTTCTAGTATTATTTAAAATTGTTAATGAACTATCCTGATTGAAATCGCTTGAATGTAATATAGGTACAACGATCTCAAATCCGGCTCGCCTCAACAACTTAGGGTTTCAGCAGCTATCTCTGAAGAAGATATCGGCGGTTTGATTGGCGAAAATATTATCAAAGACATCAAAGACGAGAGGAAAGTGAAGTTTGGATCGAAGTTGTTTTTTACGGATTGTAGAAAAGGGAAGAGGGGAGTTATAAGCTATGTGTGTAATGAAACCACGTTAAGGTTCGAGCCAGGTTCTGAAACCAAGGCCACTAAGTTTGGGAACGACGTCCCTATCTGCACTACTTTTTGACTAGTTTTTTTATTGGTTTTACGTGCATAGATTTTATTCTCCTTTTTTTCACCAACTTTTTAGGTTATTTGAAAAGAGTTCTTTAAGTTAATTGACAAAATAGAATATATCCCGTGCTTAAAGCACGGATCAACACTTTAAAAAAAATTTTATAATATAATAATAAAAATTTAGTTTGAGATAATATTTATTTTAAATTGTTATGTAAAAATTTATTAGTCTATTTGAATACTAATTATTTTAGAATATTATAGTATTTTAATTTTGACGTATTATTACAGTTTTATATTGTTTATTTGTTATATTTGTATCATATTATGTGAAATATAAAATAGTAATTTTAATGTTATAATTGTGAGAAAATAAAAAATATTAATTTATCATCTATATAAATTTAGTTTTACCAGCCCGCCAATGTGAAAATTAAAACATACATTTTCATACATTGAGTAATATATTTTCGTTTTAAAAAATTCAAATCACAACATATGCAGAAAAAAATATGCATTTTATTAATTATAAGTATTATATGAAAGTTCTAAACAATTTGTAAATAAAATAAAATAAAGATGATAGGAAAATCATAATTTGAAATCTTAACAAAATCTTCGAATTTAGTTATTAAAAATAATTGTATTGTATACTTGGATATAAAATCTTAGTTTTTAAAATTCTGATTGGTTTATATATTTAAAAAAAATTTACTAATTTCGTCCATAATTTATTAGAGAGAGAGAGAGAGAAAATATTTTTTTAGATTTTTTTAGATTTTTTAATTTGACATGTGAGTGTTTTTTTATTTTTAATTTAATTATATTTATTTAAATTAGTTAATTAAGCTTAATTAATTTTTTCTAATGGCAATTGAATGTAATTTTTTACACATTTTAAGGTTAGTTTCATATTTGTACTTCTCAATATTAATATAGTAGGATATTTATTTTGGTTTATAACTTGATTATCTACCATTATACTTTGCTTATTTAATTTCCTAGATTTAATATAAGATGTTTCGATTGTCACTATTAATGGAAACAAAGAAGCAACCTTGTTTGATTCATACATACATAATTCGTTAGCTATGTGTGTAATGAAACCACGTTGCGGTTCGAGCCAGGTTCTGAAACCAAGGCCACTAAGTTTGGGAACAACCCTACCTGCACTAATTTTTGATTTAGTTATATTCTTTTTTTTTTTTTGTTAACTCAGAGAGTAAATCCTCAGACTCATGAAGGATCCGAGACTAATCTCTCTGAGAAAGGGCATCCCACGGGTAGGGTCCCCCGGTTATGCAAATGGGCCGTAAGCAATAGACTCATACCCATGTGGCCAAAGGGATAAAGCTGAGCAATTCTTGCGCTTAGGGCGACTCTTCCACCAAGGCTAGAACCACTAGCTCACCACCTCGTGGTTATTTAGTTATATTCTTGTGAAGTCTTTTAAGATTCGATTTACTTTTGTTTTTGTTTGGTGAAAACCTTTTCGATGAAACTAGTGGTGGGTGGATATGTTCTAAAAGATATCCTAGATTTAATATAGAGAAATACTAATGGAAACAGAGGATCAACCATTTCATTCTCTTTCTGCGATCTCAACTCTACAATATAAATGATCATTAGTTAACGTCCACTAGAGAGAAAGTTATGAGGGAGATTAGCTACACCGTTTAATAATTGGTTCACGCTTGACATGCTTGGTCTAGTGGCTGCCACTGGATGCGAGCAAAGCAATCCCAGTTTCAAAACCAAAGTTACTTGTTCCTCAACACACCTGTGCCCTAGCCTCTCATCAACTCACAAGTAATCTCCAACATGAACAGTCCAAATGCGAAAACATCAGAACTAGCTAATTTCAATAAACCTAGCTAATTAAGTTCAGACTAGCTATTTACTAGTGTGTAATATTATAATGTTCACTTTCACATTTACAATCATCAAACAGTTCATAAACATATATGTAAAAAGAACTTCAAGAAAAATTGTTTACTTATATGGAACAAAAGTATACTCAAGTCCCAATGCCTTGGAGTACTGTCTCAAATCTATCAACAATTCAATACCTTTCAGTGACAATCAATACTCAAAATGATCCTACTATTTACAAATTAACAAATCTAGACACTCACATATCAGAATCCGACCCACCCGAATCACTCCTAGCTCTGTCCGACATGAAATTCAAAGGCAAAACAGGGAACTTCACCGCATTCCGCTGCGAAGTAGGCGATACAGAACTCCCAATCTTCCTCCTCTGCATATTCCTCATAATCTCTAAGCATGCTTTATCAACCATGGCAAGAAACTCTCTAACAATAACAAATAGATGAAGAGGACTCTTCCCTTTTGTAATAGCTCCTGCTTGGTAATAATCCGTTGTACGTTTCACTAGCTCCATTACTTTCCTCTCTTCGTGTTTCGCCTTTTTCACTTCTTCCTCTACTGTCACAAGAAACGTCATCATCTTCTTCACAAACCTACCTCCTTCTCCTCCATCTTCTTCACATTCTCCAATCACCGTTCTTGCATCTTTCGCTCTAACCGCAAGCGCCGAGCAAGTTGCAACAACTGTGTCATAGTCTACACTAGCAGCTTTCTTCACGTTTGAAAACTCAGAGCTTAACCCTCCAACGATTGGTAAACCAAGCTTCAAGTACTCTTTCTCTTGCTCTTCTTTAGACATAACCTGAGCACTGTTATTACCGCCACTGCTGTTACTACTACCGCTTCGTGTTAAGCTATGACTTCGTCTATTCAAAACGCAACGTTTCCCTTCTGATCTAACCACTTCCTCCACCACAAAGTTAAGCAGAGTAGTCTTCCCATCAACGCTTTTAACATCCGAAAGTTTCAAAAGCGCGGTTAGATTAAACGCTTGAGCGTTTCCTCTCGCGGTTCCCGCGTTCATTCTGTTACCAGCTTTAAGTATCGCCTCCAAAAGCTTGACGAACAAGCCACGAGATCTTAGCTCTTTACAAGCTAAATCCAAAGTCTGTAGACACTTACCATGGTGAGCCATCTCAGGATAGTAATTAGCTCTGAAGAGAAACGCGTTCAGTCTCGTAAACGCGGTTGGCACGGATTTAAGAAGATGAAACAGAAACGATTCTGCATCTGCAAGCTTTGCCGTGTCGCCGTCGAATTCAAGAATCGCTGATTGTTCTTCTTTCGTCGGAGCTATTCTAGCTAACCTCTCAAGCGTGTCTGGCACGAAATCGTTTCCTTCCATGAGTGCTTCAACAAGCTCTTCACGTGTCATACCTAATGATTTGAGCACAATCGCTGTGTTTTGAGACTTCCTCGGATCAAGTATGAAGATTTGTGATGATGATTTAGGGTTTTTATCATCGCCGTGTTCTGGTGATTTCTTCCCCACGGCAACGTATCCGAACAGAGCTTCCATTAAATCGCCGTCGAAACTGAAAAGTACAAAACCAAAAAAAATTAGGGTTTTATTTTTCAAATGATTGAAATATAGATTTGTGTAAGTGTGTATACATACCTGAATGAGCCACGATCGATTTTGTCCCAAACCATTGAATGATCAGAATCAGGGTTTACTTTATCCCAATGTAAAGGCTTCAGCTTTACCTGTTTCGAACCCTCTCCTCCACTTGATCTTTTAACCGGCGCAGGTGGTGGTCTCGAAGCTGATGACGATAAAGCTCCGACCTTTTTCACCGGCGGAGGTGGCGGTGGCGATGGTGAAGAACCCTTCTTAATCGGAGGAGGTGGCGGTGGCGTTGGTGCACTCTGTTTCAACGGAATTGGCGGTGGTGGAGGCGGCGGTGGTGCAGGTTCACTCTGTTTCACCGGGATGTGATGATCTTGGTTATGGATTACACAGTGAGAAGTTGATGATCTTCCTCTAAGGAGAGGAACCTCAGTGACGGGCTCTGTTCTCTTCTTGTTCTTGTAATAGATGACCTCTTTCTCGTCTTCTTCTTCTTCTCCTCCGGTGATGATCTGTTTCTTGAAACTTTCACTTCTCTCTCTCTGACTCTGTAGCTTTCTCCAATACAACACATCGAGACCATTCTCATCAAGTATCAAACCTTTCACACCACCAAACCGCGTGAAACCTTCTCTAGCCAAAGTCGTACTCGTCGTCGTCGCCAACGCCGCGGTCGTCCGAGGATGAGGAGGATACGGAGGTAAATTGTTCTCGACGCTTACTGGTCCGACTCTGTCTCTCCGTCTCCGTCTCGCGACGACGCATCTCTGAAGGCAGAAGAAGAAAACTCCTGCTACAAGTACGGTGCTTGCTGCTGTTATGAGGACAGCTTTTAAGATCGTGCTTCTATCGGAAGATGAGGAGTTATTATTATTCGACGGCGGAGATGAGTTTGACGACGGTGAGATACGCGGTGGTGAAACAGGGGAGAGTGGTGGAATTGGGAAGAAAGTTTCGATATTTTGAGGAGAATCGAATTGAGAAAAGGAAGGGACGATGAAGAAGAAGAAGAAAATTAGGGTTAGATGAAGAGGAAAAGGCCATGGTTTCTTGATGAACATGGCAGCCATTAACGATTTAGCTCATTTACAGAGAGATCAATAAAGGAAACACACATACACAACAACAAAAAAATGAATACTTTGAATTTTTTTTAAAGTAACGTTTTTGTTTATTTTCTCTAAAAAAAAAAAAAATCAATTCCCAAAGATCTCAGGAACTTAAAACGGAAGGTTTCGTTTAAGTAAATTAAAAAGTATATAAATTCGTAATTTGGTAGGTATTTTAATATATTTGGGAATTTGGAGGTTTTGGTAATAATGTTTAGTTGAAGCAGAGATTAGTTGATCTGTTCTTCTTCTTCTACTACGTCTTCCCGGGTCGGTTCTATTTACAAATATGACTAAAATACCCTTGTTAATGGAATTGACTTATTCAACAATACGTTAAAATAAAAGGGTGTTTTAGGTAATTTTAGTTATACTCGTTTTCGTGAAGATGGGACTTATTAAATGGAGCTGGTGCGGTTGATGTTATCGTTGACTATGTCCAAAAAGTAGTGGTATTGCTATCTTTTTTGTTCTTTCTAGAAATATTTTTTGATGACGCCTTGGAAGTCAAAAACACACACATTCCCATTTTAAGATATGGTTTCAATGATTATTAACTTAGAAGAAGAGTGCAAAGTTCTATGGCAATTAAATGAATTCACATTTTATATGATTGGGTTGTAAAAAAATACAAAGTTTTGGAACTTGGGAACGTTGAAATCAATCATCGGAAAAATTCAATTCTACGAACCAACAAATATCGAATACCGAACGAATTAATAGGATTCCTTAAAAACTCAACGGATAACAAAAATATTATACATGTATACATATACTAGAAAGTAGTCCACGCGATACATGATTTATATATACATTATTAATTTAAAATATAAAATGAAGTTTTTATTCAATTATATATGAAATGTACAAATGTAATTGTTAATATATGTCTTAAAAATATAATATTCATAATACTACAGTGCAACTACAATTTATAATTAGTATATGTTATATAGTGTTTCATAGAAGGATCATGAAAAAGAGGAAAGTTAAAGTGAATATTATTAAATATTTTTGATTATAATATATTGTTAAAATTATTTAAACAGTATGTTACTTTAGTAATAAAACCATTACTTATAGCAAAGTCAACTATATATGGTATTTTCGTTAAATAGTTAAGATAAATTATATTTTTTATATTTTTAGAAAATAAAAAATTGATAATTAGTCTAGAAAGAAAAGTGTAAGATCTTACCTAATTTTTTTGATAGATAATTTTATGTTGTCCTATATATTAATTTTATTGTCATCATCTAAAAGTAATAGTTAACCAAAAAATAGTTTTCTATATGATAAGTCAATTTTAATATAATTTATTAAAACAATATCACAAAAAAATATATCTTATACTATAAGTTTAACCAGTTTTTATAAAAATTCATGAAAATAAAAGTGTGTGAAATTTAATATATTTTTTATTTTCTATATATTGTCTCTACTTCTAATCATTTTAATATAAATAGTATGATTAACAATAAATTAAATTTTGAAATTATTGTTTTCTGTTATATCATAGGGTGATAAAGCAATTATGTTATGATACTATTATGTTTTTTTTAGTAAATATAGTTTAAACACAATCAAAATATAACTTATAAATTACTATTAAATAAAAATTTGAGTTGTGTCTTTAATACAATATATATGATTATTGAATATAATGTGAGGTTTTTATATATTAGAAAATCTTTTATATTAAATTAGTCTATCATAAATTAATTTGGTTTCAGTTTTTACTTTGAAGTGTATGAATTCATTTTATAGTTATAGGACAATTAGTTACAGCAAAGTTAGTTAATTTTTGTGTGTTTGTTAAATAATTATGATAAATTAATTTATGTATAGTTTTTTTGGAAGAAAAAAAAACTGATAAATATTCTAAGAAAAAAGTGTAATACCTTACTTTGATAGATAAATTATGTTGTCCTATATATTAATTTTATTTTCATATCTAAAAGTAATAGTTAACAACAAATAATTTTAATATGATAAGTCAATTTTAAAATAATTTATTAAAACGATATCACAAAACATATATCTTATACTCTAAGTCTAACTAATTTTTTATAGTAATTCATGAAAATAAAAGTGTGTCAAATTTAATATACATATTTTTTTCTTCTATAAATTGTCTCTATTTCTAATCATTTTAAAATAAATAGTATAATTAACAATAAATCAATTTTGAACCTATTGTTTTCTATTATTTCTTGGGGGAGATAAAAAAATTATGTTTGATACCATTTTTTTAGTACATATATTTTAAAGACAGTCAAACTGTAACTTATATGATACTATTAAATACAAATTTGAGTTGTATCTTTAATACATGATATATGATTATTGAATATAATATGATTTGTATATATATATTTGAAAATATTCTATATTTTTAAATTAGTCTATCATAAGTTAATTTGGTTTCAGTTTTTACTTTAAAAGTATGAAACAATTTTCTACTTTTATTTGGTTTTAATTTGTTTATATTTTTTAGTTGGATTGATCAGTATATTTTTTTTAGGTTCTATGATGTATGATTTCATTATGAAATATATTAGATGCTAAAACTAAAAAATGGAAGGAAGATATTTTTGTAACAATGTTGAAATTCAAAAAGCAAACTATACAACAATTATATATTTTTTAACAAACTATACACCATATAAGATACAAATAAAATAAAGTAAAAAAAATAGAATGTTAAATGTAAAATTATTGAGAATGACATGTATCACAAATATAGAGTGCAAAATGTCACATTGTTAAACAAAGTTAGAAAAAACCTTCTTTTATTTTATAAGATATATATATATAATTTCCAACGTAATCTCAATTGGTCAAAGGAATAGGGAATGAAATCAAATGATAGTGGATCATCACCATTGTGCTACACAAAATATGAATAAAATTTATGGTAATGCTAAATTGTTAATCATAATCAAATGTATGGAACATTATTATAATTATGAACGTGTAAAACAAAAAGGTATGGTTAACTTTCAAAAGAATCTTATAGTATTAAGCTATGGCCGGCCGTCTAACTTTAAATGTTGAACGCGGTAACATACTCGTCTAAGAAAAGTAGGAACACAATGGAAAAACTCAACAAGTCAACTCTACCATTCTAATTTCTCAACTTAGGGCATCTCCAATGGTACTATATTTCTTACTCCAAACTCTATATTTGGAGTAAAACTATCTTCAATAGTACTCTATATTCTACTCTAAAAATAGAGAAATAAACAGTGTTACTCCAAGCTGGGGGTCTGGCCTTGGCAATGGGCTTTGCTGTGAGGGCCCTCTGCTAACGAGGTACTATGCCCGGTTGGTGGACTTTTGGAGTAATACGGTTCATTTCTCTACTTTTAGAGTAGAATTTTTTTATTTACAAAGTAATCCCTCAATTATCATATTTTATCATTTTATACCTTAAAAATTATTTAATAGGAATTTACACTTATATAATTTTATAGAAAAACAAAAATATATTATTTTAAATTAAAACACAACAATAACATATATTTAACTTAGAAAATAGAATGATATAACAAACATTAAATATAAAATACATAACTAGTGCCATAAATTAAAATAGAAATAGAAAACTCAAATAAAAACAAGTTGTTACCAAAATAAACTTAATACATCATAAACTAGTGATTAATAATCTGGTAAATCGCTTCCGGATCCATTAAGATTATCAAAATATTGTCCGAATGAAGTAGATGCCGAAGGAGCTTGTTGATCAACTCGTTTCTTTAATGACTACATGTATAATTTTACATAACATGGTAATCGAAGATGAGCGTGATCTTAATGCGCCAATTGAAGCTGGAAGAGAAGCTCTAGCACCCAAAGTTGAAATAGCGGATAATGAAAATACTCGATTTCAAGAATTTCTTGCTCGATATAGACAAATCAAAGATAGAGACGCTCATTTTTCACTTTGAAACGCTTTAATTGATCATTTGTGGGAAAAGTACACTAATGATAGTGTTTAAACAAAAAATGTATTAGTCATTTGATTTCTATTTATGAGATGTAATAAAATTTTATTTTCAAGTTTAGTTTTAATAATATTTTAATTTTTTTGATTTTTTTGTTAAAATTTAAATAAACAGACATAATTTGTAGATTTTAGAACTAAAGAACTATATAAGAAATTAAGAACAAGATAAACATATATAATAACCTTAAATTATTTATTTTAAAGTAAGAAATAGAATAACCATTGGAGTAAACCTCTACTCTATTTTTAGAGATCTCTATATTTGGAGTAAAATATAGAGGCAATCATTGAAGAAGCTCTAATAAACTATATTACTCCTATATAATAGTAGTATATATAGCAATTGCGTCAACAACACTAATGGTCTTCATATATACTAATAAGTAATCATAATCATTAGTAAATTGATCAGAATTTTATTACTATCTTTTATGCAAGTTCACGTAATCTTTTGGCGCATAGTTTTTTACCAAATTAAAAACCCTTTTGGGGATATTGACAATAAAAGGACAATTTTTTTTTGGGTCTATATTGATATGCATACTTTTCTTGATTACAATTTTCCAATTATTCTTTTATACTTAAATCTTCTTTTGCCCTTAATTTTATAAACAACAAGTTTTTAAAACAATTTTTTAAAAATATCTCGACAATACAAAAAGTTATAATAAAATACCTTATTTTTCAACAATAAAAAGTTAATATGTTAGTTTTTGACAAACAAAAAAACCCCATTTTAGAAAGAGGTTTCAGTGTGAGTACAGTACGTAAAACCTTTTACGTTAGATGGAGTCTTCTCTAGGTTTACACATCAGGAAATTTTGAACGTAATCTCTATATAAATTTGACCCAAAAAATAATAAATAAATATAGACTCAGTTTTCTAATCGTGCTAATTACCTAATTATTGTGCTCTGCTTTCTTTTTATTTCAGTTTGAGATTAATACAAATGTACATATTTTATGCAGCTCAGTTCGTAGATATTGCATTTTATGCCTATTTCGTATATTCTAACCTTTAATTTATTTATTTTCAAAAGTAATTCATTTCGTTTAATCTTATTGATTGACCTTACTTTTCGACACCTAATTCTCCTTGACCATAGATTTAAGTGGTTTATATCTATGATTAAATTTAGTTATTACTCTAATCATTGAATTTTATTATCACCAACAACAACAAAAAAACTACAAATATTACATTGCTTTTAGATTCATATATACTCCGAATTACATTTTAAATCCAAAAAATGAATCATCTTATAGTTTTTGTATTAGCTATTACTATGTGTTTTGGTTTGAATGAAGGTATTGTGTGTAGTAATTCTAATAGTCAGCTTGAACGATGTGGAGGCTCTGGCTGCGCCCTAAACACTTTAAAACTACGAAACGAACTCGGTCGTGGTAGCATTCTCAAAGTCGATTGCACATCCAACCAAAACAAAAAAATGGGTCCACGTGATGTGAAATTCAATGAGTCATTCGCTTTTGAATTTGAAGAGGTTCATGCCAAAAGAATAGTATGGGCTTGTCACTTGAAGCAAGGTCCAAAAATGGAGTATCATCAGAGCATATGGAGAGCATACAGAGGTGCTGCTAGAAAACGATGTGGTCAAACACGCACATGGATTGCTAGAACTGATGGTATTTACTTGAACAAAAATTTTGTACCGCAAGGACATCGGTTTGCATGGGTTAAAAAATGAGTGTTTTCATCTCTTAAAAATGAGTGTTTTTCATTTAAAAAACTAACTAGGATCGGACCCGCGCTACAGCGCGGGGAAATATTTATGGATATATACGATTCATAACAGATTGAAATATGTTACATTTTTATTTTGCTATATCACGGTTGATTATTGGAAACTATATATTTGTGTAAAGAGTTAGGATAAAATAGTATTAAATAATAAAAAAATATAATAAATAATAATATAATGAGTTTTGATATAACAAAAAGAAATAAACTGAAAACAATAGCACTACGAAGAATATTTGTGGATACTACGATCCATAACAGATTGTATATACTATTCATTTTCATTTTCATTTCCAATATTATTGTAAGAAGTTTGAATAAAATAAAAGATAAAAAAAAAACAATCTGAGTAAATGGTATTATGATGAGTTAGGATTAGAAGAAGAAATTAAACATATTTAATATTAAAAATTTTAAGAGTACAATTGAGAGTAAAATAATTACGTAAGGACATCATACAATATAAATGAGAATGAAAATTACCAAAATTTCATTTAGAAAAACCATAATACCGACTAAAAAGAAACTTGTGTGACACATGCAAGTATTATTTCCCTTAAGTAAGAAAATACATAGTATTTGGCTCAATAAAATATATAAATAGTATAGTTAACTATAGTTGTCTCCAAGATAATATTTTTCACATTTAAAAATTCTAATTACTTAGTTCTTTTTTTCTATGTGTGGCCATTCCCCTTAGTTCTCATCATCCAGAATTCCTTTGCTCCATTGCTTCTTGCTTGGAAGAAAATGTAGTTGCATCAACAATAAAATTTTCTTGAACCTGTTGTAAATAAATAAGAGCATAGATTGTATAAGAAACTTAACAATTTGACCATTATAAGAATAAAATTTTGTATAGTTGCAATTTCTCAAATGAGTCCCAATCCTGTAAAATAAGAACAATTTACCTTTTAAACATGGTTAGGATAATTTAATCTTTAAACATCTCAATATAATATATTTTTTTAAACATATGAATATGATATATAACATCTGAATATGCTAATGAAGGTAGTGATGGAATTAGTTTAGAAAATCTGTGATAATAAGATAATTTGGAAATTAAGATTGTATATATAAAGAATATGATTCCAAAAAGAATATGATTCCAATTGTGCTTTTGGGATTGACGCAATTGCAAACTAAATAATGGAATATATTTATGATATTATGAGATTTGTATCATTTCTATTAATTATTAATTATGCTAATTAAAGAATATATTTAAAAAGTTTGAAAGAATTGTAGTTAGTATAAATTCGAATGTGCTATTATATTCACTCAAAAGATTATATTAATTGTAATAGTTTCCAAAATCTAGGACAGTAGGAACTATCAATATTTGCTAAATCAATATCCGATGTTTCTGAAATATTTTTGTTAAGTCTGTTCTAGCAGTTAATGATGATTTGATTTAATTTTTATTGTTAACATTTTAGTAAATGTTAATTTTATACGATTAATCTATAATAAGTACTTAATTTTATAAGTTACCAAAACTTTAGGACAAAACAATATCTTTGAAATTAATATGTCATATTTATAGAATATTTTGTTAAGATTTTTTACGGCAATTAATGATAATTTTATTTATATTTTTATCAGTTGTGATGGTGAATATATAGTTTGTTTTTAACCCATTCTGTATAATTTAGCATAGTTTGGTGGTGAGAGGCTGAGTTCGATGTACGACTTGGTCTTGGGTTCGAACCCACTCAATTTTTTTTAGTTAAGAGTAAATTACTAAATTATCCTTATCTTCTTCCTTAAGATTGGATTTTTGCAGATTCCATTTCTGCAAAATCACGCTAGCACTTGATTTTTTTCATGATTTTATGAGTTTTGCACAAAACTGTATGTTAGATCCATCAATTAATTATTAAAAACAAAAACCATTTTATTTATCTCATTTTTTTATCGAACATGGCATAATTCCGGTGAATCCCCACCGGCAAGCGCCTTCTCCAACGTTGTTATTTGTCCAGCAAAGGATCATGAGGGAAACAAATTGAATTCTCCAATACACATATGAGATTCTAAAATTATGTTCATCGGGGGAAAAAATTGGAAAAAAACAAAAAAAGCTCACTTGTTAAAAATGTGAAACCCATTTATGATTCTATTGTCGTAATTGGCTATAACTACAAAATACAAACTATCCGATTGATAACTTTCGGGTAATTTAAAAAATTAAACCCGACTAAGACATGATTAAGTACTAATCTACCCTTAATGACAATATTTTCTAGTCTAAATCCGATGGCAATTTTGGTAGTGGGAGAAGTTGTACTTCTCTTTTACTATAATAGAGATTATCTAAGTTATTTTTTTTTATATAGTTATTTTGTCTTTTTTGTGTGTACTATATTATCATTCTAATTTTGAGTTTTAGGAATAAACCACAATAAAATTAAATAATAGGATTTTGTATGATATACATATATATATATATATATATTGTATCAATCTTTTGAATCATATCATATTATTGTCTTTATATACTAATTACTAGGATTTGAGCCGCAGTATAGTCGTTGTATATCGCAAAACAATTTTTGTTTAATATAATTTTAACTAAATTAGTTTGATTCAATATATTTTTTATTGATGTTATTAAAATACAGTAAAAAAATAAGAATTTAACTCGTATTAAAGTATCAAATTAATGATATTTTAATTTTTAGTAATATTGATTCAAATCCTTCCCATCATATAATCTGTCATGCAATATATAAATCGTCAGTGTTATTTATATATTTTTAATATATTTAAATATTTAAAAAGGACACGGTGTTTGAGCAAAATAAACTCTCTCTTCATGCGGCAATTGAAATGGCGATTCTGTATGCTTAAATAATGGGCCTAGAACAAAATGGGCCTTACGATGAGAACAAAATGGGCCTTAAGTCTAAAGTGTTCTCGAGATTCTTTCATACTTCCCGTTCCGGGAAAGAAACGGCGGTTCTCTTGGTCGTCGACGGCGCATGGAGTGTGCCGCGCGTGGCTTTACGACGCGGTGCGTTGGTCCACCGACGCGGAGGTGTGGCCAGTGTGGTGCTGTAGCGTATTGCTCCGTCTCTCATCAGGTTTTTTAACTTCTGCTTACTCTCTCTATAAGCCTTGTTCTTCTTCATCGACCTAATCGGTTCTGGAGAAACAAAGAAGTGGTGATTTGATCGATCTCTTGTAAGCTAGTTAGATAGGTTTTGTAGTTAAGGGTTTAATAAATTCATGAAACTTTTACATTAAAGTTCAATCCTTTGATCAATAGGGTCCATTGTTAAGTTCTGTGGATCTTTGATTTGTATGTAGACTTCACATTGGAGCTATCACAAGGAAGAATGTGAAAGATTAGAAGAGCAAATGCGTCGTGTTGATCTGTTAAATGATTTCCCATTTACATTTACAGAAGAAGCTACGGTTCAGGTTTATGATAACTTATGGAATCTAATGCCTTTTTGGTCCATGAACATTTTAGCTCAAAGTTTTTGTTTTTTTCTACGTTTATCCGTTCTTAGGTTAGTCGAAAACAAGAGAGTAGGTGCTCGTTTCTCAGCAAAAGGGATTTACGTCATGTTGGAATGTGGATGTATGAGTGTAACTGTGGAGCCTCTGCTTCTTTTTCGTCTTATCATAGGTTTTGATTGCTTATCTTTTCTCATTATGTTTTTGGTCACAAACCATTTGTAAATGGAGCTGATTACTATCTTGTTCTTACAGTTTTAAAAATGAAGGTTGGCATCTGCCGAGCTCTTCGTGTCCATGTCGTGGTATGCTTCATTTTAACTTCTATATTTATGGTTTTACTGAAGTATCTGTTGTTTTAAATAGAATTCTGATTTGAGATCGCACAGGCCCTTTATATCCAGTTACAAAGGAGCTTTGTAGTTGGACGGATTATTTCGAGTGGAGAAAGATACCTTTAGATTCTCCTGTAGCTCTACTTCTCCACTGGGTAACGTTTCTTGTGATGATTGATTGTGATTGCTAGTATCACTATAATGCTTGAGGTTTTTAATTTGTGGTGAGTCATAGAGCTTTGCTTTTATTTCAGCCACTTACGATATATCATGCAATTCAAGCCATTGGGATGGGAAATTTGACTCCCCAAATAAGTGATGAACTTCGTATACATTATCTTGGTATGTTTCACTCTGTAACTCTTCTGCCTTTTTTGGAACCGTATTCTCTTTGAGGTTGCTGTCTTGTGTCTCTTTGTTGCAGTTTTTTTGCTAATCACCTCCATTTCCTTAATTTTAGTGTAGTTAGTACCTTATTCTTGCATATGGAAATCATATAAATATTTCAAAAGATGCACCATAGCAAATATGATATAAATTCTGATTCATGGTTTGCTGATAGTTTTGAGCTTCTGAAGGGCCTCAGAAAGAGCTTGGCCAACTTGGTGTCTTCGCTGAACTGCTAGCTCTCTTCCCTGGTTTGCGCATACGCATAGAGCTTGTTGGACCTGACGTTCCACAACAATTGTGAGTCCTACATTCCACAATATGTTTGATTTTTTTGTATACCACTCGTTATATTTTGTAGTTAGGCAAAGTAAATTACATCACGAAATATGTTTTTGCTTTTTTACCACTTTTCATTAGAGTCTTAAAGAATCGTTTTCTTTTTGCTCTGTTGGTGAACAGGGATGGAGAGATGATCTCGCTTAGCAGATACTCCCCTTGCATGGAAGAAGAATGCGAATGTAAGTATTCATGTGAAATTCCCAATCCCGGTAAAGAATCTGCCATGTCTTCAGCTGTGTCGTTACAGCTCCATAGAGGATTTTACCATGATCGTTACAGTGACATAACAAAGGTATACATTTCTACTAGTCTAGGGGAAAACAGTAATCTACAATACTGTTCTCAAATGTCATATCCATTTTATTGGACCTCGGATTGATTGACCTTCTTGTCTGGGTAGGATTCACCTCTTCCTCACATAGTGATTGCGCCAAACGCCGGTGTCGCTGCATATCCAAGTTGGTTGCCAACTATTGTACGTTTTTCAGTAGCTGATAATCTTCAATCTTCGGCAGGAACGTCATATATATATATTTGTTAATCATTCATGTGGTGCTGTGAATAATTTCAGGAACTGATAAAGGAGATAAAAGTCCCAGCTGTATTCACTGATTACTGTGAAGAAGCTTGTCATCTGGCGGCTTGTTGCATTAAAACAATCACAGGACAACCTCTATCATTACCTGTAAGTCTATTCTCCTATTCAACTTTTATTCAAATCTATGTTTTTTTTGTTGTTGTGTGGGTTCCTCCTGCATATGGTCAGGCTTATGTCTCATCAAAACTGTATAAGTAGAATAGAGAGTCGACACATATACTATATAATGAAGTTGAAGGAGACAAAAACATCACTTTTTCATTATCTTACAAATCATCTCTGGGGCCACACACATAGACACACTCATGTCCAGTTCTCCAATCAAACCTTTGTTGGAAAATGATGTTTTCTGCTTAGAAAATATGTACTTATAACTTGTGTAATTTCTCAGAACCATGTTGAGATGTATGGAATAATGATGTATCTTTGAAATGCAGATTGAGTTGAATCCATTTAGACAGCCGATGGCGGTGGAGGAGAGTCCTCTGTTTATCCCTTGCTACTCAAACTGCTTCATCTTCGCAATGTAAAACTCCTTAATTATTGATTGACTGACTCTGTGGTTCCTGTTATGGTCTGAGAGGGACCAGACCATTTTATGGACCAACATTATCTATTCAATAAATGTAGAAAAAATGTCACATCATTTTGTTTTGGTTGTTGTAGTTATTTATGTGGATAGGACCATCAAGTGCATTTACATACAATCACATTGTAGTCTTTTAATTCTTAGGTGAACATTTTTTATCCCATCCAATAGTATTTCTAGTGAAAAAAAAATTCCCAATTATTTTTTCTAGATGTCACATGTCAATTGAAAAAAAGGTAAAGTTGAAAAGCATTGGTCCTTTGTTCATTCATCATACAAACTTTACAAAGCCATTGAACATGAGTACCGAACCTGATCGAGTACCAAACCTGTAAAATCCGGTTATGGAGAATTCACAATTCAGATTTCAGATGCCAAGTCGTGTCTACGTGGAAGATGAAACCAAAGCAAAGAATCTTCAAACCAAAACTTGTTTCTAACAAAAGTCTGGCCACAGTGTTAAAAGTCTATTTCTTCCACATCCAAAACCAAGCTAATATTTTTATCTCCCCAAAGTCCAATTTCCAAAAATCCCAAAACACAGCAGAGAGAGAGAGAGAAAAAAAAAACTGAAAACACCCTAATGGATCATCTTCAACCTTGACAACAAGAAGCCCTCTTCCCCCAAAAATCTTGGAAACAAAAGTCTCAAAAATCACTTCTTTGAAGAAGCGAGATACGATCGAATGTCTCAGAACCCATCATCACATCAGACTCGTACCCTCTTCTTCCTCTTATGCCTTCTTCTAGGGTTTGGTTTCTGCGTTGACCTGGGTCAATCCCTGAAGGTTCCTTTCAGCGTTAACGATGTTCTTCCGATGCTACCTCGTCAAGTCTCGTGGCCCGTTTTGAACAGTTTCCACAACGCTGTGGATTTGTTGCCTGTTTTTATCGGGTCCGTTACTCCTAATAACGCGTCTCTTGAGTGGAAAGGTGCTTGCTTTAATGGCAACGAAGCTCGCCTCGATATCACCGGTAGTGATCGTGACGTCCCTGGACTCGGCGGTGGCGTTCTCCATCTCAAAGTTGGTTAATTTCACTTTCTTTAGGTTTTGAATCTTATTCAATTTGTTCTTGTTTTTGCTCCCAGATACTATGATTTAGCTTGTTGATATCAAAAGCTTCAATCCTCAAATTTCATAAAGTTTGTGCCTTTTTGGTAACAAAATTGGGAGGACGTTGTTTTGATGATATTTGGGAACTCTTTTGTTGCAGACATCTAAGGCACATAGCTTGACATGTATGGACCTATATGTCTTTGCAACGCCATACAGGATCACTTGGGACTACTATTTCTCTGCTAGAGATCATACTTTGAACTTCGATTCCTGGGAAGAGAAAGCTGAGTTAGAATATGTAAGTTTTCTTCTTTTATAGTTCTTAAGAGGCTGTGTGTGGTGTTTGTTTTTTGTGGTGACTTATATTTTTAAGTGTACATTCGAATGAGTAGGTGAAGGAGCATGGAGTTTCAGTGTTTCTAATGCCATCAGGGATGCTAGGGACGTTGCTTTCTTTGATTGATGTGTTGCCTCTTTTCTCCAACACTGCTTGGGGACAGAATGCTAATTTGGCTTTCTTGACGAAACATATGGGTGCTACGTTTGAGAAACGGCCTCAACCTTGGCGGTCAACGATTAATCCTGAAGATGTGCATTCTGGCGATTTCTTGGCGCTGTCAAAGATTAGAGGTAGATGGGGTGGTTTTGAGACGTTAGAGAAATGGGTGACTGGTGCTTTTGCTGGTCATACTGCTGTTTGTTTGAAGGATGATTTGGGGAATCTTTGGGTTGGTGAATCAGGACATGAGAATGAAAAGGTAAGACTATATTTGGAGAACTTTTCCTAAACATTTTGATGTTTTTGGATAGAGATGGAGATATTTACTTTCTTTTTTCTCTCAATAGGGTGAAGAAATCATTGTTGTGATTCCTTGGGATGAGTGGTGGGAACTGACTTTGAAGGATAATTCAAATCCTCAAGTTGCTTTGCTTCCTCTACATCCTGATATCCGAGCAAGGTTCAACAATACTGCTGCGTGGGAATATGCACGGAGCATGTTAGGCAAACCGTATGGATATCACAACATGATATTTAGCTGGATTGATACTCTGGCCGATAACTACCCACCTCCCCTTGATGCTCACTTGGTACTTCTTAATCTCTGATATTCTTAGAAGATCCATCATCATCATGGTAATAAACAAGTGACTTTGGACTTTCAGGTTATTTCTGTCATGTCTATGTGGACTCGTGTACAACCTGCATATGCTGCAAATATGTGGAACGAGGCACTGAATAAACGACTTGGCACTGAGGTATACATCTATACAAAAACATGTTTCTACTACTCTTCTGAATAGAGGACATACATGATAGCTAATAAGTTTTGTGTTGTACAGGATCTGGATTTGTATGGGATTCTTGAAGAAACAGCGAGGCGTGGAATGTCGTTTGATGAGTTACTGACCATCCCTGAACAGGATGAGTGGGTTTATAGCGACGGGAAATCAACTACATGCGTTGCTTTCATCCTTGCAATGTACAAAGCTGCTGGTGTTTTCGACCCTCTTGCTGATCACATTCAAGTCACTGAGTTCACCGTGAGTTTCTTTCAATATCAAGTCTTCACCTTTTTCCATTTAACATTACTCTTAGACCGAAACCATCTCTCATTTTCAGATCCGAGATGCGTACACTCTGAAGTTATATGAAAATAACCAGACTCGGCTACCGAGTTGGTGCAACACAGAGGAAGGGAAGCTTGAGTTCTGTCAGATTCTGGGTGAATACAGAATGGAGTTACCTGGTTATAACACCATTGACCCATATCCCAACATGAACGAGAATTGCCCTTCTTTACCTCCTAATTATGAGAGGCCATCTAAGTGTTAGCAAAATTAATCAACATGTATGTCTCTCTCTCTGTCTGTTTGTGTTTGTCAGCTTTTGGTTTATTATTATCAAAGTTTTACCCTTTTAGTTAGGGGGAAAGTAAACCACGTTTTAAGTACAATCTTTTTGTGAATATATGATATGAATATGATGATGCTCTTATCAAATCAAATGTTGTCTGGCCTAGTGCTCTTCTTGTCGACCTCTGTTTTGTGAGTGGCTATCAAAGAAGGCAGTAGTATTAGGCAAAAACGAATACAAGATGCTGTAGTTGCAAACTTGACCAAAATCTTTGGACACAAATCAACAAGTGGAAACAAAGTATTATAAAGGACCAACCTTACCTTTAGTTTACATACTAGTACAAATGGTATGATATGAAAGCCTGATAAATCAGATGTTTACAACTTTGACGACAGTAAAATATTGTAACAGGGTAGCAAATTTAGGTGACGCAAACCAGGAAGCTATCAACTAATAACATATGACGTCGTTACAAACGTGTAAGTCGAACATTCGTTGATGACTTTTTTCCCGACCAAACCAACTCCCACTTGAAACTAAACAAAAACAAAACTTAGTTGAACGTCTTTATTTGACTCCGCCACCTTCAGTTTCCCTCAAACCGGTTTACTAGCATCGATTAAGATAATATTAAACCAGACCGAAGTCTTTCTGTTGCACAAGAGTCTTCTTCTACTCTCTTGATGACCTCTGCCAAATGTGAACGTGACTAAGACCAATAGATGTTTCTATTGGAATCATTCACCATTTCTATTCTTATTAAAATTTATATAATCTATAAAAATATTGGCAGACACGCAAACGATTCCCAACGACCTCTCACCCGCCAACACAAAACGCAAACGCAGTAAGCTTGACCTCAATTATATATCTTCTTATATTTAAAAAAACCATCTTCAAACGGCTTTACCTGTTTTTAGCTCTCAATCTATCTCTCTCTCTTTTTCTAAATCCTCTCCTAAAATCCTAAATATTACCTCTCTTATTTGTTTCTTTTGCTTCTTTTTTTTTTTCTTTTTTGGGTGGCTACCTATAATCCGAAAACCACCATGAGGTTTTGTGTTTTCGGGTTTTTATCGCTTTTCTTGATTGTTTCTCCTGCCTCCGCTTGGTTCTTCCCCAACAACTCCACCACAATACCACCGTCTCTACGTAACACCACACGCGTTTTCTGGGACGCTTTCTCCAATTTCACCGGTTGTCACCACGGTCAAAACGTTGATGGTCTCTACCGTATCAAAAAATACTTCCAGCGTTTTGGTTACATTCCTGAAACGTTTTCAGGGAATTTCACCGATGATTTTGATGATATTCTCAAAGCAGCCGTCGAATTGTACCAGAGAAATTTCAGGCTTAAAGTTACAGGTGAGCTCGACGCACTCACCATCAAACACATCGTGATCCCGCGTTGTGGTAATCCCGACGTGGTGAACGGTACCTCGTTGATGCACAGCGGGAGAAGAAAGACCTTCGAGGTCAACTTCTCCCGCACGCATTTGCACGCGGTTAAACGCTACACGTTGTTTCCAGGCGAGCCACGGTGGCCGAAAGACCGCCGTGACTTGACCTACGCGTTCGACCCGAGAAACCCGTTGACCGAAGAGGTCAAGGGCGTTTTCGCACGCGCTTTTGGCCGTTGGTCCGACGTGACAGCTTTGAATTTCACGCGCTCTGAATCGTTCTCGACGTCGGACATCACTATCGGATTCTACACGGGAGATCACGGAGACGGAGAGCCTTTCGACGGCGTGTTAGGAACCTTAGCTCACGCTTTCTCTCCTCCGAGTGGGAAGTTCCACCTCGACGCAGACGAGAACTGGGTTGTCTCCGGAGACCTAGACAGTTTCCTTTCAGTCACGGCGGCGGTTGATCTTGAATCCGTGGCGGTTCACGAGATCGGTCATCTTCTCGGTTTAGGACATTCCTCGGTGGAGGATTCCATCATGTATCCGACGATCACAACGGGGAGACGTAAGGTTGACTTAACAAATGATGACGTGGAAGGAATCCAGTACTTATACGGTGCGAACCCTAACTTCAACGGCACGTCACCACCGTCTACAACCACTCGCCAACGAGACACAGGTTCCTTCTTCGGTGCTGCTTGGAGAATCAACGGTTCATTGAGATCGACAATTTTCAGTATCTTGTTATCAACCATCGGACTGGTCTTGTGGTTACCTTAGATTAATTATTTTTTTGTTACTTTATTTTTTTTATTAGTCTCACATCTTAATATTTTTTTCTTTTTAAGGATGGGGATATATACACATATACTCAGACATTGGTTCATTTTTACAGTTTTTCTTTTCACATATACTTCTTGTATATAAAATTGCTTTATATCCTATACCAATATGTTTGACTTTGTGTTATACAATTTCTTACATTTGTTTATTTTACAGACTTTGGTGTTTAATTCTAAATCCTGCATTACCACCAAAAAAAAATATAACAAAAAATAATATTGGAACGTTTTGTTTTGTCTAATGGAAAAATGAAAGATGATGGATGGCCACACCAAACACCACGACCTATAATTCAACAAGTCGCAACACAATATTCTCCCCCGAGTACGACAGTATAAAAGCTTCCCTATAACACATCAATTAATCATTTTGGTATCCTAGCCTGGGTTAAGAATCTATTTATTCCCATCCTCCAAGTCTAAACCATACACCGCGTACGTAAACCTTCTTGATCTCCTCTATCACCATACTTTGGTAAATTATTTTCTTTCATCTCCTAAATTTCAATTGTTTTTCAACATTTTAATTGTTTACCACTTTTTTCTTATGTTTCTTGATATAAGAAAAAAAAAAGGCTAAAAGAATAACAATTGGAAACAACTTCGATACAAAAGAAAAGGATAATGTGATGTAATTTAAAAAATCAACACATAATACATATATATATATATATATCTCCTATATAATAAAACGGAAGTACACAACTTTGGATAGACTATATAATATGAGTTATAAGATTAATATATTTGATTATTTGATAGGTTATAGGTTATATGAATTGTAAGCATTAATTAAATCTCGATTTCAAATCCTTTTAAAAAAAATATTCCAAAAAAATAAAATAAAATCTTCACAAATTATTTAATTAACTATATATAGGTAACAAAATCTCAAAAATTAATCGTTCCTCTGCGGATTAAGAGTGATTTTCGATTATACTAGCAACAAAATCTCAAAAAAATTTCAAGTCCTCATATTTAGCATATGATTTTATTGCATTATGTTTTATTCATAACAACTTTTAAAAACAATCACATAAATTATATTTTATATAAAAATTACAATATTAATCAAAGAAATTTCAACCTGTGCTCTAGCACGGGTCTTAAACTAGTATATATACTATTATTCTAAACGAACCCGTATTTTACTACATTTTTTATTTTGTTGGAGAATCATGACTTACCTCATAAGAGAAAAATATATATCGAAAAACACATTATTTTAAAAACCAATCATAGATGTGTTTTTGAGGTTCGTCAATTTTGTTTAAGTAAATCCCATCAATTTTGGCAGTCCATAGACGCAGTTCATCACGTCGTCGAACTGAGGCTCCTTTGTATGCTAACATATGCTGAAATTCCATTTTACGAGTCAGGAAAGATGGGTGCATAGTAATGTTATATGATAAGGAAGCAATTATCTTTCTTGTCCTTTTTAAGTAGCTCACTGCATTAAAAAATAATTTCAACAATCGATCGTCGATGTAAAAATTAAAGAACGCTAAGCAAAGACTGACTCATTTCCATGACATTAACTTTTTTACTAATCAATCAAATTATCAACTTCTTCCAAAAACAATCAAATGATCAATACTTCATCCTACCTATTTTGTCAGTAAAGCAATCAAATGTGATCAATAATTCATCCTACCCATTTTGTGGGTAATTCGTCCAAATATATCTCACGGATAACAACTATATTTTATCGACGCAATTCTAACTAATTGCCAACCAACACCTTCATTGGAAATTAGTCAGAATGTATCTATATGTAGGACACATGTTTAGTTAACACATTTTCGATGGTTTTTCCAGAAAACTTCATATCAGTTTCTGACAAAAAATTGGACTAGTTTTTGATAAAATATTTATAAATATCTGACCATAGTTTCGTCTCTCAGAATTTGTTAAAAATTAGTCAGAAACGCGTCAAAAAAAAAAATCAAACGACACATTTTATCAGAGTACACTATGTTTTTTTTTTTTGAATCAAAGACTAACAATTTAAAAAATTCTTGAAAAAACTTGTATACGAAAGAGAACCATATATTTTATTTACATTATCACAAAATACATAGATATTAAACGAACCATATATTATTTACATTATCTATATTCCAACACCAAAGTCAAATGATAACTTACATCATAAGAGAAAAATATATATTAATCTTATCTTCATATATGTAGTTAGTTTTGCAGAAAACATATTATACTTTATACCAATCATACATGCGTTTTGGCGGTTCACTGCTTTTCGTCTGTAAGTAGATCCCATCAATTTTGGCAATCCAGAAGCGTAGCTGATTAAAACGTCGGACATTAGCTCCTCTGTATGCTCTCCATAACATATGCTGATACTCCATTTTAGGGCCTTGTCTCAAGAGACACTTCCATATTGTTCTTTTAAATGCAGCCTCGTGAAATCGCCATTCAACGTGATCATTGAATACCACATCTACAACCTTTGTCTTGTCGTTTTTGGATGTGCAATTAACTTTGAGAATACTCCCAGGTTTGAGTTCATTTCCAATTCGTAAAAGGTTATCATTTGGTACACCCCCTTCAGTGAAACAAAAATACATCAAAATGACAAACACAAAACTAATGAATTTATTCATTTTTTTTTTTTTGAATCTAATATAATCTTGGTGTAATGTCAATATAAAGGCATCAAAGTCTGTATATACAGTTTTGTTTGTGACACTTTCATTTATCTATTATTAAGGCATTAGCTATATTTAAACAAAAAAAGTTAACCAATTAAGACTCTGGTTGGAGGATCAATTATTTTCGAGAATTAAGGTTGGTCAATAGAATTAAAGCAAATGAGTTAAAATTAAAAATCAATGCTCGCCACTAAAACAAAATAATTTGGAAATTTATCTTACCAAATAATTTGGAAATTTATCTTACAAAATAATTTGGAAATTTTCTATATTAATAATACTAGATGCACAGTCATGCGATACACATGAGGTAATATTAAACGACTTTACCTAATTTATTTCGAAACAAATTTTATTCTAAAAGTGTGTTTTAGTTTTTATATTTTATTAGAAAAAATTCTCTCTTGGTATATATAGATGTGGGTGTCGGATTCCACACATGATGGTTCTAGTGATCGATAACAAGTCGGACCCTCAAGAACAAGTTTGTAAGAGAAAATGTGTATTATTTCAAGATCCAATATCCCTTTTGTTCCCGATGTCAAAGATCTTCAATCACCGTAATCTCTTTGTTGCAGCAAAACGCCGATCAAGACTTGAAGAAGAAACTCCCTCTTTGATCCTGTAACAAAAAAAAAAAATCTAAATCCGTAATTATGAGGAAAAAAAATCTCAATTGGACAATAACCCCAAAAAAAAAATACTTATCTCGTAATTAACTCTTTCTTTTGTTCATTTATTTTGCAATAGATAAATCAACAATTCCATAAACAAAACAAAAAAAAAGCATATAGATTTTGAAAATTTTTAATAGCACTTATAATTTTTAAGGTTGTTAATGTGTTAAAGCCGGACTGGACAAAAACAACAATTTTTTAAAGTTAAAATTAAAAGAAAAACCTCTACAATCTTAACAGCCTATTATTCTTCAATTGACCCTTTGATAATTTGGTAAGGTTAGTTAAACTTTAAATATCATAGTATTGCACAATATAACTTCTATAAATTAAATCAGCTTCCTAATCTGACGAATGATTCGCAGCTGATGACTAGGCCAACTAATCATGCTGAAGCGGATGATAGCCTGATGGGGGAAACAGATAGCTCCAACCTCCACATGGATGTTTCTGAAACCGGTCAAGCTACAGAACTTGCGGGAGATCTTATGGATATTCACCATCCAGAAACTCACAAGACTCAAGTTCATTGGTCTCATAGTACGCATCAAATAGGTTCTGTTTCAGACACAGTACAAGATCGAGGCACCAAGCGTAAGGCTGACAAAGTAGAAACTAAAGATGAAGTAGCAACCTCTAGAAGGAAAATAGATGAGAGTTCTGAAGTCAAGGCTAAAGGGGAGGTGGAAACCCCGAAGCCACCACTACCAGAATGAGAATATTACATTGGAATTGTCAGGGTCTAAGGAACCCCCTAACAATTCCTTATCTGAAGGATATCAATCGTAAATATAAAATTGATATCCTGTTCCTCGTAGAGACTAAAAATAAAGATGTTTTTGTGCAGCAGCTTGGTGTAGATCTTCATTTCCCCCATCATTGTCTTGTATCTCCTGATGGATAAAGTGGAGGCTTAGCTATTTTTTGGCGGGACACGGTAAAGTGTGATTTTCTCTCCCATCCTACACTTTACTATACAAATATGT